>NC_092045.1:53580281-53901939 GCF_003086295.3 Arachis hypogaea
TTGGCAACTTGATTTTGGCGTTGGCAACGTGAATGGTGCAACTCATGGGCGTTGGCAACCTGGCTGGTGCTGCCATTGGGCGTTGGCAACCTGGTTGGTGCGCCATTGGGCGTTGGCAACCTGGTTGGTGCGCCATTGGGCGTTGGCAACTTGGTTGGCACCAAGACTTGGTGCCTAGCCAAGCAACCATACCTGGCGTTGTTGCCAAACACTCCAATGCTTCCTAGCTTCAACAACGTTCTCGAGCTCCTCTTTGGTGCCAAAATTGCTTGTGTGTGGCGTTGGCAACGCCACTCTCAAGTTGGCAACGCCAACTTTGCTTCCAGGGTTGCCAAGCTTGCTTGGCGTGGTTGTGTGTGGCGTTGGCAACGCCCTCCTCAAGTTGGCAACGCCAACTTTGCTCCTTGGTTGCCTCCAGGGCCAAGCTTGCTTGTTTGTGGCTTGTGTGTGGCGTTGGCAACGCCCTCCTCAAGTTGGCAACGCCAACTTTGCTCCTTGGTTGCCTCCAGGGCCAAGCTTGCTTGTTTGTGGCTTGTGTGTGGCGTTGGCAACGCCAGCTTCAAGTTGGCAACGCCAACTTTGCTCCTTGGTTGCCTCCAGGGCCAAGCTTGCTTGTTTGTGGCTTGTGTGTGGCGTTGGCAACGCCAGCTTCAAGTTGGCAACGCCAACTTTGCTTCTTCCAGGGCCAAGCTTGCCTTGCGTTATCCATAAAAACGCACCACATTCCCAAGTTGGCAACGCCAACTCCTCTTCCTGGCGTTGGCAAGAATAACGCCCATTGTATCCAAGTTGGCAACGCCAACTTCTTGCCCAGCTTGCATTATTCTTGCTTCCATGCTTCCTTGTCTCATCACCTATCATCAACAAGGGAAATAGCTTCAAAGTCTTACCAATTCATGCAATAGATTTCATGAGATTCATTCATACTCATTCATATATGCATTCCTTAAAACATTTGCATGAATTTGGCTAGAATTAACATGTTCCTTGATATCATCATGCATGGAAACAAAACTCATAAAAGGACTTGTTTATTTAGAGAAAATGAGTGAAATTAAGCTAAAACTAACTAAGCTAACTAACTAATAAAGCAAATATGCACTTGCATCAAGAGGAAGTGTTGCAAGTCGGTGGGGGTGGTCCAAAGTCCTTGGTGGCTTCCGGAGGGTTAAGGCATCTCTTGGTCGGAATGACATCCCCATCGATCGGAATCGTGGTTCTTCTATCTTTAGCCTCCCGGTGGACGCCGGCTTCCGCAACCAAGTCGGTCACCAAAACGGGGAATGGGAGATTTCCTTTGGCATGAATGCGCCCCATGGATTGGCGGATGACATGCGAGATGTTGACCGGCTTCTCGGTTAAGATGCACCATATCAATAGGGCCATCTCGGCGGTGATGGATGACCTATGTGTACTTGGGAGCACATAGTGAGCTAGGATTTGGGCCCATGCCGTGGCTTCTTGGGTGAGGTGGCGGACATCTAAACCCTTGGGTCTTTGCTTGATGGTTCCCCGAATCCAGTAAGCGTCGGGTAAAGCAATGACCCGGAGGATCGCGCTCCAATCGAATGCGCGGTCATCGCATGTAGCCAAAGCTTCTTCGTAGGCATCATAGTCATCCGTTGATGGTTCAAGTCCAAGGACTTCTTGGATGGTTTCCACCGTGACCGACACTTGCCTTCGGCGCACAAAGATTGATGTGAGATGGGAGGAGTGGAAATTGGAATAGAATTCCACTACCCATGAGAGGTTGGCCTCCTTGGGTGCCCTCAAGAGAAACTTCCATTGCCTCTGCTCGATGTGTGGCATCACAACCGGACGGAGGTGAGCTGGTAGGACTAGGAGAGGTTCCGGATGATAGTTCCTTTCGATCATTCTTGCATAAACAAGTTCGCAATAGCGGTTGGGAAACTTGTTTGAATCCTTAGGAGGATTGTCTTTCTCAAGAGCATCAACGGGGCCCTTAGACTTCCGTAAGAGTGGCTTGGCCGTTGGCCCTTGGTGCGCTTTAGTGGAAGTTGGCTTCTTGGGAGCTTTCCCTTTGTTCTTCTTAATGACCATCCTATGAAAACAGAGAACGGGAAAACATTAGACCCAAATAAGCGGAAATAACGCGAGTATGTAAAGAAAAGTTATGCCATAGAATGTATATATCATTGTCACATGACAGCTGCAACATGTAACTATGATAACATGAAGAGAGCAAGGCAACTAGGGAGCATGAGAGGCATATACCCTTAGGGAGCAAGGCAACTAGGGAGCAAGGCAAACATATGCATATGGTGTAAGGGTGATTGAAGCATGCAATTAGGGAGCATGAGAAGCATATACCCTTAAGAACCAGAAATGGCAAGCAAGTAAAGAAAATGAGGATGTGCTTAAAAGTGATAAATGAGAGGCAAGTTAGTCAAAGTGGCTCAAAAGTCAAGTATGCCTTTCATCGAACACGTGGTGTGCATCCTGTTGTAGTGTGTGATTACAAGATGTTGAAAGCAATGTAGCAGTTCACAATCCACTATGAATGATTACAGTGCACAGTGATAGTAGAAAGAAAGCAAGTAACACAACTCATTCACCAATGCAAGTAAAATGGAGACCTAAATGCCCATGAAGAGTCAAGGTGAGGGAGAGAGAAAAGGAAAAGAAGAGAAAATAAAAACAAAAATCTCCTAGAGAAGTAACTAAATGAAAGAGGAAAGGGCTAACTAAAAAAAAAAGTTGAAAGTAAATGAGTGAGAGCCACAAGATATGGTGGCTTAGTATAGTACCTTGTGGGATGATGAGGAAAATGGAAGATGATATTGTGGTGTGGGTTGATGGGGGGTGGTGAAGAAGGTAGAGGGTGGTAGAATGAAGTGTAGAAGAGGGAATGGAGTGGTTAGGGTGAGAAATGGGGGTTCCTCTTCTTTAAGTTGGATGTGTAGTAGTGGGTATGAGAGTGGGAGGGAAGTGTGAAGTGAAAGTGGAGGGATGAGTGTGCCTTTTTGTTTTAGGCGCCGATCATCCGCGCGTGCGCGCACAGTGCGCGCTCGCGCAGAGAGGCAGGGTGGAGAGGGGCGCTTGCGCGTGCATCGCGCGGGTGCGCACATGTGGTTGGGCTGGGGGCATAGGAGAGGCACAGGGTTGGCACAACTCTCTGGTATATGTACCAGAAGTTGCTGCAGGACCTTCGGCGCGCGCGCGCACGGTGCGCGCACGCGTCGGCGTGGTTGTGCCCCAAGCATGAAAGGGGCCTAGAGGGGGCTCAACTCTCTGTGAAATGGCCCAGAGAGGAGTGCAGGACGAAAGGGCGCGTACGCGGCCATGGCGTGCGCACGCACTCTGTGCTTGCAGTGTAAGGACGCGTGCACGCCAAGTACGCGTACGCGGCAAAGGTTTTGGGCTTGTGGCGTGGTGTAGGCCTGAGAAAGGCCTAACTCTCTGGAATGTGTACCAAGAGTGCAGCAGGGCAATCGGCGCGGACGCGCATAGCATGCTTGCACGTCAATTGGCAGACTTTGCTCAGGGGCGCGGACGCGCCATGTGCGCGTGCGCGGTAGCTCCCTATGCTTCAGGCATGGTCCTGGCATGGTGTGGGCATAACTCTCGGGTAAATGTATGGGTGCTATATTTTGCGATCCACGCGTTCGCGCACGGTGCGCGTTCGCGTGGGTGACCTTCGAGTACCTTAAGGACGCGTACGCGCCAGGCGCGCGCACGCGTAGAGGGGGTAGTTTTTTCTAATTATGCATGTGTCTATGCCACTTTTGACATTACAACCTCCCCTATCCACACAGCTGCCTAAGCACTAGATCAGGGCATTTTCCTTGGTACATCAGCAATGAATTTGAACAATTGATGGAGAATTGACAATAAAATCTATCTAACAAACATAAAGTCAAGTGTTTATGTACAAAGCTCAAAGGAAGATCTTACCATGGTGGGGTGTCTCCCACCTAGCACTTTTGTTTAACGTGCTTAAGTTGGACTTTCAGTAGATTATTGTGCTTGATCAAGAGTTGCATCCCTCAAGAGGAACACTTCAATTTCCTTGGAGTTCTTTCTTTGTTCACCATGGAACAATTTGAGGCGGTGTCCGTTTACCTTGAAGATGTCCGGAGTTGTTGGGTGGCGCAAGTGTTAGACCCCATAAGGTTCTACCTTCTCCACTTGATATGGACCATCCCACCTTGATCTTAGCTTTCCGGGTAGTAGTCTCAACCTTGAATTGTAGAGAAGCACTAAGTCACCGGGTTGGAACTCTTTTCTCCTAATGTTTTTATCATGGATGGCTTTCAATTTTTCCTTGTAGAGTCTAGCATTGTCGTAGGCTTCTTGTCTCAAACATTCCAATTCCGCCAATTGAAGCTTTCTTTCTATGCCGGCTCCACCCAAGTTCATATTACACTCCTTTACGGCCCAATATGCTTTGTGTTCAATCTCCACCGGTAAGTGGCATGCTTTGCCATATACAAGCCGGAAGGGGCTCATGCCGATCGGTGTCTTGTAAGCCGTCCGATACGCCCAAAGTGCATCGGAGAGTTTAGTGCTCCAATCTTTCCTATTCGGCTTCACAACCCTTTCCAAAACATGCTTGATTTCCCGGTTTGAGACTTCGGCTTGGCCGTTTGTTTGAGGATGGTAAGCCGTGGCGACTTTGTGGATGATGCCATATTTTTTCATGAGGCCGTCTATTTTCTTGTTGCAAAAGTGTGATCCTTGGTCACTTATGATTGCTCTTGGGGCTCCAAAACGGCAAATGATATTATTCCTCACAAAAGAATACACCACATTAGCGTCATCCGTTCGGGTGGGGATTGCCTCCACCCATTTTGACACATAATCGACGGCTAACAAGATGTAGAGAAAGCCATTGGAGTTTGGGAATGGTCCCATGAAGTCGATTCCCCATACATCAAAAATTTCACAAAAAAGCATATTTTGTTGGGGGATTTCGTCCTTCTTGGAAATATCTCCAAACCTCATACATTGGGGACAAGATTTGCAATAGAGAGAAGCATCCTTGAGAAGGGTTGGCCACCAAAATCCGCAATCAAGGACCTTTCTTGCCGTTCTTTGGGGCCCATAGTGACCACCTCCTTCGGAAGCATGGCAAGCGTCCAAGATTGCTTGGAATTCGGTTTGGGGTATGCACCGTCGCACTATTTGGTCCGCTCCACATCTCCACAAATAGGGATCATCCCAAATATAGTATTTGGATTCGCTTTTCAGCTTATCCTTCTTGTGTTTGTCAAGATTATGAGGGAAGGTGCGTGAAACCAAATAGTTTGCGATTGGGGCATACCAAGGAACCACTTCCGAGATTGCGTGCAAGGTATCTAAAGGAAAGGAGTCATTGATGGGAGTGGTGTCGCCCTTTGTGTGTTCAAGGCGGCTTAAATGGTCCGCTACTAGATTTTGGGAACCACTCCTATCTTTGATCTCCAAATCAAATTCTTGTAACAAAAGCACCCAACGAATTAATCTCGGTTTTGATTCCTTTTTGGCCAACAAGTACTTTAGTGCCGCATGATCCGAGTACACTACAACCTTGGAACCAAGAAGATAAGCTCAGAACTTGTCCAAAGCAAAAACAATAGCTAGTAATTCCTTTTCGGTAGTAGTGTAGTTGGATTGGGCTCCATCTAATGTTTTGGAAGCATAAGCTATGACATAAGGAATCTTACCCTCGCATTGTGCTAACGCGGCTCCAATCGCATAGTTTGAAGCATCACACATGATTTCAAAAGGTTGAGTCCAATCGGGGCCTCGCACTATAGGAGCTTGTGTCAATGCTACTTTGAGTTTGTCATATGCTTCCATACACTCCTTGCTTAGCTCAAATTCAACGTCTTTTTGTAGTAATCGAGAGAGAGGTAAGGCCACCTTGCTAAAGTCTTTGATGAATCTCCGGTAAAATCCTGCATGTCCAAGAAAAGAACGGACTTCCCTCTCGGAGGAAGGGTAAGGTAAACTAGATATGACATTTATCTTAGCCGGATCTACGGAGATGCCTTCCTTTGATACTATGTGTCCCAAAACAATTCCTTGTTTGACCATGAAATGACATTTTTCAAAATTTAAAACAAGGTTTGTTTTGGTGCATCTCTCCAAGACTTTTTCAAGGTTACCTAAGCAATGCTCAAATGAATCACCATACACACTAAAATCATCCATGAAAACTTCCATTGACTGCTCTAGAAAATCCGCAAATAGGCTCATCATGCATCTTTGGAACGTTGCCGGTGCATTGCATAGGCCAAATGGCATACGCTTGTAGGCATATGTTCCGAAGGGGCAAGTAAATGTAGTTTTTTCTTGATCTTCTAGAGCAATATGGATTTGGAAGTATCCGAAGTAGCCATCAAGAAAACAATAATATGATTTACCGGCTAATCGATCAAGCATTTGATCAATAAATGGTAGTGGAAAATGATCTTTTCTTGTGGCCGCATTCAATCTTCGGTAATCTATGCATACTCTCCAAGAATTTTGCACTCTTGTTGCTATGAGTTCACCACTTTCATTTTTGATTGTTGTTACTCCGGACTTTTTGGGCACTACTTGGACCGGGCTTACCCATTCACTATCCGAGATAGGATAAATGATGTCCGCTTCAAGTAGCTTAGTGACTTCTTTCTTTACTACCTCAAGGATGGTAGGATTGAGTCTCCTTTGAGGTTGCCGGACCGGTCTTGCTCCTTCTTCAAGGAATATGCGGTGCTCGCATACTTTGGGGCTTATTCCCACTAGATCCGCCAAACTCCATCCGATTGCCTTTTTGTTTTTTCTCAACACATTTAGCAATTTCTCTTCTTGTTGAGGAGTTAGCTCTTGGGCTATTATCACGGGTAGCTCTTGGGCTTCATCAAGGTATGAGTACCTTAAGTGAGGTGGTAGTGGCTTCAATTCCATCTTCTTGTTATTCTTTGAGGTTTGAGTTTGTGTGGTGTTTAGTTCGCTTGACTTTTCATTTGCTTCTTCAACCATACACTTCTCATCTAACTTTGCTAGATGTACTTCGGCCACTATGTTATCGATTGGATCACACCGAAACAAAGAGTGGTTCTCCGGTGGATGCCTCATTGCTTCCTCTAGGCTAAAGCTCACAATTCTCCCATCTATTTCAAATGAGTAATTCCCCGAGTAAGCATCAAGTTTAAATCTAGAAGTTCTCAAGAATGGTCTTCCAAGTAAGATAGATGATGCTCTCTCGGTTTCGCTTGATGGCATTTCAAGAACATAGAAGTCAATCGGAAACACCAACCCTTTTATATTCACCAATACATCTTCCGCAACACCCGCTACGGTTATTATGCTTTTATCCGCTAAGACAAATCTTGCTGTCGACCTTTTTAGTTGTGGCAAGTTCAAGAACCGGTAGACGGATAGTGGCATGATGCTAACACATGCTCCAAGGTCACACATGCAATCTTTAAAGTGAACTCCATTGATTGTGCAAGTAACCATACAAGGACCCGGATCATCACACTTCTCGGGTAGTGTCCCCATTAAAGCGGAAATAGAGCTCCCCAATGGAATGGTTTCCAATTCAAGAATTGTATCCTTATGTATGCATAAGTCTTTGAGGAATTTAGCATATCTAGGAACTTGATGGATGGCATCAAAGAGGGGGATGGTTACCTCAACTTTCTTGAATACTTCCACCATTTTGGGGTCAAGTTCTATGCGCTTTTTAGCTTTCTTTGCAAGCGTTGGGAATGGAAGTGGTTGAGCAACTTCTTCTTCCAAGGTTCTTTTGGCCTTGGTTGTCTCTCTTGTTGGTTGGACCTCATCCTCAACTATGGCTTGTGGTGCCTCCTCTTCCACTACTTCTTCTATGTTTATTCCCTCCTCTTCTTGAGCGGTTGTGATAGGGCTTGAATCCTTTGCTTCCTTCCCTTTTAGTTGCGTACCGGATCTAAGGGTGATGGCATTGATGCCTCCCTTTGGATTTGGTTGAGGTTGAGAAGGAATGGCACTTTGGATTGGGGGTTGAGGAGTGGAGGTTGATGATGTATCCATGCGTGCAAGAAGAGCTTGTAGTGTAGAGGTGAGACCGGTGAGACCGGAAGCAAGTGTGTTTTGTAGCTCCTTTTGGCCTTGGATAATGGTTCGGAGTGTTTCATCTTGGTTGGAGGGAGTGGTTGCATATGTGAGTTGAGGAGCTTGTGATTGGTTGGGTGGTGGTCTTTGATGTGGTGGTTGATATGTTTGGTAGTTTCTTTGTGGGTTTTGTTGATTGTATGATTGGTTTTGTGAGTTGTATGGTCGGTTTTGTGAAAAGTTTTGTGAATTGTTACCCCATCTTTGACCTCCTCCATTGTTGTTGTTGTCCCTATTCCCTTGTTGATGGTTGTCTCTCCAATTTTGGTTATTGTGTCCACTTCCTTGATTGTGGCTTCCTCCTCCTTGATAAGAGTACCCTTGGTTAGGATTACCGCCTTGGTAATATCCTTGGTTGGGGCGATCATAGAAATTGTGGGTAGCCGCCAAGGTATTATCTTCTTGAAGGCTTGGGCACTCATCCGTGTAGTGAGAGTAGCAAGAGCAAATACCACATACTCTTTGAGGAACCAATTGTTGGTTATGTTGTTGAGGTGGTGGAGGGTGTTGTTGTTGGTATGATTGAGGTTGTGGTTGTTGTTGGTTCAATTGGAGTTGCTTCAAGATAGATGTCATCTCATTCAAGGATTGAGTTAGAGCGGTGGTTTCACTACTAGTTGATACCTCATTCACGGACCTTGGACGGTTGACTCTTCGCCTCATATGTTGATTGGATTCGGCCAAGTCAATAATAAGTTGCCATGCCTCCTCCGCGGTTTTATATTTGGACAAAGAACCATTGCTAGAAGTGTCCAAGAGGGTTCTATCTTGCTCTCGCATCCCTTGACATATGTATCCAAGCAATACTTGAGTGTCAAGCATGTGATTGGGGCATGCATCTAGTAGTTTGCGAAACCGTTCCCAATACTCATAGAGTGGTTCCGTTTCACCTTGCACAATACAAGACATTTCCTTCCTCAACCTATCCATCTTCTCCGGAGGCAAGAATTTATCCAAGAATCCTCTTCTAAGTAAGTCCCAATCGGAGGTAACTTCACTAGAGAGGGTGTAGAACCATTCTTTAGCCTTGTCCTCAAGAGAGAAAGGGAAAGCAAACAACCATATAGCAACTTCATCGGACCCTTCCCGTCTAGTAGTTGAACATATGCGATGGAAGTCCTTGAGATGTCGAATAGGGTCTTGTGCGGGAAGTCCATGAAACTTAGGTTGGAGGTTGATCAAAGCGGTCTTCAATTCAAAGTTAGCATTCAAATTGGGGTGAGTTACGTGAAGGGGTTGAAGGACATAATCCGGTGCACCCGCTTCCTTGATGGTAACTCTCCTCGGAGCATCCATGGTATTAGTGCCTAAAACAAAAGAAGATTCGTTAGTGAGATTGATGGGAGTACAATTGGTGCCTTCTTTGAGTGACGGTTCAATGTTCACTTCTAGTAAGGTGGTTGAGGTGGTGAAAGCCTCTTCCCCTTTTCCAAACTCAAGCCGCCTCCGAGCTTGTCTAATATGAAGCAAAGTTCGTTCTATTTCCGGATCAAAAGGGACTAAGCTCGGATTTGGTTGTGAACGCGTCATGCAATGAAGGGAAAATGGAATTCATTGTAATGAATGAGGGGTTAGTCACTTGAATTATTCACAATGGAATGCAACTATGTACATCTATACATGCTCACTTCAAACAATAACATGGCACATAAAGCAAATTCCCCGGCAACGGCGCCATTTTGACAAATGGATTTTTGTTGGTGTAGAATTTATCAAGTGATCAATTGTAGTATAGTCTAAACCAACGCGAAATCCATCATCAAACAAAACTACAATCTATATCCGAGAGTATAAATCTCCCGAGTCGTTCTCCCTTGGAATTGCCAAAGTATGCATCTTATTGTTTTAGTAAGCCTTGTTGAGTTTTTGGAAGAATTTAGCAAGTAATGAGAAACAAACAATCAATTATCAAAGGGACTTGACTTAGGGTTGGCATTGGAAGTTTTATCCTCATAGCTCATTCAATGTTGACAACTAGTAGGCTTTGCTTCATTTAGTTATCCCCTAAGTGTAGAGGAAAATCAAATGGAAATAATCAACTTGAATCACAAGTCCTAGATTCGCCTTAGGGGAATCTAGCTTTAGTGCACCCCAAGTCAATTGGCAATCCCTAACTATCAATCAACTATTGAGATGACTATTCAATTCCTCCCAATATCCAAACCCTATGCCAAGTACAAAAATTCTACTCCATAGCTAGTATTGACATTTTATCAAACATGTAGTGAGCAAGAAGAAAAGTCATGGTGTAATGAAGAGAAAAGTAAAATTAGAACTATTGCAACACGAGAAATTAACAACATGTATCAAGGAACAACAATGAGAATCAAAATCTCAAGATATCAAATGAATCCAAAAACCATAGAATTAAATCCTAGATCCAAGGAATGTCAACAATTACAACTTGAATTTGGAAGGGAAAATCTACTACATGAGCAAAGTGAAATGAAAGTGCAATAGATCTCACCAAAAATTGGGCAAAAATTCAGAACTTTGATGAGAAGGAACCCTAGTAAAAGCTTGAGAGAAGTTGGTGAATCTTAGAGAGAAGTTGGAGTTTCTCTCTCTAACAATGTAACTAACTCAAAATATCCCAAAAACTAGAAAATGAACTAAGTGTCTCTCACACTTGCTCCCCTGGTCCTCTTAAGTCTTTTCCCGCCAAAGCACTCCTCAAAAGTTGGGATCTCTAACCAACTTCATGCCTAAGTCACGTGACTTTAAAAAAATCATTTTCGAACATCGGCGCGCACGCGCAAGGTACGCGTGCGCGCCCTGGATGCGGCTCTGGAGTGTGCGCGGTAGCGGAGTGTACGCGTGCGCGTCCATGAGGATCCTGGCTCAGCCGCTACTCCAGCCGGCTCGTGGCTTGGCTCTTAGCCTTGGCTTCACGTTTTTCTCATCCGCGCGGGCGCGTCATGTGCGCGCTCGCGCCCATGCGGGAATTCCAAAGCTTCAATTCTCATGCTTCCCTTCCTTGCACCCTTCTTCCTTATCTTTTCCTGTCCATTCCTAGTCTATGTCCTGAAATCACTTAGCACACGAGTCACGGCATCGAGTGGCATCAAGGAGAGATTAGAAATGTGTCTATTTTGGTGCAAAATAAGCATGTTTTCTTTCATGAGGCAAAACTAGGAAAGAATGCAATTCCTTATATTTTCATGCAGAAAATGTGTGAAATCATTGATAAACCCTTTGAAATTAGCACAGGATAAACCCTCAAAATGGGGTTTGTCACCCACTTGTGCCTCCAAATTTATAATGGAGGATCTGGTTTCATTCATGAAACTGAAAGTGGCCTTTGACAGATCAGAGACTATATTGGCTAAATTAGAGGTGTTTTGTTCAGAATTCTCTGTCTGTTGCTGAGAAGATGATGGATATGGCTTGCTATTGCCCAGCCTGTTGCGTCCACCATTGTTAAAGCCTTGTTGAGGCTTTTGTTGATCCTTCCAGGAGAAATTTGGATGATTTCTCCATGATGGATTATAGGTGTTTCCATAAGGTTCACCCATATAATTAACCTCTGCCATGGCAGGGTTCTCAGGATCATAAGCTTCTTCAGAAGCTGCCTCTCTAGTACTGTTGGATGCATGTTGCAATCCATTCAGATTTTGAGAGATTATGTTGACCTGTTGAGTCAACATTTTGTTCTGAGCCAATATAGCATTCAGAGCATCAATTTCAAGAACTCCTTTCTTCTGAGGTATCCCATTGTTCACGGAATTCCTCTCAGAGGTATACATGAACTGGTTGTTTGCAACCATGTCAATGAGTTCTTGAGCCTCTTCAGGCGTTTTCTTCAGGTGAATAGATCCACCTGCAGAATGGTCCAATGACATTTTCGAAAATTTAGAGAGACCATAATAGAATATATCTAACATGGTCCATTCTGAAAACATGTCAGATGGACATCTTTTAGTCAACTGCTTGTATCTTTCCCAAGCTTCATAGAGGGATTCACCATCTTTTTGCTTGAAGGTTTGAACATCCACTCTCAGCTTGCTCAGCTTTTGAGGAGGAAAGAATTTATCCAAGAAGGCAGTGACCAGCTTATCCCAGGAGTCCAGGCTATCCTTAGGTTGTGAATCCAACCATATTCTAGCTCTGTCTCTTACAGCAAAAGGGAAAAGCATGAGTCTGTAGACTTCAAGATCAACTCCATTCGTCTTTACAGTTTCACAGATCTGCAAGAACTCAGTTAAAAACTGATAAGGATCTTCAGATGGAAGTCCATAGAACTTGCAGTTTTGTTGCATTAATGCAACTAGTTGAGGCTTAAGCTCAAAGTTATTGGCTCCAATGGCAGGAATGGAGATGCTTCTTCCATCAAACTTGGACGTTGGCTTTGTGAAGTCACCAAGCATTCTCCTTGCATTATTATTATTATTATTTTCGGCTGCCATCTCCTTCTCTTGTTCGAAAATTTCTGAAAGGTTATTTCTGGATTGTTGTAATTTAGCTTCTCTTAATTTTCTCTTCAGAGTCCTTTCAGGTTCTGGATCAACTTCAACAAGAGTGCCCTTTTCCCTGTTCCTGCTCATATGAAAGAGAAGAAAACAAGAAAAAAAAGAGGAATCCTCTATGTCACAGTATAGAGATTCCCTTATGTTAGTAGAAGAAGAAAGAGGTAGAAGAATGAAGAAGGAGATTCGGATTTGTGGATGAAGAAAGGTGAAGAGAAGTGTTAGTAGTTAATTAATTAAATAGAATAAGAGAAGAGAAAGAAATTTTCGAAAATAATTTTGAAAAAGTGGTTAGTAATTTTCGAAAATTAAAGATGAGATGAGATTAAAATTAAAATTTAAAACAAAAAGAATTTTTTGAAAAAGAGAGGGAGAATTTTCGAAAATTAGAGAGGGAAAAGTAGTTAGGTGGTTTTGAAAAAGATAAGAGTCAAACAAAAAGTTGGTTAGTTGATTGAAAAAGATTTGAAATCAAAATTTGAAAAAGATAAGAAGATAAGAAGTTAGATAAGATATTTTGAAATCAAATTTTGAAAAAGATAAAATTTTTGAAAAAGATAAGATAAAAGATAAAAAGATATATTTGAAAAAGATATTTTGAAAAAGATTTAATTTTTAAAATTACTTAACTAACAAGAAACTACAAGATAAGATTCTAGAATTTAAAGATTGAACCTTTCTTAACAAGAAAGTAACAAACTTCAAATTTTTGAACCAATCACATTAATTGTTAGCTTAATTTTCGAAAATTTGATAAAAAGATAAGAAAAAGATTTTGAAAAATATTTTGAAAAATAATTTTTTGAAATTTTTGAAAAATAAAAAGAAATGAAAAAGATATGATTTTTGAAAAAGATTTTGAAAAGATAAGATTTTTAAAATTGAAATTTTGACTTGACTTGTAAGAAACAACTAATTTTAAAATTTTTTTGACCAAGTCAACCCAAAATTTCGAAATTTTGGAGAAAAGTAAGGAAAAAACATTTTTTTGATTTTTGAATTTTTAAGGAAAAACACAAAAATGACCCAAAACATGAAAATTTTGGATCAAGACACAAGATGCATGCAAGAATGCTATGAATGTCAAGATGAACACCAAGAACACTTTGAAGATCATGATGAACATCAAGAACATAATTTTGAAAAATTTTTGATGCAAAGAAAACATGCAAGACACCAAACTTAGAAATTTTTAATGCATGGAAAATATGAATGTAAAAGTGCACAAGAAAAACAAGGAAAGACACAAAATAAGAAAACATCAAGATCAAACAAGAGGACTTATCAAGAACAACTTGAAGATCATGAAGAACACTATGAATGCATGGATTTTCGAAAAATGCAAGAAAAAATTTTAAAAGCATGCCATTGACACCAAACTTGATAATTAACACAAGATTCAAACAAGAAACACAAAATATTTTTGATTTTTATGATTTTCTAATTTTTTTGTATTTTTATTAATTTTTTTCGAAAATATAGTTTGGAAAAACGAAAAAAATAAAAAGAAAAATTTTTGAAAAAGATTTTTGAAAAGAAATTTACCTAATCTGAGCAACAAGATGAACCGTCAGTTGTCCATACTCGAACAATCCCCGGCAACGGCGCCAAAAACTTGGTGGACGAAATTGTGATTCGCGTTCTTTGGATTTTGAATGAAAACTTTATTATGGCACTGGTTGAATTCACAACGCTGTTCAACTAACCAGCAAGTGTACTGGGTCGTCCAAGTAATAAACCTTACGTGAGTAAGGGTCGAATCCACAGAGATTGTTGGTATGAAGCAAGCTATGGTCACCTTGTAAATCTCAGTTAGGGAGATTAAAGGGTAATTGTGATTATTGGAATAAATAATAAATAAAAAGGAATAATAAAAGGGATAGAATACTTATGCAGATTCATTGGTGGGAATTTCAGATAAGCGGATGGAGATGCTGTAGAGCCCAAGGACGCCTGCTCTCCTACTGCTTCTACTCAATCCTTCTTACTCCTTTCCATGGCAAGCTTTGTATAGGGGTTCACCATCAACTGTGGCTACTTTCATCCTCTCAGGAAAATGATCCTATGCGGTTGTCAGTCGCACGGCTAATCGTCTGGAGGCATCACCCATGGTTGATGGCTACATCTCATCCTCGCAGTGAAAACTAATGCTCACGCACTCTGTCACAGTACGGCTAATCACCGGTTGGTTCCCGCTCCTACTGGAATAAAATCCCTTGATTCTTTTGCGTCTGTCACTAATGCCCAACAGGTTACAAGTTTGAAGCACGTCACAGTCATTCATTACCGGAATCCTACTCGGAATACCATAGACAAGGTTAGACTTTCCGGATTCCCAGGATCCTACTCGGAATACCACAGACAAGGTGAGACTTTTCGGATCCTCATAAATGCCGCCATCTATCTAGCTTATACCACGAAGATTCTGTTGGGGAATCTAAGAGATACACGTTCAAGCTCTGTTTCATGTAGAACGGAAGTGGTTGTCAATCACGCGCGTTCATAAGTGAGAATGATAATGAGGGTAATCTAACTCATAACATTCATCATGTTCTTGGGTACGAATGAATATCTTGGAATAAGAATAAGAGAGATTTGAATAAAAGAAAATAGAACTTCATTAATACTTGAGGTACAGCAGAGCTCCACACCCTTAATCTATGGTGTGCAGAAACTCCACCGTTGAAAATACATAAGTGGAAGGTTCAGGCATGGCCGAATGGCCAGTCCCCTTAACATGATCAATGATCTCCTAAGATGAAGAATAAAACAAAACTGAGACCAAAGATGTCTAATACAATAGATAAATGTCCTATATATACTAGACTAGCTACTAGGGTTTACATGAGTAAGTAATTGATGCATAAATTCACTTCCGGGGCCCACTTGGTGTATGCTTGGGCTGAGCTTGATCATTCCATGAGCTAAGGCATCTCTCGGAGTTGAACTCCGAGTTTTGACGTGTTTTGGGCGTTCAACTCCGGATAATGACGTTTTTCTGGCGTTTAACTCCAGACAGCAGCTTGTACTTGGCGTTCAACGCCAAGTTACGTCGTCATTCTTCGAATAAAGTATGGACTATTATATATTGCTGGAAAGCCCTGGATGTCTACTTTCCAGCACCGTTGAGAGCGTGCCATTTGGAGTTCTGTAGCTCCAGAAAATCCATTTCGAGTGCAGGGAGGTCAGATTCCAACAGCATCAGCAGTCCTTTTGTCAGCCTTTTTCAGAATTTTGCTCAAGTCCCTCAATTTCAGCCAGAATTTACCTGAAATCACAGAAAAACACACAAACTCATAGTAAAGTCCAGAAATGTAAATTTTAACATAAAAACTAATGAAAACATCCCTAAAAGTAGCTCAAACTTACTAAAAACTATATAAAAACAATGCCAAAAAGCGTATAAATTATCCGCTCATCAATAACCGTTACCATGATTTGGTTTTAAGCAACGATTTTTTATTGTTGATTAAATAATTGTACAAAAGAAACGCATAAAAACCGTTGCCAAAATGCTACACTTTAAAACCGTTCTATTAAATGGTCTTAGACAACGGTTTTTACAGTGTTGCTGTTGAAGTTCAATTTTTCATTACGTTATAGCAACAAAATAAAACGTTCTCTTTGACTACTTTAAAGAACAGTTTTATAACCATTACAATAATTTTTTATCAAACAATAATTTTCTAATATTATTTAAATAATTATACAAATTTAAATATTTTTTTTATAAATATTAAATTTGTAGAACACTCAAAATTATTGTTATAAATATATTACAAATATTATTTATAGAAGAAATAAATTTAAAATAAATTTATAACAATTATATATTTTTGGTTTCATTTCCGCTCTAAAATTTAAGATAATATTTTTTTAACACTTCAAAAAAATTTCAACAACCTCTCTTCAAAAAAAAAACATAGAGACTTGTCAATTTTTCCTCTCTCTACTAGTCCTAGTGCTCCATAATCCACACCACTCATCATTAGAGCCATCATTGAACGATGCCAAACTTGTAACAACCAAGTTATTGAAAAATTAAATAATAATTTATTTATAATTTATTATATTTGTTGATAATTTTATTTTAAGAAAATTATTTCACTAAAATTAGTTAAATAAAATTTTATGATACTTTAAATTTAAAAAGAATTAAAATTATATATAATTTTTATAATAGTTGGAATTTAAATTAATTAGAATTTTTATATAATTTTTATTATAATTAAATTTTTGTATAATTAAAATTATAATTTCGATAATTAAAAATAAAAAAGAATTGTATAATTTAATTTAAGTAACTTTTATTATGAATAATTTATGATTTAATTTGAGTTTTTTATTTTTAAAAAATAATCTATTAAAAATGATTAAATTGATTTTATAAATACTTTGAGTTTAAATTAATTAATATTTTTGTATATTTTTATTGTAATTGGTTATTTATATAATTTGAAATTAAAATTTTGGTGATAAAAAAATAAAGAGTTAAATAATTTACTTTAAATAATTAATATTTCGAGGTTAAACTGTATTTTATAAAGTATAATTAATATGTTCATTTCATAATTTAAATTAAAAATAATTATTTAAACTCAACGATATATTAATAAATAATATTTTTAAATAATTTTAATAAAATATATTTAATTTTTAAAATTATTATTTTATCCTTTAATTTTATAAAAAAAAATTATTTTATCCTTATACCCTGACAAAACCTTAATTTTTAAATCAGAAACCTAACCCAACACCAATTACACTCACGTGAATACAGAGAGGGGAAATAAAAGAAAGAAAGGGAAAGAGAGAAGTGGGGGCTCGGGGAAGAAGGAGAGGGAAGAAAGAAGGGACGACACCGCCTAGGATCGCCACCATCACTGTCGCCGGGGGAGAGGGGAAGAGCTGCGTCAGGGACAGGGAGAACCAGAGGGACCGTCGCTGCCATCATCGTGCGTCGCCATTGAGCACACGGACGAAAGGGAGACGCGAGCAGTGAGCGAGAGGAAGCTTCGTCCTCGTCGCCGTTCCGTCGCCACCGTTGAAGCCAGCCTCGTCGTCATCACCGAAAGTGCGCTGTCGATTAGGGAAGGATGAAGAGGAATGCGAACGACTAGAGAAAGAGAAAGAAGAAGAACGCATGGTGGTGGGTGTTTTCCTTGCCGTTACCGTCGCAGTTGTTGAAGCTCACCGTCGCCGCTGTGAGAGACGCTCCTTGCTGGCGCTGCTACTAGGGGTTTGGAGAGAATGGCCCTGTTCTGCCTCTGCCTCTGGGTTCTGCAAGTTGCTAGAGTCCTCTGCCGCTGGGAACCAACACTGGAGCTGCCCTAAGGTAAACTAACCCCTTCAGTAATTTTAGTTTGGTAAACAAATTTCCAAATGAACTACCAATCATTGCTTTTGCTGTTTAATATTTGAATCTGGTCTAAAGCAAAGGTTGTTACGTTATGCAGCTAGTGCTTTGCTCTTTACTGAAAAGGGTGTTGATCCACATTCCTTGTTTCATGGAATCGGTAAGCACTGAAAAAATTTGTTTACTTAGGAATGCCCTGTTTGTTTGTATGGTCTTCAATTCTGAATGTAAATTTGCAACATGCATACTTTGGTTTTGGGACATCTGTAAAATAACTCAGTAAATTTGTTAAGATTCTATAGAGTTCCTTTAAAAGAAAAGCTTGCAGTTTGAGGGACTATAGCTAACTCTTGCAAACCATGAAAGAGAAGGGGACTAAAAACTTGCTGATGGTGGAACCATACTTATTGTGTTCATTAGACTATGAACTAAAAGCTAATAGCATAGAACTCGTACAAATAATATCATTTTGGATGTGTTTTAAGTTAATCATGTTTACCTTTATTTATTTGAATCTAGTTTTACTAATGCAAGTAAAATTATTGGATAGATTCATAACAAACAATAATGAGTTCTATCTAGAAAAATAGAATTAAAGAAGAAAAAAAAGTATGAAATTGATATATAAGATTTTTTTTAGAGGACTGAATCAGGAATATATCTTGACATTTTTGGATATTTATAGCATAATTCTTCCACAGGGACCCTGGATTGGAAAGATTTCATTATGTAAAGCATTAGCTCAAAAATTATCGATTCGATTTAATTCAAGGTGCACTAACAACACAGTTAAAATTTTAATACAACATCTTCCAATGAGACAAGTAAATAAATGAACAAAAACTCACCAGTTTATTTTTGTACTCAGATTCCCACAGTGCCAGTTTATTGAAGTGAATGCACATTCTTTATTGAGTAAATGGTTTTCTGAAAATGGCAAGCTGGTATGCATGTACAATATTTATTAGAAGTACCAATGCTTTGTAGTTGATGAATTTCCAATTTGTTATCACTTCAGAGGTTATTAATAGATGAACTGTTATTATGTTGTATTGTTGCACTGAATGCACAATTGTGTTTCCTTGTTGTTTAGGTTGCAAAACTTTTCCAAAAGATTCAAGAAATGGTAAAGAAGAAAGCAATCTAGTATTTGTTTTGATTGGTGAGGCAGAACAAAATTTAACTTAATGCTATATGCTTGTCATGTATCCGCGTTGGGTTAAGTGTGTGGTCATGCAGATGAAGTCGAAAGCCTTGCTGCGGCCAGAAAAGCTGCTATATCCGGTTCAGATCCTTCAGATTCTATTCAGGTATACCAATCTCTCTGGTCCTTCCTGCAGGAAAATACCCCTTTTCTTCCCCACTATTCCTTTTTTTCTTTCTATCTGTTTTTGAATAGTGTGTGATAATGTTAAATATCATTTAAAAAAATGCAACCGAGAGATGTTGGATTTTCTTGGGTATTTGCGTAGTGTGTTAATAATCTTTAAATATGAATATTTCAGGTTGTAAATGCATTACTAACTCAGATTGACAAGTTAAAATCATCTCCAAATGTGATAATCCTAACCACATCCAACATAACTACTACTATTGGTAAGCCTAAATCAAACTTCCATTCCTTCAATTATTAGCATTAGGCTTAACATTATATTCAATTTGCTAATTTTTTTGTTTACAGGAAAATCATTATGAAGGAGAGAAAGAACTTAATCACACAAATTGTGAAGATCAAATACTAGAGAGTAAAAATCACCAATTTGTGAAGGTGATGAAGAATCTATTTACTATTGTAATATATCAATCTCTTTTCTTTATGATTAGATATGGTTATGACTTAGACTCTTATTATGTGATTTTAAAGTATCTTAGTTTATTTGACTTCTAAAATGATAAAATCTCTTTTATAGGTTACAAATATGTATGAATATTATAGAATACTTTAAAAATCACATTTGATGGTAAATATTCAATTAGTTTTCTTTAGTAATTTGATTCAAATAATTAAGGTTATTTATCGACACTAAATCAAAAAAATAGTTGGAATATTAATTTTAATGCAACATGAGAAAATTGTTGTAAATAAAAAAATATAACTATAGAAAATCGTTGTCAAAAGTCACAAAAGGAATGGTTTAAAACCGTTGCCAAAAAACGACACCAATGGTAACGCTTTAAAACTGTTGCCAAAAATGACACCAACGGTAACGCTTTAAAACCGTTGACTTTGTAAATAATAAAACTACAACAGTTTAAAACCGTTGCCTATTCAGTTATGGTTTTAAACCGTTGGATCATGAAAGAGAACGGTTTAAAGCCGTTCCTTATCGAGTAATGGTTCGAAACCGTTGTTTAAAATTTTCTTTCAAAACCGCTGTCTATACCAGTAATTTTGGCAACGGTTTTTTTATTACTGTTGTCTTAGGTAAAAAACCGTTGCCTTTGAGCATTGGCAACGGCCGCATATACCACAGGTCAAAAACCGTTGCCAAAGCGTTGCCTAAAGTTTTGGGAACGGTTTTTCAATCTACGGCAACAGTTTTTGACCATTGCGAAAACCCTTATTTGTTGTAGTGTAAACGCCAAAAACACGTCACGACCCGGAGTTGAACGCCAAAAACACGTTATAACTTGGTGTTCAACTCCAATAAAAGCCTCAGTTCGTGGATAGATCAAGCTCAGCCCAAACATACACCAAGTGGGCCTCGGAAGTGGATTTATGCATCGATTACTTATTCATGTAAACCCTAGTAGCTAGTTTAGTATAAATAAGACTTTTTACTAGTGTATTAATCATCTTTGGTCTCAGTTTTGTTTTATTCTTCATCTTAAGAGGCTATTGATCACGTTTTAGGGGGCTGGCCATTCGGCCATGCCTGAACCTTTCACTTATGTATTTTCAATGGTGGAGTTTCTGCACACCATAGATTAAGGGTGTGGAGCTCTGCTGTACCTCAAGTTTCAATACAATTACCATTACTTTATATTCGATTCTCTTTTATTCTTATTCCAAGATATACGTTGCACAACACTTTGATGAATGTGATGATCCGTGACACTCATCATCATTCTCACCTATGAACGCGTGTGATTGACTACCACTTCCGTTCTACTCTAGGCCGGGCGCATATCTCTTAGATTTCCCAACAGAATCTTCGTGGTATAAGCTAGATAGATGGCGGCATTCATGGGGATCCGGAAAGTCTAACCTTGTCTGTGGTATTCCGAGTAGGATCCCGGGAATCCGGAAAGTCTAACCTTGTCTGTGGTATTCCGAGTAGGATTCCGGTATTGAATGACTGTGACGAGCTTCAAACTCCTAAAGGCTGGGCGTGATGACAAACGCAAAAGAATCAATGGATTCTACTCCAACCTGATTGAGAACCGACAGATGATTAGCCGTGCTGTGACAGAGCATTTGGACCATTTTCACTGAGAGGATGGGATGTAGCTATCAACAAGGGTAATGCCTCCAAACGATTAGCCGTGCAGTGACAGCGCATAGGACCATTTTCCCGAGAAGATTAAAAGTAGCCATTGATGATGGTGATGCCCTACATACAGCTTGCCATGGAAAGGAGTAAGAAGGATTGGATGAAAGCAATAAGAAAGTAGAGATTCGAAAGGATCCTAGCATCTCCGCACGCCTATCTGAAATTCCCACTATTGATTTACATAAGTATTTCTATCCCTTTTTATTTTCTATTTATTATTAATTTTTGAAACCCATAACCATTGAATCTGCCAAACTGAGATTTACAAGGTGACTATAGCTTGCTTCATACCAACAATCTCTGTGGGATCGACCCTTACTCACGTAAGGTATTACTTGGATGACCCAGTACACTTGCTGGTTAAGTTGAACAGACTTGTGAGCTTTTCTAACAGTGCCTGGAACTCTTTTATCACAATTTCGTCCACCACTAACTCTCCCTTTTGTACATCAATTATAGCTCTAGTTGTAGCAAGAAATGGTCTTCCTAGTGTGATTGATGTGTTAGCCTCTTCCTCCATATCAAGTACAACAAAATCAGCTGGGAAGATGAACTCTCCCACCTTGACCAACAAGTCCTCCACCACTCATTCATCAAGTTGAAAAATAAAGATACATCTTAGAATTTAATCAACCACGGATTTAAGAGAATTAGTAACACTTTTATTAATCCATAAAACTCAGTAGGACTCCTCCCCTCAACCTAGGAGGTTTAGAAACTCATACTGACAGAAAATACAATGTGAAAAATGTGTAGAGTGTCAAAAGGTTCTGAATAGTGTAAAAATTATCAAATAAATACTAGACTAATGACTAAGGATTACATAGGAAGGGTAAAACAGTCTTTTAGTGCTAAAGTCCACTTCCGGGGCCTACTTGGTGAGTGTTTGGGCTGAGCTTTGATGAAATCCATGTGCTAGGAGACTCCTTGGGCATTGAACGCTAGCTAGGGGGTCCTCTTTTGGCATTTGGATGTTGGTCTCTCCTTGGTGGGCGCTGGACGCCTGGAATGGGGTAGATGGCTGGCGTTGGATGCCAGTTTTAGGCCTTCTATTCTGAAGAAAACTATATACTATTATGTATTCTGGAAAGCCCTAGATATTAGCTTTCCATATCCATTGAGAACGCTCTATTTGGACTTTTGTAGCTCTAGAAATGCTCTTTCGAGTGCAAGGAGGTCAGATCCAGACACCATCTGCAAGTATACCAGGTCATATCAAGTAGTAATACTTACATGGTGAGGTCAATCGCATGGAGATTAGTGGATTATGCAATTTTAGTTAAATGGTGCTCTAGTCAGACAAAAAATTTGTGATTTCTTGGTGTATTTAACATGAAAGTAAAGTACAAAAATAGAAATGACAAGGAATTGAAATGACTGAAAATAAAAGAATGAAATAAATGACTGGAAATGTAAGAGCAGAAACTTAAAATGCAAGAAAGTAAGAACTGAAATGTAAATGGCTAAAGCGTAAATTACAAGTAAGTAAAAGCTGAAATGTAAATCGCAGGAATTATAAATTGCAGGAATGTAAAAAAGGGAAATTGTGTAGTAGGTATTTAGAAACTCAAAGGAATTAAAGTGAAGACTTGTGATGGGTGAGATCACTAGGGATCAGAGATGTTGATTTCTCATGAATTAATGGTGGTCGATTCCTTCTCAATCATGTGAATAGATCTATGGTAGGTAACTTTGTCTATGCGTGCGCGTGGTCTTCAGCGTTGGCGTCAAAGGCGTAGCATTAGCACCAACGACGCTCTTTCACGCATATGCTTCGTCCATGCGTATGTGGGGTCTTTCAAAAATATCACTTTCATGCGTACGCGTCACCCATGCATGCGCATAGCGTTCAAAAATATCACTTTCACGCGTATGCGTCGCCCACGCGTGTGTGTCATCGGCTAAATTTTCCAACTTCACTATCGCAAGCGCTTTTGGGAAAAGCGTAGCGCCAAAGGCGCTCTCTTGGTGATTTAAAGAGTTTTTGGGAAAAGCGTAGCGCCAAAGGCGCTCTCCTGATGCTGAGGAATGCTTCTTGGACAAACGTAGCGCCAAATGCACTCTTCTGATGCTGTGGAACACTTCTTGGGCAAACGTAGTGCCAAAGGCGCTCTTCTGATGTTGTGAAATGCTTCTTGGACAAACGTAGCGCCAAAGGCACTCTTCCCCTAATCTTAATCACAAAGAAAACTGCATGAAAACTCTGCCACCTTATGCAACCAGTTTTAATAATTCATTCATTCAAAATTTTCTTGAGTTATTTGCATAAAATTGACTAAAGTTCACTTAGTCCTTGACACATTAGTGCCTGAAGATAAAATTCATCAAAGTGCTTATTTATTTCAAAGAAAATGCATGAAACTAAGCTAAAACTAATTAAACTAACTAGCTAATCTAGCTAAGATGCAAATGCATCAAGTACCTAAATGCAAGCAACTAACTACACATGCAAGTTTAAGAATTGGTGTTGGAAAAGAAAGTAGTTACCCATGGAAGTCGGTCTCGACCTCCCCACACTTAAAGATTGCATCGTCCCGGTGCATGCAAAGACGAGCAAAGCAGACATGCTGCTACAACTGATGAGTTCCTTCAAAAGGTTGCATGGAGGAACTTGTTGTTCATTCGATTTAGAAGTTTTCCTTTCCCTTCTTAGTGACTGACCTGAAAGGGGATAAAAGACAGAAGATTAAGCCCAAAAAAATAAAGCAAATAGAATATAAGTGGGGGCTAATGCCAAAGAAAAATGGGGTTCTCAACTACATAGTAGCTACAACATGTAAGTGAGAAAGCAATATAAGTGAATGGCATATCAACTAACACTTGAAGCAAGGGTAAAGTCAAAGCATAATTAAATGAAAAGAATACTCGGAAGCATCAAGTTAAAACAAGAATTGACACAGACAAGATTAGTGATAAGCATGAGAACATTTGGTCCCATCCTAACTCAATGATAATGAAGCACAAAAACAAAGAATAATGAGTTAGGAAGGACTAAAGCACTAATATTGTGTGTGGGAAAAAATTTGCAAAAAATAAGTAAGAAAAAGTGGGTTATGAAAGACATGTGAGTTCATATCAATGCACAACGAATGCAAATATCACAAAAGATTAAGCATTGATTTAAAAGTTTTATCACACAACAATATTAAACAAGTCAAGAAGCACCACAATTCCAAATCCTGTTTCTACACTCATATTCAAGTTGATCATCACAATTCCAATTAGGTGGCATAGCCTTAGAATTCTCATTTAAGCACCAAATTCTCCTCCTAGATCCATACAATTTAGCATTCCTCCAACCATGAAACCTATGACTTGAGGGTTCAACCTAAATGAGCCTAACATCATTTTGCCAACCACTACACAACTTTTCCTTACTCTTCAATCCACAAAGAGCTCTAAGTTGACCATCCGTTTCAAGCAAACCATATTTAAGTAGGAAAGTAAAGCTTAAGGATATGGATTAGGGTCATATGGGGGTGTTTGATTGTATAAGACTTGTGAGTATGGTTGGGGGCTATATTGAGGAGGAGGTTTATAGGCATATGGTGGAGGTTGTTGATAATTGATGAATGGATTTTTGGTTGGTAAAGAATTCACAAATAAATCCTCGTTGAAAGTATAGCTTCTAAACCAACAAAGAATCCTTTCGTACAAACATTTGGTTGTCACAAGTAACAAACCCTTATAAAAATAAACCGAAGTATTCAAACCTCGGGTCGTCTCTCAAAGGAATTACAGGGTAGTGTTCTTTCTATTGGTTATGAGTTGTATATTTTGGGGTTTTGATAAGAAATGAGAAATGTAAAGTGCAAGAATTAAAATAACAACTAAGAAAGCTCTTGGCAAGGTATGAGAACTAGAAGTCCTATCCTCATTATCATCACCAATTGTGATGACAATTGTTCATTGCTCCACTTAGTTAACCTCTAACTATGAAGGAAAGTCAAGTGGAAGTAATCAATTCAATTCCTCAAGTCCTAGTCAACTCCTAAGGAAAGACTAGCTTTACTGGAATTCAAATCAATTAGCAACTTCTAATTATCAATCAACAAGAGACTTTGATAACTCAAGAGTCTCCAATTAATCAACTTAAGCCAAGAGGAGGAAATTCTACTCTATCATCCTTCCAAGCATTTAATCAAACACTTGTAAGGCATAAAAGGAAAACATAGTAAATTGATAACAAGAGTAAAATCTAACAACTACTAATTGCAAAAAATTAACAACAACAACCAAAGAAAGCACAATTAACATGAATTATCTCAAATTGCATTAAAAGAGAAACAGAATAAACAAGAGTGTATCAACAACAAAGTGAACAAAATAAAGGGAATTACAACAAAAGAATAAAAGAACAAGATGTAGCAACAAGAAATTGAGAAGGAGAAGTAGATGAGAAGAAGAATTAAAGCCTAGATCTAGAGAAGAGATTAACCTAATCATAATCCTAATTCTAGAGAGAAGTGAGAGTTTCTCTATCTAAAAACTAACTCTAACTAAAACTAATTGGTAACTATTTCCTAACTAAGTGATTAGATGATGAGATTGTGAGATGAGATGATTTTCCCTTCAATCCTTGGGTTTAATAGCATCAGAAGTGAGTCGGATGTGGGTCTGGAAGCCCAAAAATTGCCCACAGCGGATTCAGTTTAAGTGGGTCACGTGCAAGCACCGACGCGTACGCATGGGTCACGCGTACGCGTCGCTTGGTAATTCTCCATCCACGCGTACGCGTCATGTACGCGTACACATCACCATGCGACCTTCCATCCACGCGTGCATGTCTTCTGCATGGCTTTTCCTCTTCATCTCAAATCCTTGATTTTCCATGATTTCTCCACTTGCATGCTTTTCTTCTTCATCCCTTTGATCTATTCCTAGCCTTTTCATCCTGAAATCACTAACAAACACATCAAGGCATCTAGTGGAATCAAAGGTGAATCAAAATTAACCAATTAAAGGCCTAAAAAGTATGTTTTATACTTAAGCACAAATTAGGAGACAATCATGAAACCATGCTTTTTATTGGATAAATGTGGGAAAAGTGGATAAAATCCACCCAATTTAAGCACAAAATGCAAGTTTCTGAATGGATGCAAGTACTTAGTCAAAATAAATCAATTTCCAAGAAAACCAATATAAGCATAAGGGATAAAGTTATTGTTCATACTCTGGGTCGAGCTATGAAGACCCGCACTATTTGTAGACAAGCGGCCGACCTCTTCAGGCTAGGTCACGACCTCTTCTCAAAGCGATCGACCAAACCGTCAGAAAAGCCCAAAGCAAGCCCAACACAAGGGAATACAACCCAAATTTAAAGGCAGCCAAAGCCTAGAAAGATAAAAGGCGGTTCTCCTTAAAGATAAGATGACTTCACTCAAAGATAAGATAAGATAACTATCTTATCTCCAGAAAGGTCACTTCACACTGTTATAAATACATTGGAGCACCCAGGTATAACTCATACTCTGGTTCTACTAAAAACCTACCTAAAGCCCGTGTTAACATAGGCATCGGAGTTTCTTGCAGGTACCACCACCCTCCGGTGACGAAGGATCAGCAGCACTGCCATGTCCAACAAGTTGGACGCAACAGCTTCGGCCACCACTGCATATCTTGTCCGAGATCGACCTACAGTTTTAGGTAACCCTCGGAACATTGCTGCCGTTGCTAGGGAACCTGGAGGTCATTCCATTATCATGGTAGACAACCTTGACAACGACCATGATTCTGATCTGGAGAATAGAACACCGCATAAGAACGCGGACATCACACCAAAGGATACACCTCAACCAAATGGAGACAAGCATTCACCAAATACAGAAATCTTGGAGGCCCTACAAGTTCAATAGGATCGTCTCAAACAGCTCGAACAAGAGGTTGAACACCAGTGCGAAGCTATAAAAGATCTTCGGAGGGAAACAAGACGACATCAATAGTTAGAGGATAAGCTCCTAAAGCTCGATCCAGTCATGAAGACAGCTCCCATAAAGATCAAGACTCATTCACTAAAGAGATCATGAAAGCTAAAGTCCCCAGGGACATCAAAGCTCCTGACATGACCCCGTACGACGGTACCTCTGATATAAGCCATCATCTCAGCAATTTCAGAAGCAGAATGTATCTCACTGATGCCTCGGACGTCATTCGATGCAAAGCCTTCCTGAGTACTCTAACAAAGACAGCCATAAAATGGTTTGACAGTTTGCCTCCTAGATCCATCGCAAGTTTTGACGACCTTGCTAAAATGTTCCTCGCCAGGTTCTCCATCCAGAAGGATAAAGCCAAACATGCTCCAAGCTCACCTGGAATTAAACAAGGAGATCGGAAAAGTCTTCGCAGCTATATGGAAAGATTCAACAAAGCATGCCTTGACATACAAGGTCTTCCAACAGAAGCAGCCATCATGGGACTCATCAATGGCCTAAGAGAAGGACCTTTCAGCCACTCAATATCCAAGAAGCACCCAACATCTCTAAACGAGGTTCAAGAAAAGGAGAAAAATATATAAATATGAAGGAGAACTCCCGATTGGGAGATGATGAGCGGATAATTTATACGCTTTTTGGCATTGTTTTTAAGTAGTTTTTAGTAAGTTCAAGCTACTTTTAGGGATGTTTTCATTAGTTTTTATGTTAAGTTCACATTTCTGGACTTTACTATAAGTTTGTGTGTTTTTCTCTGATTTCAGATAATTTCTGGCTGAAATTGAGGGACTTGAGCAAAACTCTGATAAAGGCTGACAAAAGGACTGCTGATGCTGTTGGAATCTGACCTCCCTGCACTCAAAATGGATTTTCTAGAGCTAGAGAACATTCAGAGCTTTCCAGCAATATATAATAGTTCATACTTTATTCGGAAATTGACGACGTAAAGTGGCGCTCAACGCCAAGTACATGCTGCTGTCTGGAGTTAAACGCCAGAAACACGCTATAACTCGGCGTTCAACTCCAAGAAAAGCCTCAGCTCGTGGATAGATCAAGCTCAGCCCAAGCATACACCAAGTGGGCCCCGGAAGTGAATTTATGCATCAATTACTTACTCATATAAACCCTAGTAGCTAGTCTAGTATATATAGGACATTTAACTATTGTATTAGTTGTCTTTTGACCATTCGGTCTTTTGATCACCTTCATGGGGGCTAGCCATTCGGCCATGCCTGAACCTTTCACTTATGTATTTTCAACGGTGGAGTTTCTACACACCATAGATTAAGGGTGTGGAGCTCTACTGTACCTCAGGTTTCAATACAATTACTATTACTTCCTATTCAATTCTCTTTTATTCTTATTCCAAGATATACGTTGCACTTCAACTTGATGAATGTGATGATCCGTGACACTCATCACCATTCTCACCATATCAGGACAGGATCAAGGATAGATGACCCCCGTAATCAGCTATCTCAAATCAGAGATACTCCCTACAGATGTGAAGGAGGCAAAGAGGTTAAAGCAGGAGGCACAGTATTACACCATCATAAATAACATCCTATATAAGAGAGGGATTTTGACACCTCTACTAAAATGTGTACCGACCTCTAACACAAAAGAGGTCTTAGAGGAGATACACAGTGGCACATGTGGCAATCATCTCGGAGCACGAGCTCTTGCCAAGAAAATACTCCGAGCCAGATTCTTTTGGCCGACTTTACAAAAAGAGGCAACCGAGTTCGCTAAGACATGTCCAGCATATCAGAAGTATGCTAACTTCTACATCGCCCCACCAGAAGAACTCATCAGCGTAACATCATCTTGGCCATTTGCAAAGTGGGAACTCAACCTCCTCGGGCCCTTCCCCCAAGGATCGAGACAGGTCAAGTTTCTCATTGTAGGAGTAGACTATTTCACAAAATGGATTGAAGCGGAGCCCCTAGCTAATGCTACTGCCCAAAGAAGTAAAAAATTCCTATACAGGAACATTGTCACAAGGTTTGGGGTCCCTTACTCCATCACCACTGACAATGGCACTCAATTCACGGACACAGGCTTTAGAAAGTTAGTAGCTGACTTGAAAATAAAGCACCAATTCACATCCGTAGAACACCCACAAGCTAATGGACAAGCAAAAGCGGCCAATAAAGTCATACTAGTTGGGTTAAAATGGAGGCTATAGGATGCAAAGGGCACTTGGGCTGAAGAGCTCCCGCAAGTCCTATGGGCATATCGGACAACTCCACATTCCACCACAAAGGAATCACCTTTCCGATTGGCTTATGGAATGGAGGCAATGATACCAGTAGAAATCAAAGAGGAATCTCCTAGAACGATCCTCTATAGTGAAGAAGCCAACTCCCAACTTCAAAGGAAAGAGCTCGACCTGCTTCCAAAAATCCAAGAAAGAGCTCGGATCAGAGAGGAAGCGTTAACACGCCGCATGGCCTCAAGGTACAATCAAAAGGTAGTACAGCGAAGCTTCGCCAACAATGACCTCATCCTAATCCGAAATGATATCGGAACAAGTCGACCCAGAGAGGGAAAGCTGGTAGCTAACTGGAAAAGACCCTATCGAGTCACAGAGGTACTGGGAAAAGGCTACTTCAAAGTGTCCAAACTTGAGGGGTGAGAGCTACCGAGATCATGGGACGCCTGTAACCTAAGAAGGTACTATATTTAAAAGGTAATAAAAAGATCTTAGGACAAAGGTGCACTCTTTTTCCTAAAAAAGGTTTTTTAATGAGGCACCAAACCATGATTTTCAAAATTACCTAGGGTTAGCACCCACATGTATATATTCGCATATTTTCTATTTTGAATAATTTTTTTCAGATTTTCTACAAAATCTCTTTATCAAGACGCATTAATCTGGAAAAGCAAAAATTCATTGCCCGATTATAAAGCTACAGATCAGCAAAAGTGAAAACCAAATTTACTACCCGACGTGGTCGACAAGAATGAAAACCGAACTCATCAAAAGATCGACCAAATGAGGATCAAACTCTACAAAACTGGCAAGATGAAAAGCAATAAAAATAGAATAATGCAAGAAGTTATAAAAAGCGATCCATGAATAGAGGTCTGAAACAAAAATGGATTGCTAGAAATAACTTAGAATGGACCGACACAAAAGAAGTTGGACCAGATCAAAGCGACAAAAAGTTATAAAAAGTAATCCCTAAAAAGAGGCCTGGCCAGCCCTAAAAAGCAGATCACTAGAAATAACTTAGAAGGGACCAACATGAAGAAGTCGGACCAAAAGCTACAAAGTTATAAAAAGTAACCCATAAAAAGAGACCTCACAATGTCCAAATAAAATGGATTACTAGAAATAACTTATAAGGGACCGACATGATGAATTCGGCCCGGCAAAGTTACAAAAAGTTATACAAAAGTAATCCATAAAAAGAGACCTGACAAGGTCCAAATAAAATGGATTACTAGAAATAACTTGGGCGGACCAAGATGAAGAAGTCGGCCTAAGCCAATTCCACGCGACAGAGTTATAAAGGCGAATCCATAGATCCGGCGAGGTCCAGTCAAAAATGGATTTCTAACTCAATAAAGGTTTGACGAGGGAAATCGACCAACAAAAGTCGTAGCTAGGAAAGATACAACTCGACCCGAAAGGCCACGACCTTGCTGAAGTCAATTTACAAGTATTCAATGATGAATACTGAAAAGAACAAGTCAAATGAAGCCAGCCCCAAAGGTTGCTTCGATTAAAGAAGCAAATAGACAAACACAATGGCAATCTAACGAGGTCGGACAAACAAAGCTCCAACACTCTAAAGATTCCCAGAAGTGCCAGAAAACTGCAAGCAAACAAATCATGAGAAAACAAAGCTACTATAAATCAAGTCTCAAAAGGCCAACCGAAAATTGGCCTTAAAAGTCAAAAAAGCATTTTTATTTTTCCTAAATAAAAGTTGCTAACAGAAGCAACCAGCAGTGTCAAAGCCACATCAGGGCACAGTTACAAAATAGAAATTCAAAGACCCACAAGTCGGGCCATTAAAAGATACAAAAACAAAACAGAAACTACAAAGGATGTAAAGACTCTTCAGTGGCAGGATCTCGGGGCGAAGGAAGACGGGTCGTAAGTGGAACACCATCAACGGTTCCATCCGGCCGGTTCAGGATCTGAACATCAGAATCCAACTCGGGACAGCCGAACTCAGCAGTAGGAGTTGAAGAAACCGGGGCAGCAGAGGCTTTAGCAGATGGCACAAGAAAAGGGTCTTAACAGAAGCAACCAGCAGTGTCAAAGCCACATCATGGCACAGTTACAAAATAGAAGTTCAAAGACCCACAAGTCAGGCCATTAAAAGATACAAAAACAAAACAGAAACTACAAAGGATACAAAGATTCTTCAGTGGCGGAATCTCGGGGCGAAGGAGAACGGGTCGCAAGTGGAATAGCATCAACGGTTCCATCCGGCCGGTTCAGGATCTGAACATCAGGATCTAACTCGGGACGGCCGACCTCAGCAGTAGGAGTTGAAGAAACCGGGGCCGCAGAGGCTTTGGCAGATGGCACAGGAAGAGGGTCTACATCTACATCATCATCATCCGAGCCATCCGGAACAATCTTATCATCTACTACAATGTTGTCCAAGCAGAATAGGGTGAGGTCGAGGTTAGGCGCAAGAACTCCAACCTGAGCCTTCAAATTCTCATAAGCAGCAATCATGCTGCCCACAAGATGGCCTTGAAGCTCGGCATAGTCAGATCGAGCAGATTCCAAACTCTCCCAAAGCTCTATCATCTCCCTATAAGTCTGGACATAGCTATCTTTATGCTTCTGCACCATCTCCTCAGCCATGTTTGCAAAAGCCACTGCAGCAGTAGCTCGAGTCTTCTCACCCTCTAATTCTTTCTCCAACTTTGCCACCTTCTTCTCGAATGCCTCCTTCAACCCCTTAATCCTATCATCCTCTAACTTGGCCTCCTCCATGAAAGCCTTTGTAACATGAACTGGAACATCCTGAGCAGTCCGGAACAAGGCCGCCCCCATATGCACCATCTTAATGCTACTTCGTGTGATAAAATCAGAGTGACAAAGAATGGAAACATCATCCATAGGCGCGACACCATAAGGAGCAATCTGATGATCGATAAACCCTACAACATCAAAATCGGGGGCATCATGGTTAAAAGGCTCAGGAGTCTTTTGTTCTTTCAGCGGGGGACCAGTAGGACCAGAAGAAGTAGCAGCAGCACTTTGAAGAGGATCTGCTAAATGGACCGGGGGAGTAGCGATAACCCTTCTCAGCCCAGATGTGTCCGACATAGGCTTCTTGGGAGGAACCCGAGAAGATCCTCCCACCCCAGCCTTGGCCGAGATGTTCAGAGCAGTTGTAGCTTTTCTCGCCTTCTTAAAGGTTGTTCATGCCCTAGGTCGAGCTGTACGACCCGGGCGGATCAACGACAAATCGACCGACCTGTTCAGATCAGGACTACCCGATCTCTTTATGAAAAGAGGTCAGCCAAATCACTACAGATGCCCAAGAAGGCCCAAGAAAGAGTAACACGACCCAAATCTAAAGGTAGCCCAAAGCCTAGAATGATGAAGGCGGTTCCCTTAAAGATAAGATGACTTCACTCAAAGGTAAGATAAGATAACTATCTTATCTCAAAGAAAGATCATTCCACACCATTATAAAATCATTGGAGCATCCAAGTATAACTCATACTCTAATTCTACTAAAAAACTGCTTAATACCCTTGCTAACTTAAGCATCGGAGTCCCTTGCAGGTACCACCACCCTTCGGTGACGAAGGATCAGCACCATCATCAAGTCCATCAAGCCGGACACATCAGCTTCGACCCATATAGAAGATCTCATCCGAGATTGACCTACAGTTTCAGGTAACCCTCAGAACAAAGGCCTTCATGGAGTCATTGTTTTTAATCATCTCTGGAAATACACAGCAAGAAACCAAGTTATAAATGAAAAAAGAAATCAACAAACAAAGCAAAACAGAAAGGAAATCGGTCACTACTAAGCTCAACTCGGAGAAGCAAGGGATCCCCTAAAAATTTTTTAGTATCGAGATAAGGAGGTTGTCCTCAGTTCTCCTCCAACACATTAACAAAGGCCTGTTCGACCTCGTTCAACATCTCCCACGAATACCTTGACACCACAACATCCTTTTGCCACTATAAAGGAAAGGCTGGCTCATCATTCTCATCCAGAAAAAGGGCCGAGCTCCTTCAACAGCTCGAAAATACCTTCTTTCCTTGGGCAGACCGAAAAGAAACCCATGAAGCTTTCTTTTTGGCAGAAATCTCAGGATTGGTCAAAACAAAAAGGTAAAGAAAGAGAGTTTGAGAAGGTTTAACATCTAGTTCTTGACACAACAACTGGAAAATCTTAACGAAACCCCATGAATTCGGATGAAGTTGGGATGGAGACACATTGCAGGACCACAACAAATTGGTCTCAAAAAAAGTAAAAGAAAAAGTAATGTTCATTTGGCTGAAAAAATAGTCACAGGCATAAAGGAAGGGACGCTCCCCCTGTACCGAAGTAGGGAAACAGACCCTCTCATCAGAATTAGGTGCTACTAGCTCATAATTTTTTTCCTGCTCTCGATTACTACAAATCCAGTGATGTTTTCTCAACTCCACACAGTACTCATAATTTACCACAGAAACACACATCAACACGAGGGAGTCTAGCTAGTCCGACATGCCCTCGGGGACTTTGGAAGAGGTCTCGACAATATTTTTGCGAGACGACATGGATCAACTAAAATCCTACAGTAAGAAAAAAGAAAAGGGGTTACTAATTGTTCATATCCTGGGTCGAGTTGTCCGACCCGAGATGTTCTACAGACAAAGCGACCGACTTCTTCAAGTCAGGACAATCCGACCTCTTCTCAAAGAGTTCGGCCAAGTCACGAGAAAGCCCAAACAAAGAGCCCAAATAGAGGAACACGCCCCAGAGCCTAAGGCAGCCCAAGCCTACAAGAGAAGGGCAGTTCCCTTGAAGATAAGATGACCTCACTTGAAGATAAGATAAAGATAAGATAAGATAACTAACTTATCCTATCCACAGGAGGCCACATCTCACCATTATAAATACACTGGAGCACCCAGGTATAACTTATATTCTGATCCTACTCAATACCTGCTTAATACCCTTGCTAACTTAAGCATCGGAGTCCCTTGCAGGTACCCCCACCCTCTGGGGACGAAGGATCAACAGCACTTTTAGTTCCACAAGTCGGACACACCAGCTCTGGCCGCTATACCCCTGTCGAACACGTCGGCTCCGACCAACATAGAAGATCTCGACCGAGATCAACCTACAGTTTCAGGTAACCCTCGAAACATTGGCGCCGTTGCCGGGGACCCTGGAAGTCATCCCAATACCATGGCGGACAACCATGACAACGACCACGACTCAGGTTTGGAAGATAGAACGCCGCACAAGAACATGGATACTGTACTTAAAGATGCTCCGGAATGCAATGGAGACAAAAATTCATCAAATCTGGGGGTGATAGAAGCACTTCAAGATTGATTAAAGCAACTTGAGAAAGAAACCCAACATCAACGTGAAAAAGAAGAGGATCTACATCGGGAGATAAGGCGGTGCCGAGAATTAGAAGATAAGCTTATAAAACTCGAAGCTGATCTCAAAACTAAAGCTATTCGACCCACCTAGGAGGATAGCTCTCACAAAGATCAAGATCCATTCACCAGGGAAATTATGAACACCAAAATCCCAAAAGATTTTAAACTCCCGGATATGACTCTGTATGACAGCACCTCGGACCCCAACCACCATCTCAACAACTTCAGAAGTAGAATATACCTCACTGACACCTCAGATGCAGTTCGCTGCAAAGCCTTTCCAACAACTCTTACCAAAACAGCCATTAGATGGTTCGACAGTGGTGGACGAAATTGTGATCAATACTTTTCACAACTCAATTAATCCCCGGTGATGAACCCAAAAACTTGGTGTTCAACACCATGGCATAAACACAACGTCACACAACTAACCAGCAAGTGTACTGGGTCGTCCAAGTAATAAACCTTACGCGAGTAAGGGTCGATCCCACAGAGATTGTTGGTATGAAGCAAGCTATGGTCACCTTGTAAATCTTAGTCAGGCAAACTCAAATGGTTATGGATGATGAATAAAACATAAAGATAAAGATAGAGATACTTATGTAATTCATTCGTGGGAATTTCAGATAAGCGTATGGAGATGCTTGATCCCTTCCGTCTCTCTGCTTTCCTACTGTCTTCATCCAATCCTTCTTACTCCTTTCCATGGCAAGCTGTATGCAAGGGTTTCACCGTTGTCAGTAGCTACCTCCCATCCTCTCAGTGGAAATGTTCAACGCACCCTGTCACGGCACGGCTATCCATCTTTCGGTTCTCAATCAGGCCGGAATAGAATCCAGTGATTCTTTTGCGTCTGTCACTAACGCCCAGCCCTTAGGAGTTTGAAGCTCGTCACAGTCATTCAATCATTGAATCCTACTCAGAATACCACAGACAAGGTTTAGATCTTCCGGATTCTCTTGAATGCCGCCATCAGTTCTAGCTTATACCACGAAGATTCCGGTTAAAGAATCCAAGAGATATCCACCCAATCTAAGGTAGAAAGGAGGTGGTTGTCAAGCACGCGTTCATAGGTGAGAATGATGATGAGTGTCACGAATCATCACATTCATCAAGTTGAAGAACAAGTGATATCTTAGAACAAGAATAAGCGGAATTGAATAGGAGAACAATAGTAATTGCATTAATACTCGAGGTACAGCAGAGCTCCACACCTTAATCTATGGTGTGTAGAAACTCCACCGTTGAAAATACATAAGAACAAGGTCTAGGCATGGCCGAATGGCCAGCCTCCCAATGATCTAAGATTTAGATGTCCAAAGATGATCTAGAGATCTAAAGTGATCAAAAGATGAAAATACAATAGTAAAAGGTCCTATATGTAGAGAACTAGTAGCCTAGGGTTTACAGAGATGAGTAAATGACATAAAAATCCACTTCTGGGCCCACTTGGTGTGTGCTTGGGCTGCGCATTGAAGCATTTTCGTGTAGAGACTCTTCTTGGAGTTAAACGCCAGCTTTTGTGCCAGTTTGGGCGTTTAACTCCCACTTTGGTGCCAGTTCCGGCGTTTAACACTCGGAATTCTGATGGTAACTTTGAACGCCAGTTTGGGCCATCAAATCTTGAGCAAAGTATGGACTATCATATATTGCTGGAAAGCCCAGGATGTCTACTTTCCAACACCGTTGAGAGCGCGCCAATTGGGCTTCTGTAGCTCTAGAAAATCTAATTCGAGTGCAGGGAGGTCAGAATCCAACAGCATCTGCAGTCCTTTTTAGTCTCTGAATCAGATTTTTGCTCAGCTCCCTCAATTTCAGCCAGAAAATACCTGAAATCACAGAAAAACACACAAAATCATAGTAAAGTCCAGAAAAGTGAATTTTAACTAAAAACTAATAAAAATATACTAAAAACTAACTAGATCATACTAAAAACATACTAAAAACAATGCCAAAAAGAGTACAAATTATCCGCTCATCAGACAGCCTACCTCTAAAATCCATCTCGAGTTTTGACGACCTAGCCAAAAAGTTCCTGGCCAGATTTTTCATACAAAAGGTCAAAGCCAAGCATGCACCCAGCCTACTTGGAATCAAGCAAGGAGATCGGGAGAGTCTTCGTAACTACATGGAAAGATTCAACAAAACATGCATGGACATACAAAGTCTACCAACAGAAGCTACCATCATAGGCCTCATAAATGGCCTACGAGAAGGACCATTTAGCCAATCTATATCAAAGAAGTACCCGGCATCCCTAGATGAAGTACAAGAATGGGCGCAGAAGTACATCAACATGGAGGAGAATTCTCGACTTGGGGAAGCCTCGAGGTTCGGTTCTGCCTACCGAGATAAAGATAAAGAATCCAAGAAAAAGGAAGATCGCTCTGGAGAGAAAATCAAAAAATATCATAACTACACCCCTCTTAGGATATCCTTGGTAGATGTTTACAAAGAAGTCTGCCATACGGAAAAAATACCCCCAGCTCGGCCACTCAAAGGAAAAAAGGGAGGAGGAAATCGGAACGAATACTGTGAGTATCATCGAGTCCGAGGACATTCCACCAATGAATGCTTTGACTTAAAAAACGTCATAGAGAAATTAGTAAGGGAAGGAAAACTAGATCGGTTCTTGGCCAATCGGGAGGAAGAACCAAGAAAAAGAAGAAGGGATGAAGATGTTGGACGGTCTGAATGATCACCCCGCACACCGGAGAGACACGTCCACGTGATACACGGCGGATTTATTGGAGGAGAAATCTCCAAATCATCCCGCAAGCGACACCTCAAAGAAGTATACCATGTCGAAGGAAAGAAGGAGGCGCCAGACATCCCAGCAATCACGTTTACCAAAGAACATGCATCCGGAATCATCTCAGGACACGACGACCCCATGGTCATCACAATCATATTGGCAAACGCCAACCTCCATCGTACATTAATTGATCTAGGAAGCTCTGCCGACATCTTATTCAAAACTGCCTTCGACAAACTCGGCTTAGAAGAAAAAAGAGCTAAGAGCATACCCGAACAGCCTGTTCGGACTTGGGGATACCCCAGTATAGCCACTGGGATACGTATCGTTACATACAACCTTCGGAAAGGGGAACCAATCCAGAACACTCAAGATAGACTATATCGTGGTCGACGTAAGCTCAGCCTACAATGCCTTAATAGGTCGGACAACATTAAATCAACTCGGCGCAATAGTTTCAACTCCACATCTATGTATGAAATTCCCAACTGCAGAAGGGATAGCTACAATAAAGCATATCAAAAGATGGCGCGTCGCTGTTATAAAGAAAGTCTAAACCTCCGAGGCGAAGGGGGAGAGTTCCACACAATCGAACTTGGCGGAGTTCAGAGACGAGAAGAACTCCGCCCATGACCCGAAGGAGAAATAGAAAGAGTCCAGATCGGAGATACCTCGGATAAAACAACTAATATTGGCACGATCCTGAAAGGAGACGCAAAGGAATCACTAATACAGTTCCTACGAGATAATGTTGATCTCTTCGCATGGAAAGCTGCTGACATGCCAAGCATAGATCCCAAACTAATGAGCCACAAGTTGGTAGTCTATCCGGGATCCCGGCCGGTACAACAAAGACGAAGAAAACTCGGGCCAGAACGGTCTCAGGCTGTAGAAGAACAAGTACAAGCGCTACTAGAGGCAGGGTCATAAGAGACGTTAAATACCCACTATGGCTAGCAAACGTCGTCTTGGTGAGAAAGTCAAATGGGAAGTGGCGAATGTGCACCGACTACACCGACCTCAACAAAGCCTGCCCAAAAGACCCTTATCCACTCCCAAGCATCGACGCTCTAGTAGATGCCTCATCGGGATATAAGTATCTCTCATTCATGGACGCATACTCGGGGTACAATCAGATCCCAATGTATCCACCGAATTAAGAAAAAACCTTGTTTCTCACACCAAAAGCAAATTATTGCTACATCGTAATGCCTTTCGGCCTTAAGAACGCAGGAGCCACTTATCAAAGGCTAATGAATAAAGTCTTCTTAGACCACATCGGAAAAATCATGGAGGTCTATGTGGATGACATGCTGATAAAGACACAAAGTGAAGAGACATTACTAACCGACTTGGTTCAAGTGCTCGACACCATACGGAAGCACGACATGCAACTCAACCCGGCTAAATGCACCTTCACAGTGGAAGCAGGAAAGTTCTTGGGCTTTATGCTCACACAAAGAGGAATCGAGGGAAATCCAGATAAATGCCAGGCCATACTCAACATGAAAAGCCCAACCTGCGTCAAAGAGGTACAACAACTCAATGGGAGATTGGCGGCCTTGTCCAGATTCTTAACAGGGTCAGCAATAAGATCCATCCCCTTCTACGCTACCTTAAAGAAGGGAAAGAACTTCGAGTGGACAACGGAATGTGAACAAGCCTTCCGAGACTTCAAAGAATTCTTGGGACAACCCCCTATCCTATCTCAACCATAAGAGGGAGAACCACTCATACTTACCTCGCAGTAGGAAGTCGGGCAATAGCCTCAGCACTAATTAGAGAAGATGAAGGGGGACAACAACCCGTCTACTTCATTAGTAAAGCACTACAGGGATCAGAGCTGAACTACCAGAAAATAGAGAAGTTTGCTAATGCTCTGATACTCACATCCCGACGACTTTGCCCATACTTTCAAGCGCACACCATTAATGTTCGGACCAACCAGCCCATAAAAGGGATATTGCAGAAAACAGATATAGCAGGAAGAATCCTACAGTGGGCAATCGAGTTGTCCGAGTTCGACCTCCAATACGAGGCGCGGACAGCCATTAAATCACAATACCTAGCCGACTTCATCGTAGAATTCACAGACACCACAGAAATCCCCATAGAGTAGAGCATATACGTGGACGGTTCATCAAATAAAACCGGAAGCGGTGCATGCGTGATAATCGAAAGCAACCAAGGAACCCAACTTGAGCTTTTCCTGAAATTCAGATTCTCGGCCTCAAACAACCAAGCGGAATACGAAGCGTTATTAGCTGGTTTGAAGCTGGCTAAGGAGGTTGGAGCTCAGAAACTCAACATCTATAGTGACTCACAAGTTGTTACCTCACAAATAACGGGAAGCTACCAAGCCAAAGATCCTACCATGAAAAAATATTTGGATAAAACCAAAGAACAGCTCAGATAACTCGGGGAATATAGGATCTGCCACATACCACGCGAGCAAAATGCCTGAGCTGACGCACTCTCAAAACTAGCCAGCACCAAACCTGGGGTCAACAATAGAAGCCTCATCCAAGTAATACTGCAGAACCCATCAATACCGGAAGAAGAAAAAATCCTAGCCATAACAGATCGGGATCAAGGATGGATGACCCCATAATTAACTACCTCAAAACAGAAGCGCTCCCTACAGATGAAAAGGAGGCAAAGAGGTTAAAAAGGGAGGCACAGTACTACACTATCATAAATAACACTCTATACAAAAGAGGAATCTCAAAACCATTGTTAAAATGTGTAACGACCTCCAATACAAAGGAAGTCTTGGAGGAAGTACACAGCGGCATTTGTGGCAATCATCTCGGAGCGCAAGCTCTCACCAAAAAGGTACTCCGGGCGGGATTCTATTGGCCAACTCTACGAAAGGAAGCTACCGAATTTGTAAAGACATGTCCACCATGTCAGAAGCATGCCAACTTTCACATCGCCCCGCCGGAAAAACTCATCAGCGTGACCTCACCCTGGCCATTTGCAAAATGGGGACTCGACCTTCTCGGACCCTTCCTACAGGGATCTGGACAAGTAAAATTCCTCATAGTAGGAGTAGACTATTGCACAAAATGGATCGAGGCAGAACCCTTAGCCAACGCCACTACCCAAAGAAGTCAGAAATTCCTATATAGGAACATTATTACGAGGTTCGGAGTACCATACTCCATCACCACAGACAATGGCACCCAATTCACAGATGCAGGCTTCAGAAAACTAGTGGCCGACTTGAATATAAAACACCAGTTCACCTCCGTCGAACATCCCCAAGCCAATGGACAAGCCGAAGCGGCCAATAAAGTCATATTGGCCGGACTGAAACGGAGACTACAAGAAGCAAAGGGGGGCTTGGGCCGAGGAACTTCCACATGTCCTATGGGCGTATCGAACAACCCCCCATTCTACCATAAATGAATCACCATTTCGATTAACATACGGAGTGGAGGCAATGATTTCAATAGAGGTCGAAGAAGGATCTCCTCGAGTAGTCCACTACAATGAAAAAACCAATTCTCAACTTCAAAGAGAAGAGCTCGACCTACTTCCAGAAATCCAAGAAAGAGCTCGGATCAGAGAAGAAGCACTAAAATGGCGAATGGCTTCTAGGTATAATCAAAAGGTAGTACCAAGAGATTTCACGGAGAATGATCTCATCTTAATCCGAAATGATATTGGAACAACTCGACCCGGAGAAGGAAAGTTGGCAGCTAACTGGAAAGGACCCTACCGAGTCACAGAAGTACTTGGAAAGGGATACTACAGACTGTCCGAACTCAAAGGACGGAACTCCCCAGATCATGGCATGCCTGTAACCTAAGAAGGTACTATAGCTAGGAAAGGTAAAAGATCTCAAGATGCACTCTTTTTCCTGAAAAGGTTTTTTAATGAGGCATCAAGATTGAGACTTAAGGGTACAAAAAACTCCCACCTATGTATATATATATATATTTGCACTTCCTTTAAATAAAATACATTTCAGATATTCTACAAATTCCCAAGACGCATTAATATGAAGCTTTCATCATCCGATTATAAAGCAACAGATCGACAGAAAGTGAAGAACAGATTCACTGTATGATCTCGATAGGAATGATCGATCGACAAAAGGTGAAAATGCGATCTACAAATCGGCAAAGATGAACACAGAATAATGCAAGAAGTTATCGAAAGTGATCCCAAAAGAACCTGACGAGGTCTTATGGATTGCTATATAATAACTTAAAAAGACTGGCCGACACTAAAAATTCAGACCAAGTCAACCCAAGTTATCAGCAAATCCCTGGAAAGAGGTCTAGCCAACTCTATTAAAGAGGAATTGCTATAACTTAGAAGAGATCGACCTAACGAAGTCGGTCTCCTACAAGACAAGTTGTAAAAGTAATCCCTGAAAGAGACCTAATAAAGGTCTAGGAAAGAGGATTACAAAAATAACTTAGAAGAGATCGACCTAACGAAGTCGGTCTCCTACAAAACAAGTTGTAAAAGTAATCCCTTAAAGAGACCTAATAAAGGTCCAAGAAAGAGGATTACAAAAACAACTTAGAAGAGATCGACCTAACGAAGTCGGTCTCCTACAAGACAAGTAGTAAAAGTAATCCCTGAAAGAGACCTAATAAAGGTCCAAGAAAGAGGATTACAAAAACAACTACGAAGAGATCGACCTAACGAAGTCGGTCTCCTACAAAGATAAGTTATAAAAGTAATCCCTTAAAGAGACCTGACAAAGGTCCGGGAAAGAGGATTACAAAAATAACTTAGAAGGGGACCAACATAAAGAAATCGGTTATAAGGCGCTAAAAATACAAACAAAAGTGACGAAGCCGAGAAACAAGTCGGACCCCCCACAGTCACGACCTCAAAAAGATCCAAGCTACATACAATAAGTACGAAAGTAATCTAAAGAGGCCAAGCAGCAAGATTCCAATAGATACCCGGTTAAAGCACAATGAAAGCATAGTATGATAAAGCTTCAAGAGGCCACCAAAATCAACTTCAGAGAAACCATTTTGTTTTCAAAATAAAGTTGCTAAAAATAGCAACTGGAGTATCAACAATCAATAAAGCATCATTCATAAAAAAGAGTTCAAAGCCCACAAATCGGGCTATTTACACAAATACTTAAAGGAGGTCAACCAAGATCTGGAGCCTTCCCAGTAGCATCAGTACAAGGAGAAGGAGGGCAAGTTTGAATAGGCACAGCATCTACAGTTCCATCATCCCAGTTCAGAATCTGGCATTCCAGATCGGACATAAAGGGAGGAACTAAGGAGGTCGACACTTTAAGAGAAGGCACTGGGGGAGTGTCAGCATCATCATCATCCTGGTCATCAGGGAAACTCTTACCATCCCTCACAACATTGTCCAGGCTGATGAGAGTCAAGTCGGCATCAGGAGCAACAATCCGGAACTGCTCCATCAGGTTCTCGGAGGCGGCAATTACGCTGCACACAAGGTGACCCTGAAGCTCGGCATAATTAACCCGAGCAGTTTCCAAATCATCCCGGAGGTGTATCAATTCCCTATAAGCTGAGACATAGCTATCCTTATGCTTCAGTGCCATGTCCTCAGCCAAATTCAAAGAAGCAGCCAAGGCAATAGAGCTAGCCTTCTCACCCTCCAACTCCTTCTCTACCTTCGCCAACTTCACCTCCAACTCATCCTTCAGACCCTTGATCCGATCAAATGCTGATTTGGCCTCCTCCATGAAGGATTTTGTAGCATGTATCGGGATCCCCTGAACTGTTCGGAAATAACCGCACCCATATGAGCCATTTTTACACTACTTTTGGTGATAAAATCTAGATGCTGAAGAAGAGACACGTCATCCATAGAAAGCCCACCATAGGGAGAATTTTCTGGTCAACAAACTCGATAGCATCAAAATTCGGGGCATCCAGGTTAAAGGGCTCGGATGTTTTTGCTTTTTTAAAGGAGGAGCACCAGAAGCAACGGCAGAAGTCTGTGGAGGATCGACCTGACGAAACTGAGTAGTAGAAATTGCTTTTCTCGGCACAGGAGGCTTCACTGGAACCTGAGAAGATCCCTCTCCGGCCACTTTAGCCGAGATATTTAGAGAAGCAGTTGCCTTCTTTGCCCTCTTAAAGGCCTTCATGGAGTCATTATTCTTTGACATCTCTGCAAATACAAAATCAGCCACGACAAAGAGTTACAAATCCAATAAAAAAGAGGGGAAACAAGTATAGAAACAAGTCAGACAAGTACCCAAAACAGTCCGAACCAAGGACGGGTCATTCAAAAACCTTTTTGTATCAAGATGGGGTGGTTTCCCATAGAGATCCTCAAGAACAACAACAAAGGCGCGCTCAACATCATCAAACATCTCCCAAGTATAGCGAGACACTCTTACATCCTTCTGCCACTCTAGAGGGAAAGAAGGCTCATCATTTTCATCAAGAAAAAAGGGGCGGGCCCCCTCGAAAGCACGAACCATAAAGAAGTAATTCTTGAAGTCCTTAAAGGACTCGTCATACATGGCAAAAACTTTATGGCCCTGGGCAGACCTGAAGGAAACCCAGGAAGCTTTCTTTTTTGAAGAACTGCCAGGCTTGGCGGAAACAAACAAGTAAAGGAAAAGAGTTTGAGAGGTTGTTACATTTAATTCTCGGCAGAGAAGCTGGAAAATTTTAATAAAACCCCAGGAATTTGGGTGAAGCTGGGATGGGGCAATGTTACACGACCACAACAAGTCGGTCTCGAAAGCAGTAAAAGGAAAAGTAACGTTCAACTGACTGAAGAAGTATTCATAAGCATAAAAGAAGGGACGCTCTCCCTCAACGGAAGTCGGAAAACAAACTCTCTCATCCGAATCAAGAGCAACAAATCCTATGGTGCTTCCTCAGCTCTGTGCAAAACTCAGCATCCACAATAGAAACACATAACAAAACAAGGGAGTCCAACCAATCAGACATCCCCTCGGGAACGCTGGAAGACATCTCTACAATGGTATTGTGAGAAGACATGAGGCCAACTAACCCTACAAGTAAGAAAAGAAGATGGGGTTACTACAAACATCTCGGACAAAGGGAGAAAACAACTCGGTCAATACTTCTCAGGCGATGGAACAAAGAAAAGGAAAACCCCAAGACTCAAACCAAAGTCCTGGGGCATCCTTTAGAGGCAGTAATAAAGCAAGGTTTCCAGAAATCAATCTACAAGTTTACATCCCAGCATGTCTCAAAAAGAAATTCAAAAAACAGCAAACACCTTTCCTTAAGGAGAAATACAAAAAATCGTTACATTCTACCAAACACGCCAAGCATAGACCATTAAAGATGCAACCTTTTTTCAAGATCAGACAAAAAGCAAATCTCCAAACAAAGCGAGGAACAGACGCAGATTTTTATCAAGTATCAGGCAGGAAAAAACCACAAGCGACAATAAAACCCTAGAAAGCCTCAACGAAAAAGCCAAGAGAATGCATAAAAGAAAGATAGGAAAAACATGTTACAGTGACAAGCAAATACAAGACCTCGAAAAGATTCAAACTTTCAAACATGCAAAATCAAAGCTTCACCAAAAATTGAAAACGAAGCTACAAGAAAGCCAGTACTTACCTTGAAAAGAACAGCAAGCTTCAAGGAAATTGAAGATGGAGACAAAATCTAGGATGCCCTCTCACAAGCAAAAATGCGAACAAGAGCAATGTCGCAGAAGAGAAAACACGAAAACTACAAAAACTCCAAGAGGAAGCAGAAGCGCAAACGAAAGAACAAAAAGCAAAGAGAGCAGAGAAAAGAAGTTACGAAAAGGCTAAAGAAACCATTTATGGGTTTTCAAAATCAAAGTAAGGAGCCAAAGGGAAACGGGGCAATTAATGCTCAAATTAAAGAAGGCATTAAACCCTCGCACGTTCCCGAAAAAGCGCCGATATAAAAACGCGCGTCTTTTAGAAGAAACGTTCTACATTCAAAGTTGCTACAAAGGAGTCAACAAAATGCTTGAGTTCGGCTTCACCAAAGAAAGACCGAAGTCAAGGACATGATCTCAAAAAGAAGACCAAACTCAAGCAGGGGCACTGTTCATATCCTGGGTCGAGTTGTCCGACCCGGGATGTTCTACAGACAAAGCGACCGACCTCTTCAGGTCAGGACAATCTGACCTCTTCTCAAAGAGCTCGGCCAAGTCACAAGAAAGCCCAAACAAATGGCCCAAATAGAGGAACACGCCCCAGATCCTAAGGCAGCCCAAGCCTACAAGAGAAGGGCGGATCCTTTGAAGATAAGATGACCTCACTTGAAGATAAGATAAAGATAAGATAAGATAGCTAACTTATCTTATCCACAGGAGGCCACATCTCACCATTATAAATACACTGGAGCACCCAGGTATAACTCATATTTTGATCCTACTCAATACCTACTTAATACCCTTGCTAACTTAAGCATCGGAGTCCCTTGCAGGTACCCCCCACCCTCCGGGGATGAAGGATCAGCAGCACTTTCAGTTCCACAAGTCGGACACACCAGCTTCGGCCGCTATACACCTGTCGGACACGTCGGCTCCGACCAACACAGAAGATCTCGACCGAGATCAACCTACAGTTTCAGGTAACCCTCGGAACACTAATCAAATAGCTCGGGCAAGTCAAAGAGAGCAACTCAGGCATAAATGGATACAACTCGAACTAAAGCATATAAGCGTCAACAAGTCAGACATCACAATAAAAGGAAACCCTAAGACCCTCACCAAAGGTCCAGAGGCAACCTTTGGAGGCAATAACAGAACAAAGACTCAAGGAAAACCTACGTCTCAACATCCCCTAAACAAAGAAATAACCCTCTTTTAGTCAAAATAACACTCTGAAGGAAAGAGTCATGCAAGCTCATCTCTAAACAGAAGGCACAATCAGAAATAGTAACAAAACCCTAAAATGCATCGACTACCAGAAAACAATGAAGGATCCTATAAATTAAAGAAAGCAGCACACATGGCAGAAGCAATCAGACGCAGCAAGCCAAGAAAGATCCAAACTTTCCAAACAAAATCAAGCCAAAGGTGAAACTTTCTCAACTAGACAATCACAAAAGAATGGCATGAAAATAAAGAGGGGGACTAACCTGTAAGCGAGGAGGAAGATAGTAAACGCTAAGAGGTTGAAGCCGCGCTGAACGATCACCTCCAAGAAAAGCACAAAGATGTGAAAACTTGTAGTCAAAAGAACGTAAGAATCACGAGCAAAGCAAAGACAAAGAAACTACAGTGAAGATAGAAGACTAAGGGAACTGTTGAGAAAATTCAAAATGAAACAAAGAGGGAAGCAAAAGAAATGGTGAAAGGGGAAGGTTTAATGAGCCTTTAAAACCCTTGCACGTTCCCAAAAACAAAGAAGCACAAAAAACGAAACGCGCACTGTCATTAAGGAGGAGAATGAAAAAATGCTCTGCATTCAAAACGCTCTGCAAAGTGAGATCAATAATGCTCGAGCTTGACTTTACCTAAAATGAGTCAAAAGTCTAAAAGGACACGACCTCAAAGGAAAGATCAAACTCAAGCAGGGGCACTGTTCATGTCCCAGGTCGAGCTGTACGACCCGGGCTGATTGACGATAAGTTGACCGACCTGTTTAGACTAGGACTACCCAACCTCTTTATGAAAGAGGTCGGCCAAACTGCTACAGAGGCCCAAGAGGACCCAAACAGAGGAACACGACCCAAATCGTAAGGCAGCCCAAAGCCGAGAAAGATGAAGACGGTTCCCTTAAAGATAAGATGACTTCACTCAAAGATAGGATAAGATAACTATCTTATCTCAAGGGAACATTATTCCACACCGTTATAAATACACTGGAGTACACAGGTATAACTCATACTCTGATTCTACTAAAAATCTGCTTAATACCCTTGCTAACTTAAGCATCAGAGTCCCTTGCAAGTACAACCACCATCCGGTGACGAAGGATCAGCACCACCACCAAGTCCAACAAGTCGAACACAGTGGCGCCTGCCACCATCATTAAGTCAGACACAACTGCTCCGACCAGTACAAAAGATCTCATATGAGATCGACCTACAGTTTTAAGTGATCCTCGAAACACAAAGAAAAAGGAAAAAAGAAGTCGACAACTACCCAATTTAGCCCGAAGAAGAGATGGATCTCCAAGAAACCTTTTTGTATCAAGGTGAGGAGGCTCCCCCAAATTTTCCTCTAACACATGCACAAAATCCTGCTCGACCTTGTCTAGACTCTCCCAAGAATACCTAACCACTACCACATTCTTTTGCCAGCACAAAGGGAAGGCGGGTTCATATTCTAATCCAAAAAGAAGGACCGAGCTCCCTCAACAGCTCAGACCTTGAAGTAGTAGTACTTGAAATCCCTAAAAGATTCATCATACATGGAGAACCCTTTCTTTCCCTGGGTAGCCCGGAAGGAAATCCAGGAAGCCTTCTTCTTAGCTACCCCAGGCTTCGTCAACACAAAAAGATAAAGAAAGATAGTTTGGGTAGGTCGGACATCCAGTTCCTGACACAACAGTTGGAAGATTTTTATGAAACCCCACGAGTTCGGGTGGAGTTGAGAGGGAGCTACATTGTAGGACCATAGCAGCTCGGTCTTAAAAGGGGTAAAAGGAAGGGTAATATTCAGTTCGCTAAAGAAGTAGTCAAAAGCATAGAGAAAGGGCCGTTCCTCTTGAACCAAAGAAGGAAAACTAACCCTCTCCTTAGGGTCAGGTGACACCAACTCATAGTTTTTCTCTTGGTCCCTATTTTTACAAATCCTATGATGCCTCCGAAGTTGCACACAGTATTCGGGGTCAGCCACAGTAACGCACATCAACACAATGGAGTCTAGCCAGTCAGACATGCCCTCCGGGATCTTAGGAGACATCTCAACAATATTTTTGTGAGAAGATGGTGCACGAAATTGTGATCATCAATGGCGCCATCAACATGGTACGCTCAATTGCAATCTCAACTATTTATCACAACTTCGCATAACAAACCAGCAAGTGTACTGGGTCATCCAAGTAATAAACCTTACGCGAGTAAGGGTTGATCCCATGGAGATTGTTGGTATGAAGCAAGCTATGGTCACCTTGTAAATCTCAGTCAGGCAGATTCAAATGGTTATGGATGATATACGAATAAAGCATAAAATAAAGATAGAGATACTTATGTAATTCATTGGTGAGAACTTCAGATAAGCGAATGGAGATGCTTTGTCCCTTCCGTCTCTCTGCTTTCCTACTGTCTTCATCCAATCCTTCTTACTCCTTTCCATGGCAAGCTGTATGTAGGGTTTCACCGTTGTCAGTGGCTACCTCCCATCCTCTCAGTGAAAATGTTCAATGCACCCTGTCACGACACGGCTAATCATCTGTCGGTTCTCAATCAGGTTGGAATAGAATCCATTGATTCTTTTGCGTCTGTCACTAACGCCCAGCCTTCAGAAGTTTGAAGCTCGTCACAGTCATTCAATCATTGAATCCTACTCAGAATACCACAGACAAGGTTTAGACCTTCCGGATTCTCTTGAATGCCACCATCAATTCTAGCTTATACCATGAAGATTCCGATCAAGGGATCCAAGAGATAAACATTCAAGCCTTGTTTGCTTGTATAACAGAAGTGGTTGTCAGGCACTCGTTCATAAGTGAGAATGATGATGAGTGTCACATAATAATCACATTCATCATGTTCTTGGGTGCAAATGAATATCTTAGAACAAGAATAAGCTGAATTGAATAGAAGAACAATAGTAATTGCATTAATACTCAAGGTACAGTAGAGCTCCACACCTTAATCTATGGTGTGTAGAAACTCCACCGTTGAAAATACATAAGAACAAGGTCTAGGCATGGCCGAGAGGCCAGCCCCCATGATCTAAGAACTAAACATCCAAAGATGATCCTAAGATCTAAATTGATCCAAAGATGAAAATACAATAGCAAAAGATCCTATTTGTAGAGAACTAGTAGCCTAGGGTTTACAGAGATGAGTAAATGACATAAAAATCCACTTCCGGGCCCACTTGGTGTGTGCTTGGGCTGAGCATTGAAGCATTTTTGTGTAGAGAATTCTCTTGGAGTTAAACGCCAGCTTTTGTGCCAGCTTGGGCGTTTAACTCCCATTCTTGTGCCAGTTCCGGCGTTTAACGCCGGGCAGTTTTGAGCTGATTTGGGAGGCCGGTTTGGGCCATCAAATCTCGGGCAAAGTATGAACTATTATACATTTCTGGAAAGCCCAGGATGTCTACTTTCCAGAAAATCCACTTTGAGTGCAGGGAGGTCAGAATCCAACAGCATCTGCAGTTCTTTTCAGCCTCTGAATCAGATTTTTGCTCAAGTCCCTCAATTTCAGCCAGAAAATACCTGAAATCACAGAAAAACACACAAACTCATAGTAAAGTCCAGAAAAGTGAATTTTAACTAAAAACTAATAGAAATATACTAAAAACTAACTAAAACATACTAAAAACAAACTAAAAACAATGCCAAAAAGCGTACAAATTATCTGCTCATCACAACACCAAACTTAAATTGTTGCTTGTCCCCAAGCAACTGAAAATCAAATAAGATAAAAAGAAGAGAATATGCAATGAATTCCAAAAATATCTATGAAGATCAGTATTAATTAGATGAACGGGGCTTTTAGCTTTTTGCTTCTGAACAGTTTTGGCATCTCACTCTATCCTTTGAAATTCAGAATGATTGGCTTCCATAGGAACTCAGAATCCAGATAGTGTTATTGATTCTCCTAGTTAAGTATGATGATTCTTGAACACAGCTACTTGATGAGTCTTGGCCGTGGCCCAAAGCACTCTGTCTTCTAGTATTACCGCCGAATACATACATGCCACAGACACATAATTGGGTGAACCTTTTCAGATTGTGACTCAGCTTTGCTAGAGTCCCCAATTAGAGGTGTCCAGGGTTCTTAAGCACACTCTTTTTGCCTTGGATCACACTTTTATTTCTTTCTTTTTCTTTCTTTTTCTCTTTCTCCCTTTTTTTCGCTTCTTTTTTTTTTGTATTCACTGCTTTTTCTTGCTTCAATAATCATTTTTATGATTTTTCAGATCCTCAGTAACATGTCTCCTTTTTCATCATTCTTTCAAGAGCCAACCATTCATGAACAACAAATTCAAAAGACATATGCACTGTTTAAGCATACATTCAGAAAACAAAAGTATTGTCACCACATCAAAATAATTAATCTGTTATAAAATTTAAAATTCATGCAATTCTTCTCTTTTTCAATTAAGAACATTTTTCATTCAAGAAAGGTGATGGATTCATAGGACATTCATAACTTTAGGGCATAGACACTAAGATACTAATGATCATAAGACACAAACATGGATAGACATAAGCATGATTTTTTGAAAAACAGAAAATAGAGAACAAGAAAATTAAAGAACGGGTCCACCTTAGTGATGGTGGCTTGTTCTTCCTCTTGAAGATCTTATGGAGTGCTTGAGCTCCTCAATGTCTCTTCCTTGTCTTTGTTGCTCCTCTCTCATGATTCTTTGATCTTCTCTAATTTCATGGAGGAGGATGGAATGTTCTTGGTGCTCCACCCTTAGTTGTCCCATGTTGGAACTTAATTCTCCTAGGGAGGTGTTGATTTGCTCCCAATAGTTTTGTGGAGGAAGGTGCATCCCTTGAGGCATCTCAGGGATTTCATGATGAGTGGGATCTCTAGTTTGCTCCATCCTTTTCTTAGTGATGGGCTTGTCCTCATCAATGGGGATGTCTCTCTCTATGTCAATTCCAACTGAATAACAGAGGTGACAAATAAGATGAGGAAAGGCTAACCTTGCCAAGGTAGAGGACTTGTCCGCCACCTTATAAAGTTCTTGGGCTATAACCTCATGAACTTCTACTTCCTCTCCAATCATGATGCTATAAATCATGATGGCCCGGTCTAAAGTAACTTCAGACCGGTTGCTAGTGGGAATGATTGAGCGTTGGATAAACTCCAACCATCCCCTAGCTACGGGCTTGAGGTCATGCCTTCTCAATTGAACTGGCTTTCCTCTTTAATCTCTCTTCTATTGGGCGCCCTCTTCACAAATGACTGTGAGGACTTGGTCCAACCTTTGATCAAAGTTGACCCTTCTAGTGTATGCGTGTTCATCTCCTTGCATCATGGGCAACTTGAATGCCAACCTTACATTTTCCGGACTAAAATCTAAGTATTTCCCCCGAACCATTGTAAGCCAATTCTTTGGGTCCGGGTTCACACTTTGATCATGGTTCTTGGTGATCCATGCATTGGCATAGAACTCTTGGACCATTAAGATTCTAACTTATTGAATAGGGTTGGTAAGAACTTCCCAACCTCTTCTTCGAATCTAATGTCGGATCTCCGGATATTCACTCTTTTTGAGTTTGAAAGGGACCTCGGGGATCACCATCTTCAAGGCCACAACTTCATAGAAGTGGTCTTGATGCACTCTTGAGATGAATCTCTCCATCTCCCATGACTCGGAGGTGAAAGCTTTTGCCTTCCCTTTCCTTTTTCTAGAGGTTTCTCCGGCCTTGGATGCCATAAATGGTTATGGAAAAACAAAAAGCAATGCTTTTACCACACCAAACTTAGAAGGTTTGCTCATCCTCGAGCAAAAGAAGAAAGAAGAGAGTAGAAGAAGAAGAAATAGAGGAGATGGAGATGGCTTTGTGGTTCGGCCAAAGGGGGAGAAGTAGTGTTTAGGTTGTGTGAAAATGAAAGAGTGAAGATGGGTTTATATAGGGGTGGAAAAAGGGGTAGGGTTCGGTTATGGGAGGGTGGGTTTGGGAGGAAAAGTGGTTTGAATTTGAATGGTGAGGTAGGTGAGGTTTTATGAAGGATGGATGTGAGTGGTGAAGAGAAAGATGGGATTTCATAGGTGAGGGGTTTTTGGGGAAGAGGTGTTGAGGTGATTGGTGAATGGGTGAAGAAGAAGAGAGAGGGTGGTGGGGTAGGTGGGGATCCTGTGGGGTCCACAGATCCTGAGGTGTCAAGGAAAAGTCATCCCTACACCAAGTGGCGAGCAAAAATGCTCTCTGTGCCAATTTTGGCATTAAACGCCGGGCTGGTGCCCATTTCTGGTGTTTAACGCCAACTTCTTGCCCTTTCCTGGTGTTTAACGCCAGTCTGGTTCCCCTTTCTGGCGTTAAACACCCAGAATGGTGCCAGACTGGGCGTTAAACGCCCATTTGCTACCCTTACTGGCGTTTAAACGCCAGCAAGGTCTTCTTCCAGGGTGTGCTATTTTTCTTTCTATTTTTCATTCTGTTTTTTCTTTTTCAACTGATTTTGTGACTTCTCATGATCATCAACCTACAGAAAACATAAAATAACAAAGAAAAATAGATAAAATTAACATTGGGTTGCCTCCCAACAAGCGCTTCTTTAATGTCAGTAGCTTGAAAGTGGGCTCTCATAGAGCCTCACAGATGCTCAGAGCAATGTTGGAACCTCCCAACACCAAACTTAGAGTTTGAATGTGGGGGTTCAACACCAAACTTAGAAGTTGGTTGTGGCCTCCCAACACCAAACTTAGAGTTTGACTGTGGGGGCTCTGTTTGGCTCTGTTTTGAGAGAAGCTCTTCATGCTTCCTCTCCATGGTTACAGAGGGATATCCTTGAGCCTTAAACACAAGGGATTCTTCATTCACTTGAATGATCAATTCTCCTATGTCAACATCAATCACAGCCTTTGCTATGGCTAGGAAGGGTCTGCCAAGGATGATGGATTCATCCATGCACTTCCCAGTCTCTAGGACTATGAAATCAGCAGGGATGTAATGGTCTTCAATCTTTACTAGAACATCCTCTACAAGCCCATAAGCTTGTTTTCTTGAATTATCTGCCATCTCTAGTGAGATTCTTGCAGCTTGTACCTCAAAGATCCCTAGCTTCTCCATTACAGAGAGAGGCATGAGGTTTATGCTTGACCCTAGGTCACACAGAGCCTTCTTGAAGGTCATGGTGCCTACTGTACAAGGTATTGAGAACTTCCCAGGGTCCTGTCTCTTTTGAGGTAGTCTCTGCCTAGTCAAGTTATCCAGCTCTTTGGTGAGCAAAGGGGGTTCATCCTCCCAAGTCTCATTACCAAATAACTTGTCATTTAGCTTCATGATTGCTCCAAGTATTTAGCAACTTGCTCTTCAGTGACATACTCATCCTCTTCAGAGGAAGAATACTCATCAGAGCTCATAAATGGCAGAAGTAAATCCATTGGAATCTCTATGGTCTCAGTGTGAGCCTCAGATTCCCATGGTTCCTCAGTGGGGAACTCATTGGAGGCCAGTGAACGTCCATTGAGGCCTTCCTCAATGGCGCTCAATGCCTCTTCCTCCTCTCCAAATTTGGACATGTAGGTCAAGGCAATGGCCTTGCACTCTCCTTTTGGATTCTCTTCTGTGTTGCTTGGAAGAGTGCTAGAAGGGAGTTCAGTAATTTTCTTTCTCAGCTGACCCACTTGTGCCTCCAAATTTCTAATGGAGGACCTTGTTTCAGTCATGAAACTTTGAGTGGTTTTGATTAGATCAGAGACCATGGTTGCTAAGTCAGAGTGGCTCTGCTTAGAATTCTCTGTCTGTTGCTGAGAAGATGATGGAAAAGGCTTGCCATTGCTAAACCTGTTTCTTCCACCATTATTGTTGTTGAAACCTTGTTGAGGTCTCTGTTGATCCTTCCATGAAAGATTTGGATGATTTCTCCATGAAGGATTATAGGTGTTTCCATAGGGTTCTCCCATATAGTTCACCTCTTCCATTGAAGGGTTCTCAGGATCATAAGCTTCTTCTTCAGATGAAGCATCCTTAGTCCTGTCTGGTGCAGCTTGCATTCCAGATAGACTTTGAGAAATGATATTGACTTACTGAGTCAATATTTTGTTCTGAGCCAATATGGCATTCAAAGTATCAATCTCAATAACTCCTTTCTTCTGATTCGTCCCATTGTTCACAGGATTCCTTTCAGAAGTGTACATGAATTGGTTATTTGCAACCATTTCAATCAGTTTTGAGCTTCTGCAGGCGTCTTCTTCAGATGAAGAGAGCCTCCAGCAGAACTATCCAATGACATCTTGGACAATTCAGACAGACCATCATAGAAGATACCTATGATGCTCCATTCAGAAAGAATGTCAGAAGGACACTTTCTGATCAATTGTTTGTATCTTTCCCAAGCTTCATAGAGGGATTCACCTTCCTTTTGTCAGAAGGTTTGGACTTCCACTCTAAGCTTACTCAATTTTTGAGGTGGAAAGAACTTTGCCAAGAAGGCATTGACTAGCTTTTCCCAAGAGTTCAGGCTTTCTTTAGGTTGTGAGTCCAACCATATCCTAGCTCTGTCTCTTACAGCAAAAGGGAATAGCATAAGTTTGTAGACCTCAGGGTCAACCCCATTGGTTTTGACAGTGTCACAGATTTGCAAGAACTCAGCTAGAAACTGGTGAGGATCTTCCAATAGAAGCCCATGAAACTTGCAATTCTGTTGCTTTAGAGAAACTAATTGAGGCTTAAGCTCAAAGTTGTTTGCTCCAATGGCAGGGATAGAGATGCTTCTCCCATAGAAGTCGAGAGTAGGTGCAGTAAAGTCGCCCAGCACCTTCCTTGCATTGTTGGCATTGTTGCTGTTTTCGGCTGCCATGTCTTCTTCTTTGAAGGTTTCTGTTAGGTCCTCTACAGAGAGTTGTGCCTTAGCTTCTCTTAGCTTTCGCTTCAAGGTCCTTTCAGGTTCAGGGTTAGCCTCAACAAAAATGCTTTTGTCTTTGCTCCTGCTCATATGAAAGAGAAGGGAACAAGAAAATATGGAATCCTCTATGTCACAGTATAGAGATTCCTTGAGGTGTCAGAGGAAAAGAAAAATAGAAGGAAGAGGTAGAAAATTCGAACTTATCAAGGAAAGATGGAGTTCGAATTGTGCATTGAGGAGTAGTGTTAGTCCATAGATAGAAGGATGTGAGAAGAGGGGAAGAAATTTTCGAAAATTAAGTAAAAGATTAAAAAAAAAACATTTTGAAAAATACTAATTGATTTTCGAAAACTAAGAGTGGAAAAGAAATCAAGTGATTTTTGAAAAAGATTTTGAAATTAGAAATCAAAAAGATATGATTGAAAAATATTTTGAAAAAGATGTGATTAAAAGATATGTTTAAAAGTTATGGTTTTAAAAAGATGTGATTGAGAAGATATGATTTGAAAAACAATTTGAAAGGATTTGATTTTAAAAAAATAATGACTTGGCTAACAAGAAAATATATGATTCAAACATTAAACCTTTCTCAACAGAAAAGGCAACATACTTGAAATGTTGAATCAAATCATTAATTGATAGCAAGTATTTTTGAAAATAGAAAGAAAATGATTTTGAAAACATGTGATTGAAAAGATAAGATTTGAAAAAGATTTGATTTTGAAAAATTTTGAAAACTTGAAAAAAATTGCATTAAAAACAAAATCTGCCCTCTTGTGCCATCCTGGCGTTAAACGCCCAAAATGGTGCACATTCTGGCGTTTAACGCCCAAAACTCACCCCTTTTGGGCGTTTAAATGCCAGTTTTCCTTCTTCACTGGGCGTTTTTAACACCCAGCTTTTTCTGTGTAATTTCTCTGCAGTATGTTCTGAATCTTCAATTCTCTGTATTATTGACTTGAAAAGACACAAATTAAAAATTTTTTTGGATTTTTAATAATGAGGAATAATCAAAATGCAACTAAGATCAAATAACAATGCATGCAAGACACCAAACTTAGCAGTTTGTATACTACTGACACTAACAAAATGAGAATGCACACAAAACACTCAAGTCAAGAGAATTTAAAGATCAGAGCAATGAAATCATCAAGAACATCTTGAAGATCACTTAAGACACATGAATGAATGCAAGAAGAACAGAAACATGCAATTGACACCAAACTTAAAATGAGACACTAGACTCAAATAAGAAGTATTTTTGGTTTTTATGATTTTGTAATTTTTTTGGATTTTTTGAAAATTATATGGAGAAGAAAATAAAAGATATCAAAATTCTTAATGAGAATTCCAGGAATCATGCAATGTTAGTCTAAAGCTTCAGTCTAAAGGAATTAGACATGGCTAGCCAAGCTTCAGCAGGACATTGCATTCAAGATCTCAATTGATGAGGATCAATCAGCTTTGGTGATGATGAAAACATCACCATGAAACACTAGAATTAATTCTTAAAAATTATGAAAAATACCTAATCTAAGCAACAAGATGAACCGTCAGTTGTCCAAACTCAAACAATCCCCGGCAACGGCGCCAAAAACTTGGTGCACGAAATTGTGATCATCAATGGCGCCATCAACATGGTACGCTCAATTACAATCTCAACTATTTATCACAACTTCGCACAACTAACCAGCAAGTGTACTGGGTCGTCCAAGTAATAAACCTTACGCGAGTAAGGGTCGATCCCACGGAGATTGTTGTTATGAAGCAAGCTATGGTCACCTTGTAAATCACAGTCAGGCAGATTCAAATGGTTATGGATGATATACGAATAAAGCATAAAATAAAGATAGAGATACTTATGTAATTCATTGGTGAGAACTTCAGATAAGCGAATGGAGATGCTTTGTCCCTTCCGTCTCTCTGCTTTCCTACTGTCTTCATCCAATCCTTCTTACTCCTTTCCATGGCAAGCTGTATGTAGGGTTTCACCGTTGTCAGTGGCTACTGATGACATGTCATCATATACCTATTTTTCTATGCTTTTTCATACAAGAAATTGATGAATTGTGCTTAAATATTGAATGCTTTTGTGATTAAATGGTATATTTCCTTGATCTTTTAAATTTATAAATCTTGTAGGAAATAAGAAGAAAAAGAAGCAAAGAAGCACAAAAAAAGGAGAAAAAAAGAGCTTTGGGACACACTTTGAAGTTGGAGCACACTTTGGAGCCTTAGGCCACGCTTTTAAAAGCGTGGCCCATGACCAAATTAAAGGAGAATAGGCAATCAGCACACACTGCCCTGCTCTTGCCAAGGGCAGAGCAGTATTGTGATGCAAAGTGAGGTTGGAAGCAAGATTTTTCGCTAAGGTAAAATCTGGGCGCTCACAGCATGACCATGCCTCCTTCAAAGGGCTATAACTTGAGCTACAGACGTCCAATTGATGTGCTTTCAGTGCATTGGAAAGCTGACATTCAGAGCTTTCCAACGATATATAGCAATCCATATTTGGCGTACAATTGAGGCAGGAATGAAAGGCATCTTTAAGGGCAAAAAATAAGTGAAAATAAACCAATGTGCTTCCACCAAGGTTCGAAGCTGGAACCTCACCCCAAAGCAAAGTAGCACTCATTTTTCTGCTCTGCCCTCTTGGAGAGTAGGGGAATGTCGTGCTCTCTTCATGAAAAACCAAGGAAAAATTGCAGCAACTTCCTCCACCAAGATTCGAACTTGGGACTTCACCCAAGAACAAGGAAAGCGCTGCTCACAAGGAGGGCAGAGCAACATTCCTTGGTGCATGGCACACAAATTGGCACGGCCAGCACGCACAGCAAGGGAGCTTGGGCGCACAGCTTGGACGCACCATGACAACATTGCCCTGCCCTCCACAAGGGCAGGGCAGCATCTTGATGCCCCTCCCAAAATTTGGCACGCTAGTTGGATCCTTACACAAGGCTTCCCTGCTCTGCCCTCCACAAGGGCAGGGCAGCCTCCTGGGAGCAAAGACTCATGGGCCAAAATCCAACCAAAATTCCATTTAAATTCAATTCCTCTCCAAATTGAATCAAGGCCAACCAAACCCATTTCTCCTCAAATCCAAAGCAAGAAAAGCCCACATCATCACTCAAAGGCACATGGATCAATTAGATTAGGATTTTTATTTTAATTGTAATTTGTTTTAATTTTCACTTTGTAAAGCCTGTATAAAGGCATCAATTCCATCTCACAGGAGGGGAGGCAAGCTCCACTAGGGAGCATTAGGATTTGAGAGTTCTCTCCTTTAGTTTCTTTTCTGTCTTAAATCTGGGATTGAGAGTGAAGGAATTCTGTTTCCCTCTTGGTCTAAGATTTCTCTTGTTATTCTTCTGCAAAATTTTAGTGAATTAAGGATTTGAACCAAAACTCTCTTTACTGCTTTCATCTTCTTTCCTTTTGCAATTGTTCTTGGTTGGATCAAGGAAGGAATTGAGATCTAGACTTGTTTTCTAGTCTCTTTGATTTCCTGAGATCTTCAATCTCATTTGGCAATTAAACTGAATTTAATTTCTGTTTGCTTCTTCAAGCAATTCTGCTTTCTGTTTAAGATTTATTGCAAGTTACTCTTCTGCTTGATTGCTCCTTACATTCTCTTGTTGAATTTTAATTCCCAGCACCCAAGCCCTTTTACTTTTCATGCAATTTAATTATTCTGTAATTATTCTAAGTGCTGCTTATTGCTTTCCTTTAAATTTCCAGCACCCAATCCCCTTTACATTTGATGCAATTTACATTTCTTGTCATTTAAGATTTTGCCAATTTACTTTTCTTGCTCTTTAAGTTTCTATGCATTTTTCTTTCCGAACTTTATAATTCTTGCAAATTTACATTCTGTTGGCTACAGTTTCACACAATTCACTCAATGTTAACTTGACTAAACTAATCACCCACTAAAATTGCTTGATCCATCAATCCCTGTGGGATCGACCTCACTCTAAGTGAGTTATTACTACTTGATGCGACCCGGTATACTTGCCGGTTGGATTTTTGTGTTGGAAATTCATTTTTCCGCAAAAACACCATCAAGTTTTTGGCGCCGTTGCCGGGGTTGATTAGATCAACAATGATTAAGTGGGTGAGAAGTCTAGATCAAGTATTTTTTTTGTTTTTGTTCTCTGTTTTAAATTGATAGCAAGGTGTTTGAGTTATTGCCTCACTATGAAATTCTTTCTCTGTGACATGAATTTCAAATTTCATTGATGTTTATAAAATACAAATGGAGTTCAACTCATCTTATGGTCAAACAAAATTTTATGGGATATCACCCACCATCACCGATCTCTAATGGTGTTTGGGAATATCACCAAGAAAATACAAATTCTAAGCACTCCAATCCATGGAGATTTGCTTCACAAACACAAGATGAGCAAAAGAACCATATGGGATATTTTCCTCCACCACAAAATGATGCAAGTCATAATTCCAATGGTGGCTGGGAAAGGAATTCTAATGCTCCATATGATATTCATCCAAAGTTATCATCACTTGACCATGCTTCAACAAAAAGCCCCTTTCAAAGCTTACCACTCACACAAACTTCCAATAGCCAAAGAATCTCAAAGCTTGAGTCCATACTCAAAAGATTTGCGGAGGAGAAAGAGAAGTACCAGAAAGAACAAAAGAACTCCCTCAAAAATATGGAAGTGCAGTTAGGCCAATTGTCGAAAGCATGGAAGGAGAAAATGGAAAAACAAAAACAAAAGGTCCCTATATCAAGTGAAATTGCAAAGAAGGAAGAGGTGGTGGAAACATTTGAACCTAAAACTGCACTTGAGATGACAAGAGAACTTGAACACTCACAACCTCCTCAAACTCCCCTGGACCAAAAAGTCTCAACAATTGAATCTGAGATTAAAAGATATGAAGAGGAGATGAAGAAATGTTGGGAAGATCAACAAACCTCCTCAATGAAAAAGCTATTAAGTCAAATGTTGAGTGCAAGAGAGGAAGTGAAAGAGCAAGAAAGTGAGGAAGACACTCGAGAGAAGTCAAACTCAAGTGAAGCAGAGAAGTACATAGAGGAAAAGCTCATGGAACCACCAATACAAAAGGCCCTGGATGAATACAAAACTCCAATAATCACACAGCAACCAAGTCTTGAATTCAAAGAAGTGAAGGCAACTAACAAGAGCACCAATCCTGTCCCTAATCTAGCAAGCAAGATCAATCAAGCCATTTGCAAAAGGAAGCTTTCTGAGGAAAGACCAACGCAAGGGACAGTAGTTGAATCTTCTCCCCCTTTGAGGTCATTCCTCTTAACAAATTGGAAGAAGAGGAAGAAAGTAAAGAACAGGTAGACAGTAGGTACATTTTTTCTCCATGCTTTGTTTAAATTTTAATAAATTGGCATATGATTACATTATAAGTTTGGTGTTGCCTTATAACAAATTATTTTCAATATTTTTGGATGATTGCATCAAATCAAAAATGAAAGTGACACACCAAGATTCTAAGTTTGGTGTGCCACTTATTTTCTATGCAAATCATTCAAGCAACACTACTTGTATGCATAATCATAATGCCTCTGCAGTTTTATTTTTCTCTTTTAATTTGACACTTTCTCATTCTACTTGCTTTAGTCATTTTTCTATTTTTAAATGCTTTCATTTAGTTTGCTTATTAACTGTTTTTGTTAATACATCACCAAGACATCCTTATTCATGACAGACTCTTCATTTGGTGATTGTATTTAACAAATAACAGTTCTTTCGTTTAGTTTTAGTTCAAATAAATTGGTGTTGCTATGCAACAAAATTTGGTTCCAATGCTTACTAGATACTTGCATTAATTTCAAGTGAACGTGTCACACTAAGTTTGGTGTGCCACTTATCTTTTATGCAATGTATTGTGCTCACCTTCTTATGTTTGTAATCAAAATGTCTCTGTCTCTGGTGCCTTGATTGTTATCTTTCATTTTGCTTGCTTAAAAGACATGTGCTACTAACATTTCATTATGTAAGACATTCATGATCCATCTTAGCCCCATAGCCATTCTTCTAATTATTGCTTGAGGATGAGCAAGCACTCTAAGTTTGGCAAGGGAAAGGAAAGAATTGGAGAAAAAGGACAACAATAATGAAGATGAACTACAAGGTTGTAGAGTTCCTTTTCCTCTCATTTGTTTCCAGCACTTAAATTGCATGATTGTCTTCATCTTTTCTGTTTACATGTGTGTATGAATAAAGCATAGCTTGAATCTTGATTTGTAATATGTTGCTGTGGCATTATAACCACCAACTTGGGCTTTGTGAATTCAAAAGCAATAAAGTATCATGATCATAAATAAACAAGGCATTAAAGAAGATTTTAGCATGTGCATACAAGTATTGGAAAACTAGTATGATTGATTGTTGCTCAATTGCATTGGATTTTATTTAATTGAAGTTTTTATCACCGTTGTCAGTGGCTACCTCCCGTCCTCTCAGTGAAAATGTTCAACGCACCCTGTCACGACACGGCTAATCATCTGTCGGTTCTCAATCAGGTTGGAATAGAATCCATTGATTCTTTTGCATTTGTCACTAACGCCCAGCTTTCAGGAGTTTGAAGCTCGTCACAGTCATTCAATTATTGAATCCTACTCAGAATACCACAGACAAGGTTTAGACCTTCCGGATTCTCTTGAATGCCACCATCAATTCTAGCTTATACCACGAAGATTCCGATCAAGGGATCCAAGAGATAAACATTCAAGCCTTGTTTGCTTGTAGAACAGAAGTGGTTGTTAGGCACTCATTCATAAGTGAGAATGATGATGAGTGTCACATAATCATCACATTCATCATGTTCTTGGCTGCAAATGAATATCTTAGAACAAGAATAAGCTGAATTGAATAGAAGAATAATAGTAATTGCATTAATACTCAAGGTACAACAGAGCTCCACACCTTAATCTATGATGTGTAGAAACTCCACCGTTGAAAATACATAAGAACTAGGTCTAGGCATGGCCGAGAGGCCAGCCCCCATGATCTAAGAACTAAATGTCCAAAGATGATCCTAAGATCTAAATTGATCCAAAGATGAAAATACAATAGCAAAAGGTCCTATTTGTAGAGAACTAGTAGCCTAGGGTTTACAGAGATGAGTAAATGACATAAAAATCCACTTCCGGGCCCACTTGGTGTGTGCTTGGGCTGAGCATTGAAGCATTTTTGTGTAGAGACTTCTCTTGGAGTTAAACGCCAGCTTTTGTGCCAGTTTGGGCGTTTAACTCCCATTCTTGTGCCAGTTCCGGCGTTTAACGCCGGGCAGTTTTGAGCTGATTTGGGACGCCGGTTCGAGCCATTAAATCTCGGGCAAAGTATGGACTATTATACATTTCTGGAAAGCCCAGGATGTCTACTTTCCAGAAAATCCACTTCAAGTGCAGGGAGGTCAGAATCCAACAGCATCTGCAGTCCTTTTCAACCTATAAATCAGATTTTTGCTCAAGTCCCTCAATTTCAGCCAGAAAATACCTGAAATCACAGAAAAACACACAAACTCATAGTAAAGTCCAGAAAAGTGAATTTTAACTAAAAACTAATAGAAATATACTAAAAACTAACTAAAACATACTAAAAACATACTAAAAATAATGCCAAAAAGCGTACAAATTATCTGCTCATCACAACACCAAACTTAAATTGTTGCTTGTCCCCAAGCAACTGAAAATCAAATAAGATAAAAAGAAGAGAATATGAAATGAATTCCAAAAATATCTATGAAGATCAGTATTAATTAGATGAACGGGGCTTTTAGCTTTTTGCTTCTGAACAGTTTTGGCATCTCACTCTATCCTTTGAAATTCAGAATGATTGGCTTCCATAGGAACTCATAATCCAGATAGTGTTATTGATTCTCCTAGTTAAGTATGATGATTCTTGAACACAGCTACTTTATGAGTCTTGGCTGTGGCCCAAAGCACTCTGTCTTTTAGTATTACCACCGGATACATACATGCCACAGACACATAATTGGGTGAACCTTTTCAGATTGTGACTCAGCTTTGCTAGAGTCCCCAATTAGAGGTGTCCAGGGTTCTTAAGCACACTCTTTTTGCCTTGGATCACACTTTTATTTCTTTATTTTTCTCTTTCTCCCTTTTTTTCGCTTCTTTTTTTTGTATTCACTGCTTTTTCTTGCTTCAAGAATCATTTTTATGATTTTTCAGATCCTCAGTAACATGTCTCCTTTTTCATCATTCTTTCAAGAGCCAACCATTCATGAACAACAAATTCAAAAGACATATGTACTGTTTAAGCATACATTCAGAAAACAAAAGTATTGCCACCACATCAAAATAATTAATCTGTTATAAAATTTAAAATTCATGCAATTCTTCTCTTTTTCAATTAAGAACATTTTTCATTCAAGAAAGGTGATGGATTCATAGGACATTCATAACTTTAAGGCATAGACACTAAGACACTTGTTCCGAGGGTTACCTGAAACGTATAGCTCGGTCGTCTGGAGAAGCCCGAGGTGGGGGTCAGGGACCCGAGCTTGATATGTAGAGTGATTGGTGGTGGTACCTGCAATGACACTCCGATGCTTAAGTTAGCATGGGTCCAAGCAGATATGTGTAGAATGTGGAATGTGTACCATACCTGGGTGCTCCAGTGTATTTATAGTAGTTGGCCGTGATCTCCCCTGGATAAGATATTCTTATCTTATCTTATCTTTTGGGAGTTTTATCTCTATCTTTGTGGAACCGCCTTTTCTAGGCCTTTTCGGCCTTTAGGTTTTGGGCTGCGTTCCTTTTGATGGGCCTTCTTAGCTTTATTGTCCGAGGTCCGACCTCAGGCGTGGGCCTTGGGACGAGGTCGGACCTTTCATGGATTTTGCCGAGTTGGAGGAGCCCGGTCAGGGTATGAACAGTGCCCCTGCCCGAGTTCGTCCTTTTTGGGAGGTCGAGCTCGGGCATAGTAGTTTTTCAAAATTCAAAAATGGCCATTTCCTGCATTTATTGCATTTTACCGTTTCTCCTCGATTTCCGTTCGGGCTCTGTGAAGGCATTATTTATTTGCTCCCTTCCTTTTTCTTCGTTTATTCCGTTCCTTCCTGTTTTTCTAAGTTTTCGCCATCTTCTTTTTCGAGCACCGCTTCTTCTTTCTCTTTGTTCTTCTTCCCAGAATCTTTCCGTGCGTTTTTCCGGGGTTTCCTCTGCGTCGCCGTTTCGTTCTCCTTGCTTTCGGAGCTCGTCGTCTTCTTTCTTTCTTCCAGGTTTGTTCTCATCTCTTTTCTCTTCTGTTCTTTTGTGTGGCTCTTTGTCTGTTTCTTTATCTTTATGCCTGGGTTGCCCCAAAAAGAGGCGCCGCCGTTGTTGTTTGCATATGGGGGGGGCTCTTTTTTGTTTCTCTGATGTTTTTTGTTTCGGGTTTTGCTGAATGGGTTTTTTGCTGTCTTCTTTATGTGATTTTTGCTTGCTGTTGTATTTCTTCTTTGTAGGTAAGAGTTTTTATGTCTCGAAAGGTTCTTCAAGCGATGTCGACCAAGATTCCAAGTGGTCTTGGTTGGGTAGACCCTCTTCCTTTAAGAGTCCCTTCTGTGGTAGATTCTGAATATTTAGCTAGGTTCCGTAGGCACTGTAGTATATGCGAAAATAGAGAGTCTGAGAGAGATTATGAACTAGTAGCCCCGGATTCCGAGGAGAGAGTGTGCTTCCCGCCCTTAGATAGTTCCGAGAAGCTCTTCTTTTACGCTTATGATTGCTTTTTCTCCAAGCTGAGTGTCCGACTTCCTTTTACCGACCTGGAGTCCGAGGTGTTATGGTCTTGTAACCTTGCCCCTACGCAGCTTCATCCAAATTCTTGGGCGTTTTTAAAGCTGTTTCAACTTTTGTGTCAGTTTTTGGGCGTCTCTCCCTCTATTTCTCTTTTTTCCTATTTGTTTGTGTTGACGAAGCCGGGTTCGGGTGGAGGGAAGGTATCTTGGGTCTCTTTTAGGGCTAACCAGGGGAGGAAGTTTTGTACCCTGTATGATGAGTCTTTTCACGATTTTAAGAACTTTTATTTCATGGTCCGGGCTACTGGGGACGTCCGACCTTTCTTTCTAGATGAGAGTGGGGAGCCTTCTTTTCCTCTTTGTTGGCAGGAGAATATAGTGTCTGCTAAGTATACTTTTGAGAGTCTAGATGAGGTGGAGCAGGCGTTTGTGGGTGTGGTGAGCAGTTTATGGGGTCGGGCACCTCACTTGGACACGAAGAAAATGTTGGGAAATCCAAGCCTTCTCCGTTCCGAGTTAGGTAGTTCCCGACCTCTTCGAGATTCATCTTTTCTTAGTATTTTGGTTTTGCTTGTTTTGGTGGAATTTCTGTTGTGGTAATCCTTTTCTTTTTATTTCTGCAGAGATGTCTTCTCAGGCGGATTCCATGAAGTTTCTTCGTCGGACGAAGAAGTCTGTGGCTGCTCGAAATATCGAGGCTGGGGAGGCTTCTGCCCGATCTTCTCCGCAGAAGACTACTGTGGGTGTTCAGACTCGGTCGAAGACTATTCCGACTCCCCAGTTCCGAGCTATAAGTCAGGATCCTCCGACCTCTGGGCCTGCTACCTCTTCTCCTCCTTTGTCCTCGGGTCCTCCTCCCAAGAAGCAGAAGACCTCTCAAGAGCTTGCCGGTTTCAATGATAAGGACTTTGATGCTCTTGGTTGGATTGAGCAGCATATTCTCCCTCAGACATTTATTTCTACTGATGATTTGTCTATGGAGCATCATTTTCAGTATATGGCGCGGAGCTGTGTCCGGATGGCTAGTCTTCATGCCGCTATTGCCCGGGAGTTCAAGAAATCCCCTATTGGTACGACCAGCTCCCGACTTGAGAAGGCTCAGTCTGAGTTCGAGAGGATTAGTGAGCTGAAGGCTGCTAGGATTACTGAGCTGGAGGCCTCTTTGGAGAAAGAGAAAGCTAAAGCTACCGCGGCTGTGGCGGCAGCGAAAGCATCTGAGGAGATGGCGAAGGCGGCGACGGAGAATTATACTCGGTTATATGCCGAGCTTGTGGAGACAAAGGAGAGGTTGCAATCCGCTCAGGATGGTTTTTACGAGCTAGAAGGTCATGTGGCCAAGGGTATGGATGCTATGTTTGAAAATTTGAAGGCTCAGGTCCGGGTTCTTGCTCCTGACCTGGATCTGAGTTTATTTAGTACGGATAACGTTGTTGTGGAGGGAAAGATTGTTCCTGCTCCCAATGAGGATGAGGTTCCGGCGTCCGACCCCAAGGTTCCGGTGTCCGACCTCAAGGTTCCGGTTGCGGACCCGACTTCACTTTTGGCCGGGGATGGATCTGGTGTGGAGGTTTCAAACCGGGATGACGGTGCCGTTGATGCAGTCCCGATTTCTATGTTTCCTCCGCAGCCTTCTGTTGATGTGGAGTTCGGAAAGGACCTTGATCCTTTGTAATCTTTTTATTTTTAGTTTTTTGCCCGGCCTGTGGGCTCTTTTTGCTTTTGGATGGTTTCTGTGAACGCTTTGGACACCTTTTTGCTTTTAGCTACTTGTAGTAACTTTTTAGCTTTATTATGCGGTGTTTTATTCGCGTTTTGACTTTTTGTTCCGCTTTTATGCTTTTTTAGTTGTTTTTGGATAACAACGTTTTTAGCTAGCACTTGAAACTTTTGTTTTGGCCCCTCCTTTGATTTCGTTTTTTCGCTTGTACTTTTTAGTTGTTTTTTTGTATAGCAACTTTTTAGTAAGCGTTTTCGAAATCTTTCGCCGTTTTAGGGCTTCTTTTTTGGATCCGGGCTTTTTCTCGGACCTCGGGCGTTTGAGTACCTCCCTTTGTTGGGTCCGACCTTGTTGTTGGTTGGCCTTTTAAGCTATTTTTGTAATCTCTTTTTATTTGGCTTTTTGAGCCATTTCAGAGTTACTTTATAACTTTCCATTTTGTTGGGTCCGACCTTGTTGTTGGTCGGCCTTTTAAGTTATTTTTGTAATCTCTTTTTATTTGGCTTTTTGAGCCTTTTCAGAGTTACTTTATAACTTCTCACATTAATTTGAACCTCGTCGCTTTATCTTTGCCAACCTTGTGTGGTCTTTTGGCAAATGATTTTTTGCGTTTTGCCGAGCATAAATTAATGCGCCTTGGTGGGGTACTTTCTAGGATTTGTTTCATCATGAGGAAGAAGAAAAGGAAATAGAAAAATTTGATTAGTATTAAAAAAGAAAGAATATTTACAGAGTGTTTACCCTTGACTGGGTCGGGTGTCTTACTTAACCGGGTGTCTCATTAAAAAACCCTTGTAGAGAAAAAGAGTACACCTCGGGTTAAGTTTTTCTAGCTGTAGTACCGTCTTAGATTACAGGCGTGCCAGGCCCTGGGCAGCTCATTGCCTTCTAGGTCGGATACTTTGTAATAGCCTGTCCCTAAGACTTCTGTTACCTTGTAGGGTCCTTTCCAATTTGCAGCTAGCTTTCCTTCCCCCGACTTTTGTGTTCCGATGTCATTTCGGATTAGAATCAGGTCGTGAATAGAGAAGCTTCGCTTTATTACTTTCTGATTGTATCTGAGGGCCGTTCACCGTTTTAGGGCTTCTTCTCGGATTCGGGCTCTTTCTCGGACCTCGGGGAGGAGGTCGGGTTCTTCCTTTTGTGCCTGCGGGTTGCCTTCTTCGTTGTAGAAGATGACTCTGGGTGACCCTTCCTCTATTTCGATAGGAATCATTGCCTCCATCCCGTAAGCTAGTCGGAATGGGGATTCTCCCGTTGTAGAGTGTGGGGTTGTCCGATATGCCCATAGTACCTGGGGGAGTTCCTCGGCCCATGCCCCCTTGGCCTCTTGGAGTCTTCGTTTTAACCCGGCCAAGATGACTTTATTTGCAGCCTCTGCTTGTCCATTGGCTTGTGGGTGCTCGACCGAGGTGAATTGCTGTTTGATTTTTAGTTCGGCCACCAAGTTCTGAAAACTTGTGTCCGTGAATTGTGTTCCATTGTCCGTTGTGATGGAGTAGGGGACTCCGAATCTCGTGACAATGTTTTTGTATAGGAATTTGCGACTTTTCTGAGCCGTAATGGTGGCTAAGGGTTCAGCTTCGATCCACTTTGTGAAGTAGTCGACCCCCACTATGAGGTATTTGACTTGCCCCGGTCCTTGGGGGAATGGGCCGAGTAGGTCAAGTCCCCATTTTGCGAAGGGCCATGGTGCGGTGATGCTGATAAGGTCTTCTGGCGCTGCCTTGTGGAAATCGGCGTGTTTTTGGCAGGGGGGGCATATTTTCACGAATTCCGTCGCGTCTTTCTGCAAGGTCGGCCAGTAGAACCCAGCTCGGACTACCTTTTTGGACAATGCCCGAGCTCCGAGATGGTTCCCACACATGCCTCCGTGGACTTCTTCGAGGACGTTCTTTGTTTCTGAGGTCGGGACGCACCGAAGGAGGGGATTTGTGAATCCTCTTCTGTATAATACGTCGTGAATTAGTGTATAATTCTGGGCGTCTTTCGTGAGTCTTTTAGCTTCCTTTCTTTCGGCGGGAAGAGTTCCCGACTTCAGGTAGTTGAGTATGGGGGTCATCCATCCTTGCTGTTGGTTGGATATATTCAGCGTTTCTTCCTCTCTTAGCACGGAGGGGGATTGTAAGGTTTCCTGGAGGAGACTTCTGTTGTTGCCTCCGGGCTTGGTGCTGGCGAGCTTTGAGAGGGCGTCTGCCCGGGCGTTTTGTTCCCGAGGTATGTGCTGAATCTGTATCTCTGAAAAGTGGCGCAGTTGTGCCTGTGTTTGGTCCAGGTATTTTTTCATGGTGGGGTCTTTGGCCTGGTAGCTTCCATTTACTTGTGATGTGATGACCTGGGAGTCGCTGAAGATCGTGATTTTCTGGGCTCCGACCTCTTCGGCTAGCTTTATACCTGCTAGTAGGGCCTCGTATTCGGCTTGGTTGTTCGAAGCCTGGAACTCGAATTTCAGGGATAGTTCTATCCGTGTTCCTTGGTCGCTTTCGAGTATAACCCCGGCTCCGCTTCCAGTTTTGTTTGAGGACCCGTCGACATACAGGTTCCAAGAGAGTGGGGTTCCAGGGGTCTCAGTGTATTCTGTGATGAAGTCAGCTAGATACTGAGATTTTATGGCAGTCCGGGTTTCATAGTGGAGGTCGAACTCGGACAGCTCCACCGCCCATTGCAGTATTCGTCCCGCCAGGTCTGTTTTTTGGAGGATGTGTCGCATGGGTTGGTTTGTCCGGACTTTGATGGTGTGGGCTTGAAAGTAGGGACGGAGCCTCCGAGCCGTGAACACTAGGGCGTAGGCGAATTTTTCTATCTTCTGATAGTTCAATTCGGCCCCTTGTAGTGCCTTGCTTACAAAGTAGATGGGGTGTTGTCCTTGGTCATTTTCTCGTATTAATGCTGAAGCGACTGCTCGATGTCCAACTGAGAGGTATAGTACGAGCTCTTCCCCTTTTAGAGGTCGGGTTAGGATTGGTGGCTGCCCGAGGAATTCCTTGAATTCTTGAAAGGCTTTTTCGCACTCCGGGGTCCATGAGAAGGGTTTCCCTTTCTTTAGGAGTGAGTAGAGAGGTAGTGATTTTATCGCTGATCCTGCCAAGAATCTTGATAGGGCAGCTAGCCTTCCATTCAGTTGTTGTACTTCTTTGACACACGTCGGGCTCTTCATATTGAGTATCGCCTGGCATTTGTCCGGGTTCGCTTCGATGCCCCTTTGAGTCAGCATGAAGCCTAGGAATTTTCTGGCTTCTGCGGCGAAGGTGCACTTTGTCGGGTTAAGTCTCATGTTGTGTTTTCTGAGGGTGCCGAAGACGCTAGTGAGGTCGGTCAGCAAGTTTCTGTCTTCTTGTGTCTTTACCAGCATGTCGTCGACGTACACCTCCAGCTGTAGTCCGATGTGCTCTGAGAACACTTTGTTCATTAGCCTCTGGTAGGTTGCCCCTGCGTTCTTCAGCCCGAAGGGCATTACCACGTAGCAGTAGTTTGCCCTTGGGGTTATGAACGAGGTCTTTTCTTGGTCGGGTCCGTACATCGGGATTTGATTGTATCCCGAGTATGCGTCCATGAAGGAGAGATATCTATAGCCTGAGGCTGCGTCTACTAAGGCGTCGATGTTTGGTAGTGGATATGGGTCTTTGGGGCAGGCTTTGTTGAGGTCCGTGTAATCGACGCACATTCTCCATTTTCCATTGGGCTTTTTTACCAGGACCACGTTTGCGAGCCATAGGGGGTATTTTACTTCCCTAATGAACCCTGCATCTAGTAGTGCTTGTACTTGTTCTTCTATTGCTTGCATGCGTTCGGGTCCGAGCTTCCTGCGTCTTTGTTGGACAGGTCGGGATCCCGGGTACACTGATAGCTTATGGCACATCAGGTCGGGGCTTATGCCTGGCATATCGGAGGCTTTCCAGGCGAAGAGGTCGGAATTTTCTTTTAAGAGGGTTATGAGTTCCTCTTTTAGGCCCGCTTCGAGGTTTGCTCCTATGTTTGTTACTTTTTCAGATGTGTTCCCGATCTGGACTCTTTCGGTTTCTCCCTCTGGTTGTGGCCAAAGATCTTCTCGGGCTTGAACTCGCCCGAGTTCTATTGTGTTGATCTCTTTTCCTTTTAAGCTCAGGCTTTCGTTGTAGCATCGCCGCGCTAGTTTTTGGTCGCCTTTTAGGGTAGCGATTCCTTTTGCGGTAGGGAACTTCATACAGAGGTGTGGGGTCGAGACTATAGCTGCCAGTCTGTTTAGGGTTGGTCGCCCAATGAGGGCATTGTATGCTGAAGTGACGTTGACTATAATGTAGTCGATGCTTAATGTTTTAGATTGCTCGCCTTTTCCGAAGGTAGTGTGTAGCGAGATGTATCCTAAGGGACGGATCGGGGTATCTCCTAGTCCAAATAGGTCGGTGGGATAGGCCTTTAGTTCTTTTTCTTCAAGTCCGAGCTTGTCGAAGGCCGTTTTGAACAGGATATCTGCTGAGCTTCCCTGGTCAATCAGGGTTCGATGTAAGTTGGCGTTTGCTAGGATAATGGTGATTACCATTGGATCGTCGTGCCCGGGTATTATCCCTTGAGCATCTTCTGGGGGTAAACGAGATAGTAGGTAGTTCGGGCAGGGGACTGTCTTCTCGGATGTGGTAGACTTCTTTGAGGTGTCTTTTTCGTGAGGATCTGGATGTTCCTCCGCCTGCAAATCCTCCATTTATCATGTGAACGTGCCTTTCAGGTGTTCGCGGGATTTGCTCGGCCCGATCTTCGTTATCTCCCCGCCTTCTCTTCCTAGTCTCTTCTCCTTTCTCTGCTATGTATCTGTCGAGTTTCCCTTCTCTGGCTAGCTTTTCTATAACATTTTTTAGGTCGTAGCAGTCGTTAGTAGAATGACCGTAGAGCTTGTGATATTCACAGTATTCGGACCGATCTCTCCCCGCTCTCTTGTGTTTTAGCGGTCGGGGCGGGGGGATCTTCTCGGTGTGGCATACTTCTCTGTAGACGTCTACCAGGGAGACTCGGAGGGGGGTGTAGTTGTGGTACTTCCGTGGCTTGTCCGAGTTGGGTTCTTCTTTCTTCTTCTGTTCCCGATCTCGATCTCGGAGCGGGTAGGTTGATTCCTTCCTAGAAGAGTCTCTTAGCTGGGAGGTTTCCTCCATGTTGATATATTTTTCTGCCCGCTCCTGCACCTCGTATAGGGAGGTCGGGTATCGTTTGGATAGGGACTGGCTAAACGGTCCTTCTTTTAGGCCGTTTGCTAGTCCCATGATGGCTGCTTCAGTGGGCAAGTGTTGTATGTCCAGGAAGGCTTTGTTGAATCGCTCCATGTATTCTCGGAGAGTTTCATGGTTACCTTGTTTGATCCCGAGTAGACTGGGGGCATGTTTTGTCTTGTCCTTTTGAATGGAGAACCTTGTTAGGAATTTTTTGGTTAGGTCTTCGAAGCTGGTGATTGATCTTGGTGGCAGGTTGTCGAACCACTTCATGGCTGACTTGGTGAGAGTGGTGGGGAAGGCTTTGCACCGAATCGCGTCGGAGGCGTCGACTAGGTACATTCTGCTTCTGAAGTTGCTGAGGTGGTGACTTGGATCGGTGGTGCCGTCGTAGAGATCCATATCGGGTGGCTTGAAGTTTCGTGGTACCTTCTCCTTCATGATCTCTTGCGTGAAGGGATCATGGTTGCATTCGGGGGTGGTGCCGCGTTCTGTCCGGCCTTTCAGATTGGCCTCTATTTTCCTTAGTTTTTCTTCTAATTCTCTGTGCTTTCGAGCCTCCCTTCTCAGATCTTGTTCAGTTTCTTTCTGCTTCTTTATGTCCTCTTCGAGTTGTTTCAGTCGGTTTTGTTGTGCCCGGACTGCTTCTAAAATTTCCGAGCTCTTTTCTTTTTCGGAATTTTGTGGATCTTTGTTTGGGAGTGATGTCTTTGGGCGATTCTGTTTGTTTCCTCCTGGAGTGCGTGGTGATAGAGGGCTGTCCAGTCGTTCTCCGGTGTCAACTTCGTCCTCTTGTTCTGATGCAGCGTGGTCATTGTTGAGAGGGTCGTCCGCCATGGTAAAGGGATGACTTCCAGGTCCCCGGCAACGGCGCCAATGTTCCGAGGGTTACCTGAAACGTATAGCTCGGTCGTCTGGAGAAGCCCGAGGTGGGGGTCAGGGACCCGAGCTTGATATGTAGAGTGATTGGTGGTGGTACCTACAATGACACTCCGATGCTTAAGTTAGCATGGGTCCAAGCAGATATGTGTAGAATGTGGAATGTGTACCATACCTGGGTGCTCCAGTGTATTTATAGTAGTTGGCCGTGATCTCCTCTGGATAAGATATTCTTATCTTATCTTATCTTTTGGGAGTTTTATCTCTATCTTTGTGGAACCGCCTTTTCTAGGCCTTTTCGGCCTTTAGGTTTTGGGCTGCGTTCCTTTTGATGGGCCTTCTTAGCTTTATTGTCCGAGGTCCGACCTCAGGCGTGGGCCTTGGGACGAGGTCGGACCTTTCATGGATTTTGCCGAGTTGGAGGAGCCCGGTCAGGGTATGAACAACACTAATGATCATAAGACACAAACATGGATAGACATAATCATGATTTTTCGAAAAACAGAAAATAGAGAACAAGGAAATTAAAGAACGGGTCCACCTTAGTGATGGTGGCTTGTTCTTCCTCTTGAAGATCTTATGGAGTGCTTGAGCTCCTCAATGTCTCTTCCTTGTCTTTGTTGCTCCTCTCTCATGATTCTTTGATCTTTTCTAATTTCATGAAGGAGGATGGAATGTTCTTGGTGCTCCACCCTTAGTTGTCCCATGTTGGAACTTAATTCTCCTAGGGAGATGTTAATTTGCTCCCAATAGTTTTGTGGAGGAAGGTGCATCCCTTGAGGCATCTCAGGGATTTCATGATGAGTGGGATCTCTTGTTTGCTCCATCCTTTTCTTAGTGATGGGCTTGTCCTCATCAATGGGGATGTCTCCCTCTATGTCAATTCCAACTGAATAACAGAGGTGACAAATGAGATGAGGAAAGGCTAACCTTGCCAAGGTAGAGGACTTGTCCGCCACCTTATAAAGTTCTTGGGCTATAACCTCATGAACTTCTACTTCCTCTCCAATCATGATGCTATAAATCATGATGGCCCGGTCTAGAGTAACTTCAGACCGGTTGCTAGTGGGAATGATTGAGCGTTGGATAAACTCCAACCATCCCCTAGCTACGGGCTTGAGGTCATGCCTTCTCAATTGAACCGGCTTTCCTCTTGAATCTCTCTTCTATTGGTCCAACCTTTGATCAAAGTTGACCCTTCTAGTGTAAGGGTGTTCATCTCCTTGCATCATGGGCAAGTTGAATGCCAACCTTACATTTCCCGGACTAAAATCTAAGTATTTCCCCCGAACCATTGTAAGCCAATTCTTTGGGTCCGGGTTCACACTTTGATCATGGTTCTTGGTGATCCATGCATTGGCATAGAACTCTTGGACCATTAAGATTCCGACTTGTTGAATAGGGTTGGTAAGAACTTCCCAACCTCTTCTTCAAATCTCATGTTGGATTTCCGAATATTCACTCTTTTTGAGTTTGAAAGGGACCTCGAAGATCACCTTCTTCAAGGCCACAACTTCATAGAGGTGGTCTTGATGCACCCTTGAGATGAATCTCTCCATCTCCCATGACTCGGAGATGAAAGCTTTTGCCTTCCCTTTCCGTTTTCTAGAGGTTTCTCCGGCCTTGGATGCCATAAATGGTTATGGAAAAACAAAAAGCAATGCTTTTACCACACCAAACTTAGAAGGTTTGCTCGTCCTCGAGCAAAAGAAGAAAGAAAAGAGTAGAAGAAGAAGAAATACAGGAGATGGAGATGGCTTTGTGGTTCGGCCAAAGGGGGAGAATTAGTGTTGAGGTTATGTGAAAATGAAGGAGTGAAGATGGGTTTATATAGGGGTGGAGAGAGGGGTAGGGTTCGGTTATGGGAGGGTGGGTTTGGGAGGAAAAGTGGTTTGAACTTGAATGGTGAGGTAGGTGAGGTTTTATGAAGGATGGATGTGAGTGGTGAAGAGAAAGATGGAATTTGATAAGTGAGGGGTTTTTGGGAAAGAGGTGTTGAGGTGATTGGTGAATGGGAGAAGAAGAAGAGAGAGGGTGGTGAGGTAGGTGGGGATCCTGTGGGGTCCACAGATCCTGAGGTGTCAAGGAAACGTCATCCCTGCACCAAGTGGCGAGCAAAAATGCTCTCTGTGCCAATTCTGGCGTCAAATGCCGGGCTGGTGCCCATTTCTGGCGTTTAACACTAACTTCTTACCCTTTCCTAGTGTTTAACGCTAGTCTGGTGCCCTTTTCTGGCGTTAAACGCCCAGAATGGTGCCAGACTGGGCGTTAAACGCCCATTTGCTACCCTTACTGGCGTTTAAACGCTAGCAAGGTCTTCCTCCAGGGTGTGCTATTTTTCTTTCTGTTTTTCATTCTGTTTTTTCTTTTTCAACTGATTTTGTGACTTCTCATGATCATCAACCTACAGAAAACATAAAATAACAAAGGAAAATATATAAAATTAACATTGGGTTGCCTCCCAACAAGTGCTTCTTTAATGTCAGTAGCTTGACAGTGGGCTCTCATGGAGCCTCATAGATGCTCAGAGCAATGTTGGAACCTCCCAACACCAAAATTAGAGTTTGAATGTGGGGGTTCAACACCAAACTTAGAAGTTGGTTGTGGCCTCCCAACACCAAACTTAGAGTTTGACTGTGGGGGCTCTGTTTGGCTCTGTTTTGAGAGAAGCTCTTCATGCTTCCTCTCCATGGTTACAGAGGGATATCCTTGAGCTTTAAACACAAGGGATTCTTCATTCACTTGAATGATCAATTCTCCTCTGTCAACATCAATCACAGCCTTTGCTATGGCTAGGAAGGGTCTGCCAAGGATGATGGATTCATCCATGCACTTCCCAGTCTCTAAGACTATGCTGAAATCAGCAGGGATGTAATGGTCTTCAATCTTTACTAGAACATCCTCTACAAGCCCATAAGCTTGTTTTCTTGAATTGTCTGCCATCTCTAGTGAGATTCTTGCAGCTTGTACCTCAAAGATCCCTAGCTTCTCCATTACAGAGAGAGGCATGAGGTTTATGCTTAACCCTAGGTCACACAGAGCCTTCTTGAAGGTCATGGTGCCTACTGTACAAGGTATTGAGAACTTCCCAGGGTCCTGTCTCTTTTAAGGTAATCTCTGCCTAGTCAAGTTATCCAGCTCTTTGGTGAGCAAAGGGGGTTCATCCTCCCAAGTCTCATTACCAAATAACTTGTCATTTAGCTTCATGATTGCTCCAAGGTATTTAGCAACTTGCTCTTCAGTGACATACTCATCCTCTTCGGAGGAAGAATACTCATCAGAGCTCATAAATGGCAGAAGTAAATCTATTGGAATCTCTATGGTCTCAGTGTGAGCCTCAGATTCCCATGGTTTCTCATTGGGGAACTCATTGGAGGCCAGTGAACGTCCATTGAGGCCTTCCTCAGTGGCGCTCAATGCCTCTTCCTCCTCTCCAAATTCGGACATGTAGGTCATGTCAATGGCCTTGCACTCTCCTTTTGGATTCTCTTCTATGTTGCTTGGAAGAGTGCTAGGAGGGAGTTCAGTAATTTTCTTACTCAGCTGACCTACTTGTGCCTCCAAGTTTCTAATGGAGGACCTTGTTTCAGTCATGAAACTTTGAGTAGTTTTGATTAGATCAGAGACCATGGTTGCTAAGTCAGAGTGGCTCTGCTTAGAATTCTCTGTCTGTTGCTGAGAAGATGATGGAAAAGGCTTGCCATTGTTAAACCTGTTTCTTCCACCATTATTGTTGTTGAAACCTTGTTGAGGTCTCTGTTGATCCTTCCATGAAAGATTTGGATGATTTCTCCATGAAGGATTATAGGTGTTTCCATAGGGTTCTCCCATATAGTTCACCTCTTCCATTGAAGGGTTCTCAGGATCATAAGCTTCTTCTTCAGATGAAGCATCCTTAGTCCTGTCTGGTGCAGCTTGCATTCCAGATAGACTTTGAGAAATGATATTGACTTACTGAGTCAATATTTTGTTCTGAGCCAATATGGCATTCAAAGTATCAATCTCAATAACTCCTTTCTTCTGATTCGTCCCATTGTTCACAGGATTCCTTTCAGAAGTGTACATGAATTGGTTATTTGCAACCATTTCAATCAGTTTTGAGCTTCTGCAGGCGTCTTCTTCAGATGAAGAGAGCCTCCAGCAGAACTATCCAATGACATCTTGGACAATTCAGACAGACCATCATAGAAGATACCTATGATGCTCCATTCAGAAAGAATGTCAGAAGGACACTTTCTGATCAATTGTTTGTATCTTTCCCAAGCTTCATAGAGGGATTCACCTTCCTTTTGTCTGAAGGTTTGGACTTCCACTCTAAGCTTACTCAATTTTTGAGGTGGAAAAAACTTTGCCAAGAAGGCATTGACTAGCTTTTTCTAAGAGTTCAGGCTTTCTTTAGGTTGTGAGTCCAACCATATCCTAGCTCTGTCTCTTACAGCAAAAGGGAATAGCATAAGTTTGTAGACCTCAGGGTCAACCCCATTGGTTTTGACAGTGTCACAGATTTGCAAGAACTCAGCTTGAAACTGATGAGGATCTTCCAATGGAAGTCCATGAAACTTGCAATTCTGTTTCATTAGAGAAACTAATTGAGGCTTAAGCTCAAAGTTGTTTGCTCCAATGGCAGGGATAGAGATGCTTCTCCCATAGAAGTCGGGAGTAGGTGCAGTAAAGTCACCCAGCACCTTCCTTGCATTGTTGGCATTATTGTTGTTTTCGTCAGCCATGTCTTCTTCTTTGAAGGTTTTTGTTAGGTCCTCTACAGAGAGTTGTGCCTTAGCTTCTCTTAGCTTTTGCTTCAAGGTCCTTTCAGGTTCAGGGTCAGCCTCAATAAGAATGCTTTTGTCTTTGCTCCTGCCCATATGAAAGATAAGAGAACAAGAAAATATGGAATCTTCTATGTCATAGTATAGAGATTCCTTGAGGTGTCAGAGGAAAAGAAAAATAGAAGGAAGAGTTAGAAAATTCAAACTTATCAAGGAAAGATGGAGTTCGAATTGTACATTGAGGAGTAGTGTTAGTCCATAGATAGAAGGATGTGAGAAGAGGGGAAGAAATTTTTGAAAATTAAGTAAAAGATTTTAAAAAAAAAACATTTTGAAAAATACTAATTTATTTTCGAAAACTAAGAGTGGAAAAGAAATCAAGTGATTTTTGAAAAAGATTTTGAAATTAGAAATCAAAAAGATATGATTGAAAAATATTTTGAAAAAGATGTGATTAAAAGATATGATTTAAAAGTTATGGTTTTAAAAAGATGTGATTGAGAAGATATGATTTGAAAAACAATTTGAAAGGATTTGATTTTAAAAAAATAATGACTTGGCTAACAAGAAATGATATGATTCAAACATTAAACCTTTCTCAACAGAAAAGGCAACATACTTGAAATGTTGAATCAAATCATTAATTTATAGCAAGTATTTTTGAAAATAGAAAGAAAATGATTTTGAAAACATGTGATTGAAAAGATTTGATTTGAAAAAGATTTGATTTTGAAAAATTTTGAAAACTTGAAAAGAAATCTGAATTAAAAACAGAATCTTCCCTCTTGTGCCATCCTGGCGTTAAAATCCCAGAATGGTGCACATTCTGGCGTTTAACGCCCAAAACTCACCCCTTTTGGGCGTTAAACGCCCAGCCAGGCACCCTGGCTGGCGTTTAAATGCCAGTTTTCCTTCTTCACTGGGTGTTTTTAACGCCCAGCTTTTTCTGTGTAATTCCTCTGTAGTATGTTCTGAGTCTTCAATTCTCTGTATTATTGACTTGAAAAGATGCAAATTAAAAATTTTTTTGGATTTTTAATAATGAGGAATAGTCAAAATGCAACTAAGATCAAATAACAATGCATGCAAGACACCAAACTTAGCAGTTTGTATACTACTGACACTAACAAAATGAGAATGCACACAAAACACTCAAGTCAAGAGAATTTAAAGATCAGAGCAATGAAATCATCAAGAACATCTTGAAGATCACTTAAGACACATGAATGAATGCAAGAAGAACAGAAACATGCAATTGACACCAAACTTAAAATGAGACACTAGACTCAAACAAGAAGTATTTTTGGTTTTTATGATTTTGTAATTTTTTTTGGATTTTTCGAAAATTATATGGAGAAGAAAATAAAAGATATCAAAATTCTTAATGAGAATTCCAGGAATCATGCAATGTTAGTCTAAAGCTTCAGTCTAAAGGAATTAGACATGGCTAGCCAAGCTTCAGCAGGACATTGCATTCAAGAGCTCAATTGATGAGGATCAATCAGCTTTGGTGATGATGAAAACATCACCATGAAACACTAGAATTCATTCTTAAAAATTCTGAAAAATACCTAATCTAAGCAACAAGATGAACCGTCAGTTGTCCAAACTCAAACAATCCCCGGCAACGGCACCAAAAACTTGGTGCACGAAATTGTGATCATCAATGGTGCCACCAACATGGTACGCTCAATTACAATCTCAACTATTTATCACAACTTCGCACAACTAACCAGCAAGTGTACTGGGTCGTCCAAGTAATAAACATTACGCGAGTAAGGGCGATCCCACGGAGATTGTTGGTATGAAGCAAGCTATGGTCACCTTGTAAATCTCAGTCAGGCAGATTCAAATGGTTATGGATGATATACGAATAAAGCATAAAATAAAGATAGAGATACTTATGTAATTCATTGGTGAGAACTTCAGATAAGCGAATGGAGATGCTTTGTCCCTTCCGTCTCTCTGCTTTCCTACTGTCTTCATCCAATCCTTCTTACTCCTTTCCATGGCAAGCTGTATGTAGGGTTTCACCGTTGTCAGTGGCTACCTCCCATCCTCTCAGTGAAAATGTTCAACGCACCCTGTCACGGCACGGCTAATCATCTGTCGGTTCTCAATCAGGTTGGAATAGAATCCATTGATTCTTTTGCGCCTATCACTAACGCCCAGCCTTCAGGAGTTTGAAGCTCGTCACAGTCATTCAATCATTGAATCCTACTCAGAATACCACAGACAAGGTTTAGACCTTCCAGATTCTCTTGAATGCCACCATCAATTCTAGCTTATACCACGAAGATTCCGATCAAGGGATCCAAGAGATAAACATTCAAGCAAACTGTAGAACAGAAGTGGTTGTCAGGCACTCGTTCATAAGTGAGAATGATGATGAGTGTCACATAATCATCACATTCATCATGTTCTTGGGTGCAAATGAATATCTTAGAACAAGAATAAGCTGATTTGAATAGAAGAACAATAGTAATTGCATTAATACTCGAGGTACAGCAGAGCTCCACACCTTAATCTATGGTGTGTAGAAACTCCACCGTTGAAAATACATAAGAACAAGGTCTAGGCATGGCCGAGAGGCCAGCCCCCATGATCTAAGAACTAAACATCCAAAGATGATCCTAAGATCTAAATTGATCCAAAGATGAAATACAATAGCAAAAGGTCCTATTTGTAGAGAACTAGTAGCCTAGGGTTTACAAAGATGAGTAAATGACATAAAAATCCACTTCCGGGCCCACTTGGTGTGTGCTTGGCCTGAGCATTGAAGCATTTTCGTGTAGAGACTTCTCTTGGAGTTAAACGCCAACGTTTGTGCCAGTTTGGGCGTTTAACTCCCATTCTTGTGCCAGTTCCGGCGTTTAACGCCGGGCAGTTTTGAGCTGATTTGGGACGCCGGTTTGGGCCATCAAATCTCGGGCAAAGTATGGACTATTATACATTGCTGGAAAGCCCAGGATGTCTACTTTCCAACACCGTTGAGAGCGCACCAATTTAGCTTCTGTAGCTCCAGAAAATCCACTTCGAGTGCAGGGAGGTCAGAATCCAACAGCATCTGTAGTCCTTTTCAGCCTCTAAATCAGATTTTTGCTCAAGTCCCTCAATTTCAGGCAGAAAATACCTGAAATCATAGAAAAACACAGAAACTCATAGTAAAGTCCAGAAAAGTGAATTTTAACTAAAAACTAATAGAAATATACTAAAAACTAACTAAAACATACTAAAAACATACTAAAAATAATGCCAAAAAGCGTACAAATTATCCGCTCATCAGAAGAAATGGGTCAACTACGCCTATAGTAAGAAAACGAAAAATTGGGTTACTACCAAGCAACTCGGGAAGATAAAGGAAGTAACTCGAACAATAACATATGAACTACAAGAGTCAGATACGGTAGTAAAAAAGGGAAACCCAGGACTCGCACTAAAGGTCCAGGGGCACCCTTTGGAGGCAGTAACAAGGCAAGAACCCGGAAAGAGGAAATTGACAGACTAGGCCCTAACATCACTCAAAATAAAACACACTCCTTCTATAGTAGCATCATTCCATACAAACAGCAGAAACCATTATCATCAACAAACCACGCAAAGCCATCAAAAGATACAACCTTTTTTCTACCAACAAATCATCATCGACACTACAGCCTCTTCTACCAAATAGTTCAAACAAAAAGTATGTACAAAAGAATACAGGAAACAGCAGCAAAGCAAAAACCCTATAGAAAGCAAGAATGCATTTTTCCAAACAAGAGCAAGGTAAAAGAAATCACAGCATTGATAAAAAATAAAAGACGCAAACTTTACCAAAAAGGATGGAGCTTTCCAAAACAAGACTCAATAAGAACCAAAACTCCGTAGACATGCAAACCATCGAAAGTAAAAAGAAAGAGAGAGGAGGAAGATTTGCCAACCTGTAAAGAAAGAAGGAGCAAGCATGAAGTGACGATTACAAATCTGCACTGATGAACACCCTCGAGCCAGAAAAACTCTGAAGTGTGAGAGAAATAAAGGAAACGAAGCGCTTTAGTAGAAGATGAAGCAAAAGGCAAAAAGAGAGAAGAAAGAAGAAACTAAAAGCAAGCCTAGTGAAAATTCAAAATTAAGACATAAAAGAGAAAAAGAAGGAATGGCAAGAGTTAATAAGCATTAAACCCTCGCACGTTTCCAAGGAAACAAAAAACGTGCACTACAAGTAAAGGGAAAGAAACGCTTCGCATTTTAAAGCAGAAAAGCTAAACCTAACAGGAGTTCTACGAGAGTTTGACCTAAGGCAAAATGCTCGAGCTCGACTTCCCCAAAAGGGGTCGAAGTCTAAAATGACACGACCTCAAAGGAAAGACCAAGCTCAAGCAGGGGCACTGTTCATACCCTGGGTCAAGCTATGAAGACCCAGGCTATTTGCAGACAAGCAACCGACCTCTTCAGGTTAGGTCGCCACTTACCTCTTCTCAAAGAGATCGACCAAACCGTCAGAAAAGCCCAAAGCAGGACCAACACGAGGGAACACAGCCCAAATCTAAAGGCAGCCAAAGCCTTGAAAGATAAAAGGCGGTTGGTATACGAAATCATGATACACAACTTCATGCAGCTAACCAGCAAGTGTACAGGGTCATCCAAGTAATACCTTACGTGAGTAAAGGTCGATCCCACGTAGATTGTCGGCTTGAAGCAAGCTATGGTCATCTTGTAAATCTCAGTCAGGTGGATTCAAATGGTTATGGGGCTTTAATAATTAAAAGAATGAAATAGAACATAAAATAGGATAGAAATACTTATGCAATTCATTGGTGGGAATTTCAGATAAGCGTATGAAGATGCTTTGTTCCCTCTAAGCCTCTGCTTTCCTATTGCCTTCATCCAATCAGTCATACTCATTTCCATGGCAAGTTGTATGTAGGTGGATCACCGTTGTCAATGGCTACCATCCATCCTCTCAGTGAAAATGGTCATCTACGGTTTCCCATATCGCTAATCTTCTGTCGGTTCTCGATCGTGTCGGAATAAGATCCATTGATCCTTTTGCGCACTGTCACTGCGCCCCACAGTCGCGAGTTTAAAGCTCGTCACAGTCATCCCATACCAGATCCTACTCAAAATACCACAGACAAGGTTTAGACTTTCCGAATCTCAAGAATGCTACCCATTTGATTCAACCTTATACCACGAAGACTCTAGTCGCACGGAATGGAAGCTCTGTTGTCAGGAGAGGCAACCATGCATCATGAACCAGGAGGTCAAGAGATACACACTCAAGCTCTCGCAAATAGAATGGAAGTGGTTATCAGGCACGCGTTCGTAAGGGAGGATGATGATGAGTGTCACGGATCATCACATCCATCAGGTTGAAGTACGAGTGAATATCTTAGAACAAGAATAAGGTTGAGTTGAAATGAAAACAGTAGTAATTGCATTAATTCATGAGGAACAGCAGAGCTCCACACCTTAATCTATGGTGTGTAGAAATTCCACCGTTGAAAATACATAAGAACAAGGTCTAGATATGGCCGAATGGCCATGCCTCCCAAATAACATGCAACAATCGAAAAAGGGTTCAAAGACCTGATCCCAAGATCAAAGATGATTAAAAGATGTAAATACAATAGTAAAAGTTCTTATTTATAGTGAACTAGTAACCTAGGGTTTACAGAAAATAAGTAAATGATGCAGAAATAAGTAAAAGGTCCTATTTATATTGAAGCTTCCACGTGCATAGGCTTTTCTTGGAGTTAACGCTAGAAAAGGGTCTCTAACCGGCATTTTGACAGCAATTTGCGCCATCAAATCTCGGGCAAAGTAAGGACTATTAAACATTGATGGAAAGCCCAAGATGTCTACTTTCCAACGCAGTTGAGATCAAGCCAATTGGACTTCTGTAGCTCCAGAAAATTCATTTCGAGTGCAGGGAGGTCAGAATCCAACAGCATCTATAGTCCTTTTTCAGCCTCTGAATCAGATTTTGACTCAGGTCCCTCAATTTCAGCCAGAAAATACCTGAAATCACAGAAAAACACACAAACTCATATAAAGTACAGAAATGTGATTTTTGCATAAAAACTAATAATTATATACTAAAAACTAACTAAATTATACTAAAAACTACCTAAAAATAATGCCAAAAAGTGTATAAATTATCCGCTCATCACAACACCAAATATAAATTATTGCTTGTCCCCAAGCAACTAAAAACAAAATAGAATAAAAAGAAGAGAATACACAATGAATCTCACAATATCAATTAAACCTAGTCCCAATTAGATGAGCGGGGCTAGTAGCTTTTTGCTTCTGAACAGTTTTAGCATCTCACTTTATCCTTTGAAATTTAGAATGATTGGCATCTATAGGAACTCAGAATTTTAGATAGTGTTATTGTTTCTCCTAGTTCAATATGTTGATTCTTGAACACAACTTCTTTATGAGTCTTGGATGTGACCCTAGGCACGTTTTTTTCCAGTATTACCACCGGATACATAAATGCCACAGACACAAAACTGGGTGAACCATTTTAGATTGTGACTCAGCTTTGCTAAAGTCCCCTGTTAGAGGTGTCCAGAGCTCTTAAGCACACTCTTTTGGATCACGACTTTAACCACTCAGTCTCAAGCTTTTCACTTGGACCTTCATGCCACAAGCACATGATTAGGGACAGCTTGATTTAACCTCTTAGGCCAGGAATTCATTCCTTTGGGCCCTCCTATCCATTAATGCTCAAAGCCTTGGATCCTTTTTACCCTTTCCTTTTGATTTTAAGGGCTATTGGCTTTTCCTGCTTGCTTTTTCTTTTTCTCTTCTCTCTTTTTTTTGTCGCCATTTTTTTTCCTCAAGCTTTGTCATTCACTACTTTTTCTTGCTTCAAGAATCAATTTCATGATTTTTCATATTATCAATAACATTTCTCTTTGTTCATCATTCCTTCAAGAGCCAACAAATTTAACATTCATAAACTTCACTATAAAAAATATGCACTATTCAAGCATTCATTCAGAAAACAAAAAGTATTGCCACCACATCAAAATAATTAAACTAATTTCAAGATAAAATTTGAAATTCATGTACTTCTTGTTCTTTTATAATTAGGAACATTTTTCATTTAAGAAATGTGAAGGATTTATGGGACATTCATAGCTTCAAGGCATAGACACTAGACACTAATGATCATGTAATAAAGACACAAATATAGACAAACATAAAGCATAAAGATCAAAAAACAGAAAAATAAGAACAAGGAAATTAAAGAACGGGTCCACCTTAGTGATGGCGGCTAGTTCTTCCTCTTAAAGATCCAATGGAACGCTTGAGCTCATCTATGTCTCTTCCTTGCCTTTGTTGCTCTTCCCTCATGGCTATTTGATCCTCTCTAATTTCATGGAGAATAATGTAGTGCTCTTAGTTGCTCCATATTGGAACTCAAATCTCCCAAAGAGATGTTAAGTTGCTCCCAATAGTTGTGTGGAGGAAAATACATCCCTAGAGGCATCTCAGAGATTTCTTGATGAGGGACTTCCTCAAGCTCTTGTTGAGGTCCATGAGTGGGCTCTCTTATTTGCTCCATCCTCTTTTTGGGGATGGGCTTGTCCTCATTAATGAGGATGTCTTCCTCTATGACAATTCCAGCTAAATTGCATAGGTGACAGATGAGATGAGGGAAGGCTAACCTTGCTAAAGTGGAAAGTTTGTCAGCAACCTTGTATAGTTCTAGAGGTATAATCTCATGAACTTCCACTTCCTCTCCAATCATGATGCTATGGATCATGATGGCCCGATCCACAGTTACTTCGAACTGGTTGCTAGTAGGAATGATGGAGTGTTGGATGAATTCCAACCATCCTCTAGCCACGGGTTTAAGGTCATGCCTTCTCAATTGAACCAGCTTGCCTTTGGAGTCTCTTTTCCACTGAGCTCCTTCCACACATATGTCCATGAGAACTTGGTCCAACCTTTGATCAAAGCTGAACCTCCTAGTGTAGGGGCGTGCATCTTCTTGCATCATAGGCAAGTTGACTGCCAACCTTACATTTTTCGGACTGAAATCTAAGTATTTTCCTCGAACCATTGTGAGCCAATTCTTTGGGTTCAGGTTCACACTTTGATCATGATTCCTAGTGATCCATGCAGTAGCATAGAACTCTTGAACCATTAAGATTCTAACTTGTTGAATGGGGTTGGTGAGAACTTCCCAACCTCTTTTTCGAATCTCATGTCAAATTTTGGGATACTCATTCCTTTTGAGCATGAAAGGGACCTCAGGAATCACCTTCTTCTTGGCCACAACTTCATAGAAGTGATTTTGATGGACCTTTGAGATGAATCTCTCCATCTCCCATGACTCGGAGGTGGAAGCTTTTGCCTTCCCTTTCCTCTTTCTAGAGGTTTCTCCGGCCTTAGGTGCCATAAATGGTTATGGAAAAACAAAAAGCAATGTTTTTTCCCCACCAAAATTAAAATGTTTGCTCGTCCTCGAGCAAAAGAAGAAAGAAAAAACGGATAAGAAGAAGAAATAGAGGAGATGGAGGGTGAAGAAAGGTTCGGCCAAGGAGGTGAAAAGTGTGTATGAGGTGTGAAAATAAAGGAGTGATGAGGGGTTTATATAGGAGCGGAAGAGAGGGGTGGCCGCGTGTGAGGGTTGGGTTTGAGAGGGAAAGTTTTTGAATTTTGAATGGTGGGGTTGGTGGGGTGTTTGGGGAAGAGTTGATGGAGGTAATTGGTGAAGGGTATTAGGGAAGAGAAATGGATGTGATTGGTGAGGGTTATTTGGGGAAGGGTGTTATTGGAATGTGTGAAGAAGAGAGAGTGTGAGTTGAGGTAGGTGGGGATCTTGTAGGGTCCACAGATCCTGTGGTGTCAAGGATTTCTCATCCCTGCACTATTCTGGTGTGTAAACGCCCTCTGAGTGCTGATCCTGGCGTTAAATGCCAGGTTGCTGCCCATTCCTAGCGTTTAACGCCAACTTTTCTTCCCTTTCTGGCATTGAACACCAACTTGGTGCCCTTTTCTGGCATTAAACACCAGTCTGGTGCCCTTTTCTGGCTTTAAACGCCCAAAATGGTGCCAGACTGGGCCTTTAACGACCATTCTGCTACCCTTACTGGCGTTTAAATGCCAGTAAGCTCCTCCTCTAGGGTGTGCTGTTTTTAATGCTGTTTTTGAATTTGCTTTAATTTTTGTAATTTTTTTTTTACTCCACATGATCGTCAACCTAAACAAAACATAAAATAATAATGGAAAATCAAAAATTATCATAAAATAAGAATTGTGTTGCCTCCCAATAAGCGCTTCTTTATTGTCAATAGCTTGACAGTGAGCTCTCATGGAGCTTCACAGATATTCAGAGCATGGTTGGGGCCTCCTCACACCAAACTTAGCGTTTGAATGTAGGGGCTTTGGTTGACTCTGTATTCAGAGAAGCTTTTCATACTTCTTCTCCATGTGTACAGAAGGAGACCCTTGAGCCTTAAACACAAGGTAGTCCTCATTCACTTGAAAGACCAACTCTCCTTTGTCAACATCAATTACAGCTTTTACTGTGGCCAGGAAGGGTCTGCCAAGGATGATGGATTCATCCTTATCCTTCCCAGTGTCTAGGATTATGAAGTCAGCAGGGATGTAAAGGCCTTCAACCTTTACCAAGACATCCTCTACATGTCCATAAGCATGTTTCTTTGATTTATCTTCCATCTCTAGTGGGATTCTTGTAGCTTGTACCTCAAAGATTCCCAGTTTCTCCATTACAGAGAGTAGCATGAGGTTTATGCCTGACCCCAGGTCACACAGAGCCTTCTCAAAGGTCATGGTGCCTATGGTGGAAGGTATTGAGAACCTTCCGAAATCCGGTTTCTTTTGAGGTATCTTCACCTGAGCCAAGGTGTTTAGTCCATTAATGAGCATTGGAGGTTCATCCTCCCAAGTCTCATTACCAAATAATTTGGCATTCAGCTTCATGATTGTTCCTAAATACTGAGTAATTTGCTCTTCAGTAGTAACTTTATCTTCTTTAGAAGAAGAATATTTTTCAGAGCTCATGAATGGTAATAGGAAGTTCAGTGGAATCTCTATGGTCTCTAGATGAGTCTTAGATTCCTTTAGTTCCTCGTGAGAAAACTCCCTAGTGGTCAGTGGACGTCTGACGTTAGGATTTTTGCCAGTAAAGAATGTCATAAAAATAGTCGCGTTGTAGATATAGTCTCTAAACCGACAAAAATCCCTTCGTACAAACGTTTTGGGTGTTGCAAGTAACAAACCCCTTTAAAAATTGTTAACCGAGTATTCAAACCTCGGATCGTCTTCTCAAGGAAATGCGAAGAAGTATGTTCTTATTATTGGTTATAAAGGTTGTAATCGGGGTTTAGAAGGTGAGAAGCAAGTAATTTAAATGATGAATGAATTAAATGGCAATTAAAAATAAATAATAACTGTAAAATAACTTTTGGCAAGATAAGGGAATTTAGAGGTCTAACTTAGTTATCTCTCTCAACTATAATAAAAGTTGAATCTAAACTCCACTTGGTCAATGATGAATGGATTTTTGACGGTTTAGAATTTTCCAAATGAAATCTCGTCGAAGTATAGTCTCTAAACCAACAATAATCCTCTCATACAAAAGATTGTTTGTAACAAGTAACAAACCCCTAATTTTATAAACCGAAGTATTCAAACCTTGGGTCGTTCTCCCTAGGAATTACAATAAAGTGTATTGTTATTAGTTATGAGTCATTTTGGGGTTTTGGATAAGAAGCATGAAAAATAAATGGCAATGAAAATAAACTAACAACTATAAAAGGCTCTTGGCAAGGTATGAAAATTAGAAGTCCTATCTTAGTTATCCTTCTCAATTGTGATGAGAATTTTTCATTGCTACCACTTAGTTAACCCTTACTAAATAAAGGAAAGTCAAGTGGATGAATTGACTTGAGCCACAAGTTCTAGCCAACTCCCAAGGAAGGACTAGCTTTAGTGCACTCCAAACCAATTAGCAATCTCTCTAATTATCAATCAACAAAGGAATTAGATAACTCAAGTGTCACTAATTACTCTACCTAGGCCAAGAGGAACAAAATCTATACTATATCTAGAAGAGGCATTTCAACAAACACATAAAAGGCAATAAAATTAAACAACATAAATTGCAAGAATTAAAGAGAGATCTAACTACAAAGGCAAGAGATCAACAATAGAAAAGAAAAAAAGAACAATTATTATGAATTACCTCTTATTGAATTGAAAGAAAATGGAAGGAACAATAGTAGATCTACAACAAAGCATAAGAACAACATAAAGGAAATTACAACAAAGGAATGGAAGAAGAATGAATGTAACTACAAGGAATTGAGAAGATAGAAGTTGAAGAAGATGAATTAAAATCTAGATCTAAGAACTAAACCTAATCCTAATCCTAATTCTAGAGAGAAGTGAGAGTTTCTCTCTCTAGAAACTAATTCTAACTACTAAACTAAACTAATGGTAACTAACTTCTAAAGTATGAGAGTATGTTCATTCCCCCTTCAATCCTTGGCTTAAATAGCATCAGAAATGAGTTGGATTGGGCCCACAAGACTTCTACAATTGCTAGCCACGTTTTGCTTTAAGTGAACCAGGTGGCAGCAACAGCGCGTGCGCGTACTATGCGCGTGCGCGCCACCATACATGTAGCAACTATGGCAAATTTTATATCGTTTCAAAGCCCCGGATGTTAGCTTTCTAACCCAACTAGAACCGCATCATTTGGACCTCTGTAGCTCAAGTTATGGTCGTTTAAGTGCGAAGAGGTCGGCTTGACAGCTTTCTGGTTCTTTCATTTCTTCACGAGTTCTCCAACTTTTCATGCTTCTTTCTTCATTCACTTGATCCAATCTTTGCCTCCTAAACCTTAAATCACTTAACAAACATATCAAGGCATCTAATGGAATCAAGGTGAATTAAATTTATTTATTTTAAGACCTAAAAAGCATGTTTTCACTCTTAAGCACAATTAAAGGAGAATATACAAAACCATGCTAATTCATTGGGTAAATGTGAGAAAAAGGTCTACAAAATACTCTAAAGTGAGATGCCAAAACTGTTCAGAAGCAAAAAGCTACTAGTCCCGCTCATCTAATTGGAGCTAAGTTTCTTTGATATTTTGGAGTTTATAGTATATTCTCTTCTTTTTATTCTATTTTGATTTTCAGTTGCTTGGGGACAAGCAACAAAGCAACAATTTAAGTTTGGTGTTGTGATGATCGGATAATTTATACGCTTTTTGGCATTGTTTTTAGTATGTTTTTAGTATATTTTAGTTAGTTTTTATTACATTTTTATTAGTTTTTAGTTAAAATTCACTTTTCTGGGCTTTACTATGAGTTTTTACCAGGGCAAAGGAAATTCAAGGGACTAATTAAATTGACCTTTGAATCCTAATTATTTCCTAAGAAAAGGTTGGGATTATTTAGGTTCAGCTTAATTAGCAAGATAACAATTATTAATTACGTTGAGTTTAATAACTGTTGAGTTACTAAATTCTTAATCAGAACCAAAAGGGGAAAAAGTAAAATTGCTGGAATAATAAAAATATCCTTAGATCGGAAGCAATGGCAACTTAATTCAAAGAGAACAATTATAAACTGAAAATACCTCAATTATCATTAATTCAAATAACAATCCGTGACATGGGAGAAATTCATAAATCAAATTATAATAATCAATTCAAATGTTGGAATAAATAAATAAAAGTAAAACTTAAAATAAAAGAACATTAAACCTGGGATCCAGAGTTACTCTTAAAACAAGAAGAAATCCTAAATCCTAAAAGGGAGAGAGAAGATCTCCCTCTCAACTAAACCTAGATCATTGAAAACTAAAATTATGCGAGCTCTCCCTGAATGGATGCATTCCCCCCACTTCATAACCTCTGGTCTATGCCTTCTGGACTTGGATTTGGGCCAAAAAGGGCCTCAGAACTCGTTATGAGCGTTTTCTGCAATTTCTGGTGCGTGGCCTCTGTCACGCGTCCGCGTGAATCACGTGGTCGCATCATTCGGAGCTTTTTCGTGCCACGCGGTTGCGTCAGTCATGCGACCGCGTCATGTGCATTTTGCTTAAGGCACGCGGTCGCGTCAGTCATGCGACCGCATTGCTGAATCTTCGCTTCTGGCACGCGATCGCGTCGTCCATGCGATCGCGTGAACACCAGTTTCCTTAAAGCTCTGTTTTGCTTTCTCCTTCCATTTTTGTATGTTTCCTTTTCCATCCTCTAAGTCATTCTGCCTTAGAAAATCTGAAACTACTCAACACACTAATCACGGCATCGAATGGAAATAAAGGTAATTAAAATAATTAATTTTTAAAGCTTAGGAAACATGTTTTTTACAATACGACATAATAAGGAAGGGAAAGTAAAACCATGCAATTAATGTGAATAAGTAGGTGAAGGGTTGTATAAATCACTCAAATTAAGCACAAAAGAACTCATGAAATATGGGTTTATCAACGTCCCATGAGGTTTTTCTCACTGGGAATCACGTCCTCCTCACTCTCTCCAGGTTTGGCCTTGTTGGTCATGGTTATGGCCTTGCACTCTCTCTTTGGATTATCTTTTGTATTGCTTGGGAGAGTATTAAGAGGAGTTTCAGTGACTCTTTTACTCAGCTGACCCACTTGTGCCTCCAAATTTATAATGGAGGATCTTATTTCATTCATGAAACTTAGTGTGGTCTTAGATAGATCAGAGACTATGTTTGATAAGCTAGAGAGGCTCTGCTCAGAATTCTCCGTCTGTTGTTGAGAAGATGATGGGAAAGGTTTGCTATTGCCAAACCTGTTTCTCCCACCATTATTGTTATTGAAGCCTTGTTGAGGCTTCTGTTGATCCTTCCATGAGAAATTTGGGTGATTTCTCAATGAATAATTGTAAGTGTTTCCATAGGGTTCTCCCATGTAATTCACCTCTTCCATTGCAAGATTCTCAGGGTCATAAGCTTCTCCTTCAGAGGAGGCTTCTTTAGCACTACCAAATGCAGCTTGCAATCCAGTCAGATTATGAGAAATTATATTGACTTGCTGAGTCAATAATTTGTTCTGAGCTAATATGGCATTCAGAGTATCAAACTCAAGAACTCCTTTCTTCTGAGTTGTCCCAGTGTTCACAAGATTTCTTTCAGAAGTGTACATGAACTGGTTATTTGTAACCATTTCAATGAGTTCCTGGACTTCTGCAGGTGTTTTCTTTAGATGAATATATCTGCCTGCAAAATGGTCCAATAACATCTTAGATAACTCAGACAGACCATCATAGAAGATACCTATAATGCTCCATTTTGAGATCATGTCAGAAGGACACCTTCTAATCAATTGCTTGTATCTTTCCCAAGCTTCATAGAGGGATTCACCTTCCTACTATTTGAAGGTTTGAACTTCCACTTTAAGCTTACTCATCTTTTGAGGTGAAAAGAATTTAGCTAAGAAGGCATTGACTAGCTTCTCCCAAGAGTTCAAGCTGTCTCTAGGTTGTGAGTTCAACCATATACTAGCTCTGTCTCTTACAGCAAATGGGAAAAGCATAAGTCTATAGACCTCGGGATCAATTCCATTGGTCTTAACAGTGTCACAGATTTGCAAAAATTCAGCCAAGAACTGATGAGGATCTTCCAATGGAAGTCCATGAAACTTGCAATTCTGTTGCATTAGAGAAACTAATTGAGGATTAAGCTCAAAGTTGTTTGCTCCAATGGCAGGAATAGAGATGCTTCTCCCATAGAAGTCGGGAGTTGGTGTAGTAAAGTCACCAAGTACCTTCCTTGCATTGTTGGCATTGTTGTTATTTTCGGCTGCTATGTCTTCTTCTTTTTCGAAAATTTCTGTCAGGTCCTCTCCAGAGAGTTGTGCTTTAGCTTCTCTTAGCTTCCTCTTCATAGTCCTTTTAGGTTCAAGATCAGCTTCAACAAGAATGCCTTTATCTTTGTTCCTACTGATATGAAAGAGAAGAAAACAAAGAAAGTATAGAATCCTCTATGTCACAGTATAGAGATTCCTTGATGTGTCAGAGGAAAAGAAGAATAAAAGGATAAGGTAGAGAGAGGAATTCGAACTTATAGAAAGAGAGGGGGGCCGAATTATTAAGAGAGGAAGAGTGTTAGTGATTAAATAGAAAAAGATTAGAGAGGGAATTTTCGAATTTTTTTTGAAATTAAAAGAGATTAGAATTTAAAACAATTAGTTAATCAAAAAGAATTTTGAAAAAGAGGTTAGTGATTTTCAAAAATTAGAGAGAGAGAGAGAGAGAGAGAGAGAGAGAGAGAGAGAGGAGGTAGTTAGGTGGTTTTGAAAAAGATAAGAAAAAATTTTGAAATTAGAATTTTCTAAAGATGTGATTTGAAAAAGATATAATTTAAAAAGATATGATTGAAAAGATATGATTGAAGAAAATTTGATTTTAAAAAGATATGATTGAAAAGATATGGTTAGAAAAGATTTGATTTTTAAAATTGATGACTTGACAAGAAAGTAACAAAATTGAAATTTTTGAATCACAACATTAATTGTTAGCAAGGATTTTCAAAAATATTAAAACAAAACTGAAAAAGATTTGATTTTGAAAAAGATATGATTGATATGAAAAAGATAAGATTTTGAAAATTAGTTTTAAAACTTGAGAAATTGAAAAATATTTGAATTGAAAACAAAACTACCTCCCTGGTGCTATCTTGGCGTTAAACGCCCAGAATGGTATGCATTCTGGCGTTTAACGCCCACTTGTCTACCTCCTTGGGGGTTAAATGCCCAGCCAGGTACCCTGGCTAGCGTTTAAACGCTAGAATTCCTTCTTCACTGGGCGTTTTGAACGCCCAACTTTTTCTCTGTGATTCCTCTGTTGTATGTTCTGAATCTTCAATTCTCTGTATTATTGACCTGAAAAGACATAATTTTGAAAACAAAATTGAGTTTTTAATGATGAGAGAGAAAAACAACAAAATGAAACTAATCATGAAAAACTAAGATCAAATAAACAATGCATGCAAGAACACTTTGAATGTCAAGATGAACATCAAGAACATATTTTTGAAAATTTTTAAGAAAAGAAAGACATGCAAGACACCATACTTAGAAATTTTCATACTAGAGACACTAACAAATTTAGAATGCACATGAGAAACAACAAAAGACACAAAATAAGAGAATTTAAAGATCAGACAAAGAAAATCATCAAGAACAACTTGAAGATCATGAAGAACACCATGCATGAGTTTTCGAAAATTTTCAAGAAAAATAAAAACATGCAATTGACACTAAACTTAAAAATTGACACTAGACTCAAACAAGAAGCACAAAATATTTTTGATTTTATGATTTTATAAATTTTTTTGTTTTTTTTTTTTGAAAATTATTTGAAAAAAGAAAATAAGAATCTCAAAATTTTTTAATACGAATTCCAGGAATCATGCAATGTTAGTCTAAAGCTTCAGTCTAAATAAGATTAGACTTGGCTAACCAAGCTTTAGCAGGACATTACATACAACAGCCAAATTGATGGGAATCAACTAGCTCTAGTGATGATAAAAGCATCATCTGAAACTCTAGAATTCATTCTTAAAAATTCTGAAGAACAAAATAAAAAGAAAAATACCTAATCTAAGCAACAAGATGAACTGTCAGTTGTCCAAACTCGAACAATCCCCAGCAATGGTGCCAAAAACTTGGTACACAAAATCGTGATACACAACTTCGTGCAGCTGACCAGCAACTGCACTGGGTCATCCAAGTAATACCTTACGTGAGTAAGGGTCGATCCCACGGAGATTGTCGGCTTGAAGCAAGCTATGGTCATATTGTAAATCTTAATCAGTTGGATTCAAATGATTTTGGGGCTTTAATAATTAAAAGAATGAAATAGAACATAAAATAGGATAGAAATACTTATGCAATTCATTGGTGGGAATTTCAGATAAGCGTATGAAGATGCTTTGTTCCCTCTGAGCCTCTGCTTTCCTATTTCCTTCATCCAATCAGTCATACTCCTTTCCATGGCAAGCTGTATGTAGGTGGATCACCGTTGTCAATGGCTACCATCCATCCTCTCAGTGAAAATGGTACTCTACGGTTTCCCGCATGGCTAATCATTTGTCGGTTCTCGATCGTGTCGAAATAAGATCCATTGATCCTTTTGTGCACTGTCACTGCGCCCCACAGTCATGAGTTTGAAGCTCGTCACAGTCATCCCATCCAAGATCCTACTCGGAATACCACAGACAAGCTTTAGACTTTCCGGATCTCAAGAATGCTGCCCATTTGATTCTAGCTTATACCACGAAGACTCTGATCGCACATAATGGAAGCTCTATTGTCAGGAGAGGCAACCATGCATCGTGAGCCAGGAGGCCAAGAGATACATACTCAAGCTTTCGCAGATAGAACGGAAGTGGTTGTCAGGCACGCGTTCATAAGGGAGGATGCTAATGAGTGTCACGCATCACCACATCCATCAGGTTGAACTACGAGTGAATATCTTAGAACAAGAATAAGCTTGAGTTGAATAGAAAACAGAAGTAATTGCATTAATTCATGAGGAACAGCAGAGCTTTACACATTAATCTATGGTGTGTAGAAACTCCACCGTTGAAAATACACAAGAACAAGGTCTAGACATGTCCGAATGGCCATGCCTCCCAAATAACATGCAACAATCGAAAAAGGGTTCAAAGACCTGATCCCAAGAACAAGGATGAAAATACAATAGTAAAAGATCCTATTTATAGTGAACTAGTAACCTAGGGTTTACAAAAATAAGTAAATGATGTAGAAATCCACTTCCGGGGCCCACTTGGTGTGTACCTGGGCTGAGCATTGAAGCTTCCACGTGCATAGGCTTTTCTTGGAGTTAAACGCCAGCTCTGGTGCCAGTTTGGGTGTTTAACTCCAGCTTTTATGCCAGTTCTGGCGTTTAACGCCAGAAAAGGGTCTCTGACAGGCATTTTGACGCCAATTTGGGCCATCAAATCTTGGGCAAAGTATGGACTATTATAAATTGCTAGAAAGCCCAAGATGTCTACTTTCCAACGCAATTGAGAGCGTGCCAATTGGTCTTCTGTAGCGCCAGAAAATCCATTTCGAGTGCAGGGAGGTCAGAATCTAACAGCATCTGTAGTCCTTTTTCAGCCTCTGAATTAGATTTTTGCTCAGGTCCCTCAATTTCAGCCAGAAAATACTTGAAATCACAAAAAAACACACAAACTCATAGTAAAGTCCAGAAATGTGTTTTTTGCATAAAAACTAATAATTATATACTAAAAACTAACTAAATCAAACTAAAAACTACCTAAAAATAATGCCAAAAAGCGTATAAATTATCCGCTCATCAGCGGTTTTCCTTAAAGATAAAGATGACTGCACTCAAAGATAACATAAGACCACTATTTTATCTCTAGAAAGGTCACTCCACACTGTTATAAATATACTAGACCACCCAGGTATAACTCATACTCTGATTCTACTAAAAACCTGCCTAAAGCCCATGCTAACTTAAGCATCGGAGTCTCTTGCAGGTACCACCACCCTCCAGTGACGAAGGATTAGCAGCACCGCCAAGTCAGACGCAACAGCACTGGCCACCACAGCAGATCTCGTCCGAGATCGGCCTACAGTTTCAGGTAACCCTCGGAATAGTTATTAACAACCAAACCAAACCATAATTGAATTGAGTTATCAAAGATTATACAAAACCTGCAAGAGAAGGGATGATCAAGGTGAAAACATGTAATTGAGTATCAAACCCTCACCGGATGTGTATCTGCTCTAGTCACTCAAGTGTATAGGGTTGATCACTGAATCCCCCTAATCATGATTTCCAAGATTTATTTTTCATCTAACAATTAACAATTGCTCAATGCATACATACATATATCATGAGGTCTTTTCTTAGGTTGTAATGGGGTTAGGGTCAAGGTAAGGTTATATATATGGATAAGTGGGCTTGAGATTCGACTCTTTGATCAACTTAAACTTCCCACCTAGCCTATATGACAACCTATATAATTTCAAAGATATCCTAACTATCCATTCTTCACTTTTTCACATACTCATGCATTTTCATTTCTCTTCACAACACATATGCATTGAAAGAGAATAATGCACACAAGAAGGAAATAAAGTGGTCATAAAATGTAACCACACTATTAGGCTCAAAACTCACAAGCTTGTGTTCTTAGCTCAAAACATATCCCACAAGATATGGAATTCAAGCAAGTTCAATGAGAAAATTTTCTACTCAAATTACTTGGGGCCCTATAGGTAAATTTCTTGGAAAATCTCAATATTTTGACAAAGTTTATTACCTAAATGTAATGTTGTGACTGAGAAATTCAAAAAATTCCTTAGTTTGTTCCCTTTTTCAAACAACCCAAATTCTCATAAGCAAAAAGGGTCAACTAGGCTCACTAATCCAATTTTTATTCTTTTTTTTCTTTTTTTTCAATCATAACTAAACTCATGAACTATATATATATATATATATATATATATATATATATATATATATATATATATATGCTATCAACTACAAATGCAAAATCCTACTAAAAATATGAAATGTATACTACTCAAGGTGCAAAATGTAACAAACCAAAATAAAAGTATCCAAGGTGCTACTATATACAATAATCCAAAAGTACAGAATAAAACAAACTAACGCAAAACAAGAGATAAATGCCCGAAATGTCACCCAAAATAGCAATTCCACCGACGGCGACGACGGTGACCTCCCCACACTTAGAATGAAGCATCGTCCTCAATGCCACTACTCGGACTTAGGGTGAGGGTCAACGGTCGCATCTGATTAGGGCTGAGGCTGTGGCTCCACGGAGGTCTGCTGCGCCTCTGGCGTAGCCTGGGTCTGTGGGGTGCCTCTGGCTGCTGAGCCTGCTCCTCCTCATGCTCCTCCTCCTCTACCGAAGAGGGGTCGTCATCAGGGGGCATCTCGGCTCCCAGTGCTACAAGCATCTGATCCACTCGATCAAGGCATCACATGATGCAGCACTCACTACGCTCCATGAATCGGAAAAGACGTTGTACGAGTAGATATGTCGGCTGGGGTGCTGGTGGTAGTGGGTGTGCAATAGGAGCTGTTGGTGATGTAGATGGTCCTGCTGAAGCTGAAGAAGATGATAGGCCAAATGCTGCGGCTGCTGAGGAAGGTGATGGCCTAGCTGCTGCTGCTGCTGAGCAGCTCTGGATCTGCGCGGGGCTGGTCTCTCGTCCACCCAAGTTCCCCACAGAATCATGTCTCCTTTGTGTGGATCGGGTGCGGCGACTCACCATCCTAGTGCCAGGGTACACCAGCCCACTGACACATCTCAGTGACCAAGGCAGGGAATAGGAATGTGCCTCTGATATGTACCGCCACATAAATCTCCTGATCAGAGTGAGCATAGCCACTGGAATCTTGGAGAAGTGCGTGGTAGGCATCACATAATGAGCAAAGATCTGATGCCATGTCCTCACCTCTCGAGTCAGATAATCAAACATCATCCCCTTGGGCTTCGTCTTATTGCCATCCATCTCCCATGGGGCGTCCGGGGTGGCTACTACATTCCTCATAGCATCATAATCATATGTGATACTGTGCAACTTTGCCTCAGCTTGTGTAAAGGCATCAGTATCACTGGTTTTAGTTAGACAGCAGAGTGCATCCTTAATGTCAGCTTCTGTCATTAGAACTCGCCCGCCGCTCAGGTGAATCGAATCAAGGGTTGGTATATAGAAGTTGCAATAGAATTTCCGAACCCATGATTCATTCACCCTAACTAGCTTCCTATCCACGAAGAGTAGGCCCAACTCATCGAGCGGAAGCTCAATGGACTGCTTCATGTCTGAAGGAATGACGAGCTTCTTCTCTATATTGAGCTTCCGCCCCTGAAAGGTTGGAAAGCGGAGCTCACAGTATAAGTTTGGAAACTTGTTAGCGTCGGTAGGAGGTAGTAACTGATCTGCTTTGTCCTTTTCTGAAAGAGGGTTCTTGGCATAATCAGAGAAAGGAGAAGCAGTGGAAGATTGAGTTTTCTTCCTCTTTTGAGAGGTCACCTTTGCTTTACCTCTATCAGTCATCCTGGAGAAAATAGAAATTACAGGATATAAACAATTAAGCCAAGTAGAGGAATAGAAAGCAAGGAATCAAGTATGGGCAGAAAAACAGGAAATAAGAGGATTGACATAGAGAAACTCTCATGAAGTAAGTCAAACAAGAAAACTCTTGAATTGCAAGCAAACATAATTCAGATAACAATCAAACACAATCCAAGAATTCAAGCAATATTCGCACAATGCTTGTTCATTAAGCACAATAATTGTCATTCCCAAAAGAATGATGAAAGGGTTAGTTTGAAACTAAAAAGAAAAGTCAGCTGGTTAATCAAGTTAGAAGTCAGAAAACTGGTTCAAAGATTAGTGGTAGGACGGTTCTTGGCTCAGTCAAGAGAAATGCAAGAAGTACGAAAAACAAGCACACTCACATTCATGAGGATGATGCAAGTCGTTAATGATGAAATATGAATTTGCATAAAAGCATACAAGAGGAGAAACAAATAATCATCAATGTTTATGGTCACGAAGATTGTAAAAGTCAGTGTTGAAGGATTAAAAATGGACTTATGTAACCCAAGGAAAATTAGAAAATGAAAAGAGTTACATAAGCAAGATTGCACCAACAATTACAACTTGAAAGAACCTCAACCGGAATGTTAAAGATTAAGTCCTTTGGAAGTTTATGAAAAGGCTTCAATGATCAAGGAAGAATGAACTTGAAAACAACCATGAAGAAAAGTAGTTAGACCTATCTTGAGCGGTTCATGACATAATAGAGGTTCAAGATTGATTCGCTAATAAAGTTTTAATTGACACAGAAATTTGTCAACTAGCTCCATGATTCCATCAATCAACAAGTCATATAGAAGGGAACATAAACATAACACGGATATGCTGGCCAACTCAGCTCAAGGAATGAACTTGGTATGAGTCAAATGAGGCTTAGTTTAAAGAATGCCAAGTTCAGTTCCTGAGCTGCAGTTAGTTAAAAATAGAAAAGTTTTCAAAAAATTTGGCAGCATTCTGGCAGTAAATCAGATGTTCCTGGATAGCAAACAACAGCAAAAACAGTGTCATATGAATCCAAATATGCATCAAACAAGATATAAGAAAGGATTGCATATGTTCAGGCAGCATCAAGCGTAATTACACAATTAAAGTTCAGCAGGGCAGCAGTCAAAATCAACATAGCAGTAATATGATTTACATAGGATATCAGCATCACCACCAATCAGCAAGCAAATGACATTCAACCAAATCAGATTAACAAGAACAGAGCATTTATCAAGCCTAGAATCCTCTAACCACAACCTAGCTACCAAACCACAAGCATTTCTATCTATCCTAATTCTAACAGGAAATAAACTATGCTAATATTACCTAAATAGAACAAAAAATGAAGAAAAGAGGTGCATGGTAACCTAGAAGCAGAGGCAGAAATGGGACTGGAAAGGGAAGAAGATGGAAACAGTGCCACCTAGAGATGGTGGCAACCTGGTGAGTGAGCAATGGTGCTGAGAGTGGGAGACAGGGGTTCTGAATAGACATGGCGTAGAGGGAGGCAGAGCTCGCGGAGCTCCTCTTTGGTTGTAGCGACGAGTAAAGGGGAAAAGAAGAAAGAAAAAAATGATGGTGATGCTTGATGGTTCGCCGGCGAGAATGGGGTTACCACGGCAGCGCTCACGGCGGCAGGAAGGAGTGGCTGAGTGTGTGAGAGAGAAAAAGAAAATGAGGTAGGAATGAGAGGGGGTTGTGATCGGAGATGATGGGTTGTCGGAGTTGTGGTCGGAGACAGCGATTTGAAGAAGCTTCGAGGTGGTAATGGAGTTCGGTGGAGGGAGAGAAAAGGGAATAGAATGTTGGACGAAGGGATTGGGTAAGGACACGAATGGCTAGGGCATTCGCGTCCTTGGGGTTAATGTATTTGAATCCACGCGTATGCGTCCTGTACGCGTACGCATAGATGGGCAAAAGGATGACGGACGCGTAAGCGTCATGCATGCGTGTGCGTGTATGGAGAGGGTGCCGAACGACGCGTACACGCGATGTACGCATACGTGTGGATTGAGGATTGTGCCAGAAGTACAATTATAGTGCAAAAGTGGCATGAATCTCGGGAACAATGTATGGGAGTGATGAGTGGATATTGATACACTTTTTTGGGGTATTTTCATATAGTTTTTAGTAGGATCTAGCCACTTTTTAGTATATTCTCAATTGCGTTGGAAACTAGACATCCGGGGCTTTCCAGCAATATATAATAGTACATACTTTGCCCGAGTTATGATGATGCAAACTGGCATTTAACGCCAAGTTTCTACCCTATTCTGGCATTAAACGCTAGAAACAGGCTACAAGCTGAAGTCAAACGCCCAAACTGGCACAAAAGCTGGAGTTAAACGCCAAGAATAGCCTCTACATGTGAAAGCTTCATTGCTCAGCCCAAACGCACACCAAGTGAGCCCTGAAAGTGGATTTCTGCACTATCTATCTTAGTTTACTCATTTTCTGTAAACCTAGGTTGCTAGTTTAGTATAAAAACTACTTTTGGAGATTTATTTTGTATCTCATGACATTTTTACATCTGAATTTGTATCTTTGACGGCATGAGTCTCTAAACCCCATGGTTGGGGGTGAGGAGCTTTGCTGTGTCTCAATGGATTAATACAATTACTTCTGTTTTCTATTCAATCACGCTTGATTCTATTCTAAGATATTCACTCGCACTTAAACATGATGAATGTGATGATTTGTGACACTCATCACCATTATCAACCTATGAACGCGTGCCTGACAACCACTTTCGTTCTACCTTAGATTGAGTGTTTATCTCTTGGGTTCCTGGTTCATGAGTTTGACTGCCTCTCTTGACAACAGAGCGTTCAATCCGTGAATCCAGAATCTTCGTGGTATAAGCTAGAATCAATTGGAAGTATTCTTGAGATCCGGAAAGTCTAAGCCTTGTCTGTGGTATTCCAAGTAGGATCTGGGATGGGATGACTATGAAGAGCTTCAAACTAACGAATGTTGGGCGTAGTGACAGACGCAAAAGGATCACTGGATCCTATTCCAACACAAGTGAGAACCGACAGATGATTAGCCATGTACATGGACCATTTTCACTGAGAGGACGGATGGTAGCCATTGGCAACGGTGATCCACCAACATATAGCTTGCCATGGAAGGAACCTTGCGTGCGCGAAGAAGAAGACAGTAGGAAAGTAGATATTCAGAAGACAGAGCACCTCCAAAACTCCAACCTATTCTCCATTACTACATAACAAGTAGTTATTTCATGCTATTTTACTTTTTGCAATTAAAACTAAGAACCATTATTGATATCCTGACTAAGAGTTACAAGATAACCATAGCTTGCTTCAAGCCGACAATCTCTGTGGGATCGACCCTTACTCACGTAAGGTATTATTTGGACGACCCAGTGCACTTGCTGGTTAGTTGTGCGGAATTGCAAAATTGTAATTGTAATTTTCATGCACTAAGTTTTTGGTGCCGTTATTGGGGATTGTTCGAGTTTGAACAACTGACAGTTTATTTTGTTACTTAGATTAGGAAAAAAAAGTCTTCTTTTTGGTTTAGAGTCTTTTACTTTCTTTTCAAAAAAAAATTCTTTCAAAAATATTATTTTTCTTTATTAATAGTTAGTTTTTCATTAAGTCTAGTTGCATGTTTTAAGTTTGGTGTCCTTTGTGTTTTTGTCATCTAAAAAAAATTATATAATAATTAAAACCTTTTTCAAAAAAATAGTTTTTCTTTGTTTAATCCTTGCATTTCTTGAATGTGTCTATGTTCCTGGGAATAGTTGCTCCTTTGAGTCTTCCTTTCAAAAATCTTTTGAAAATAATTTTTCTTTGATTAAATCTTGTGTCAAATTTTAAGTTTGGTGTTCGCTTGTTAATTTTTCTTTAGTTTTCAAAAATTTTATTTTGGTTTTCTAAAAACTTTAAGTTTGGTGTTCTTTCTTTCTGTTCTTGTTGTTCTTGTGAGTCTTCAAAGTGTTCTTGAGTCTTCTTTGTGTTTTGATCTTAAAATTTTTAAGTTTGGTGTTCCTTGGTGTTTTCCCTCCAAAATTTTCGAAAACAAGGAGCATTAGATCTAAAAATTTTAAGTCTTGTGTCTTTTGTGCGTTTTTCTCTTTCATAATAAAATTCAAAAATAAAAAGATATATTTTCCTTTAATTTCTCATAATTTTCGAATTCATTAGGTTGATTTGGTCAAAATTTTTAAAATCATATCTTTTTTAAAAACTCCTAACCACTTCCTCTCTCCTTATTCTTTTTCAAAAATCCTCATAAAATATTTTCAAATTCTCTTTTTTTTATTTTATTATTTATTATTTTAATATCCATTTTATTATATAATAAAATCAATAAAATAAATCCACATCATCTCCCTTTCTCCATCGTGGACCTAACTGGAAATAAATAGTTCAGAAGGACTCTGGGGTCATATGCTAACCCCACTACTGCTTCATATGGGAGTAGTATCTGTACCCTCCATAAGAGCTAACACGTTTGAGCTAAATCCTCAGCTCGTTATCATGGTGCAGCAAAATTGCCAGTATTTCGGTCTTCCACAGGAAGAACCTACTGAGTTTCTGGTACAGTTCTTACAAATTGCTGACACAGTATGTGATAAGGAAATGGATCAGGATGTCTACAGATTATTACTATTTCTATTTGCTGTAAAAGACCAAGCTAAGAGCTGGTTAAATAACCAACCCAAAGCCAGCATAAGAACATGGAAACAGTTGTCAGACAAATTTCTGAATCAATATTTTCCTCCAAAAAGGATGACACAGCTAAGGCTGGACATCCAAGGCTTTAAACAAGAGGATCATGGATCCCTTTATGATGCCTGGGAGAGGTACAGAGAGATGCTAAGAAAATGCCCCTCTGAAATATTTTCTGAGTAGGTGCAGTTAGACATCTTCTACTATGGACTTACAGAAAAAGCCCAGATATCTCTAGACCACTCGGCTGGTGGATCTATACACATGAGAAAAATAATTGAAAAAGCTCAAGAGCTCATAGATACAGTTGCTAGAAATCAGCATCTGTACTTAAGTAGTGAGTCCTCTATGAAAGAAGAAGCTAAGGCAATATCCACTGAACTTAGTCCTCCAGAACAGGTTGCTGAATCCAATCAGCAATTATATTATCTAACAGAACAGCTAGCAGAGTTTAAGGCAATGCTACAAGAAACCAAGGATGCAAACCAACATTTGGAGGAATAATTGAATCAGACAAAATAGCAGTTATCAAAACAGATAATAGAAGAGTGCCAAGCAGTTCAATTAAGAAGTGGAAAAACATTAAATACCTCAACTCAAAGCAGCAGAAAGCCAAGAAAAGAACAACTGACAGAGGATGAGCAAACTGCCACCCAAAATCCCTCTGAGGACAGTAAGACCCCAGAGAGGAATGATTCTGGCATTCAAATGCCAGAAAAGGGTAAAAAACTAGCGTTAAACACCAAGTGGATGCCCAGTTCTGGCATTCAAACGTCAGAAAAGGGTGAAAACTTGGCGTTAAACGCCCAACCCATGTCCAGTTCTGGCGTTCAAACGCCAGAAAAAAGTAGGAATCTGGTGTTAAATGCCCATTCCTCTTCCTATCCTGGCGTTCAAACTCCTATGAGAGTTCAGACACCTACAAGTGCTGATAATAACTCCCTCAAGAAGGTTTCTCAATCTGCCTCTATAGGAAATAAACCTGCAGCAACCAAGCTTGAAGAATACAAGGCTAAAATGCCTTATCCTCAGAAACTCTGCCAAGCGGAACAAGATAAACAATTTGCCCACTTTACAGACTATCTTAGGACTCTTGAAATCAATATTCCGTTTGCAGAGGCACTTGAGCAAATACCCTCTTATGCTAAGTTCATGAAAGAGATCTTAAGCCATAAAAAGGATTGGAGAGAGACTAAAAAAGTTTTTCTCACTGAAGAATGCAGTGTAGTCATCCTAACGAGCTTGCCAGAGAAGCTCAAGGATCCTGGGAGCTTTATGATACCATGCACATTGGAGGGTACTTTTACCAAGACAGCCCTATGTGATCTTGGGGCAAGTATCAACCTAATCCCTACATCCACTATCAGAAAGCATGGCTTGACTGAAGAGGTCAAACCAACCCAGATTTGTCTTCAACTTGCTGATGGCTCCATTAAATATCCATCAAGCGTAATTGAGGACATGATTGTCACAGTTGGTCCATTTGCCTTTCCCACTGAAATGGAGGAGCACAAGAGTGCAACCCTCATTCTAGGAAGACCTTTTCTAGCAACTGGACAAACCCTCATTGACGTCCAAAAAGGGGAAGTGACCCTGAGAGTCAATGAAGATGAGTTTAGGCTTAATGTTATTGAAGCAATGAAGCATCCAGACACATCAAAGGACTGCATGAGGGTTGATATTATTGATTCCCTGGTAAAGGAGATCAGTATGGCTGAGAGTCTCGAATCAGAGCTAGAGGACATCTTTAAATATGTTCAGCCTGATCTAAAGGTACCAGAAGAAATAAAAGAACCTATGAAAACTCCTCAGGAAAAGGAGAAACCTCCTAAACCCGAGCTCAAACCATTACCACCATCCTTGAAATATGCGTTTCTGGGAGAAGGTAACACTTTTTCTGTAATCATAAGCTCTACTTTAGAGCCACGGGAAGAGAAAACACTAATTCAGGTGCTAAAGACACACAAGACAGCTCTTGGGTGGTCCATTAGTGATCTTAGGGGCATTAGCCCAGCCAGATGCATGTACAAGATCCTATTGGAGGATAATGCCAAGCCAGTGGTTCAACCACAAAGGCGGCTGAATCTAGCCATGAAGGAGGTGGTGCAGAAAGAGGTCACTAAATTACTAGAGGCTGGGATTATTTATCCTATTTCTGATAGCCCCTGGGTGAGCCCTGTCCAAGTTGTACCCAAAAAGGGAGGTATGACAGTGTTTCATAATGAAAAGAATGAACTGGTTCCTACGAGAACAGTTACAGGGTGGCGTATGTGTATTGACTGCATAAGGCTCAATACAGCCACCAGAAAAGATCATTTCCCTTTACCATTCATAGACCAGATACTAGAAAGACTAGCAGGTCATGACTATTACTACTTTTTGGATGGCTATTCAGGTTATAACCAAATTGTAGTAGATCCTCAGGATCAAGAGAAAATAGCATTCACATGTCCATCTAGAGTATTTGCCTATAGAAGGATGCCTTTTGGTCTGTGCAATACACCAGCAACCTTTCAGAGATGCATGCTCTCTATCTTTTCTAATATGGTGGAAAAACTTATGGAAGTCTTCAAGGATGACTTCTTAGTATTTAGAGACTCATTCAGCTCCTGTCTTGATCATCTAGCACTTGTTCTAAAAAGATGCCAAGAGACTAACCTGGTTTTAAACTGGGAAAAATGTCACTTTATGGTAACTGAAGGAATTGTCCTTGGGCATAAAATTTTGAACAAAGGAATAGAGGTGGATCAAGCTAAGGTAGAGGTAATTGAAAAATTACCACTACTCACCAATGCTAAGGCAATCAGAAGTTTTCTGGGACATGCAGGATTCTACAAGAGCTTTATAAAGGATTTTTCAAAAATCGCAAAACCTCTGAGTAACCTGCTTGCTACTGATACACCATTTGTCTTTGACACAGAGTGTTTGCATGCCTTTAAGACTCTGAATGCTAAGTTGGTCACAGCACCTGTCATTTCTGCACCAGACTGGACATTACCATTCGAATTAATGTGTGATGCCAGTGACCATGCTATTGGTGCAGTATTAGGGCAGAGGCATAACAAGCTTATGCATGTCATTTACTATGCCAGCCGTGTTCTAAATGACGCACAGAAGAACTACACAACCACAGAAAAGAAGTTGCTTGTAGTGGTTTATGCCATTGACAAGTTTAGATCCTATTTGGTAGGATCAAAAGTGATTGTGTACACTGACCATGCTGCTCTTAGATATCTACTCACGAAGCAGGATTCAAAATCCAGGCTCAAAAGATGGGTGTTGCTTCTGCAAGAGTTTGATATAGAAATAAGAGACAGAAAAAGGACAGAGAACCAAGTAGCAGATCACCTGTCTTGAATAAAACCAGTAGAAGTGGCATCCCACCCCTCTACTGAGATCTCTGAAACCTTCCCAGATGAGCAACTCTTTTTCATTCAGGAAGTACCGTGGTTTGCAGACATTGCAAACTATAAAGCGGTAAGATTCATACCCAAAGAGTACAACATGAAACAAATAAAAAAACTGACCTCTGATGTAAAGAACTATTTGTGGGATGAGCCATATCTCTTTAAGAGATGTGCAGACGGAATAATCCGTAGATGTGTGCCTAGAGAGGAAGAATAGAAGATCCTATGGCATTGTCATGGATCACAATATGGAGGACATTTCGGAAGTGAGCGAACATCCACAAAAGTCCTCCAATATGGCTTCTACTGGCCTACCCTCTATAGAGACTCCAGAGAGTTTGTATGTAACTATGACAGTTGTCAGAGAGCTGGTAATCTACCTCAAGGTTACGCCATGCCTCAACAAGGGATCTTAGAGATTGAGTTGTTTGACGTATGGGGTATTGACTTCATGGGGCCTTTCCCACCATCATACTCAAACACTTATATTCTGGTGGCTGTATACTATGTATCTAAATGGGTAGAGGCAATTGCAACACCCACTAATGATACTAAGATAGTGCTGAAGTTCCTCCAGAAACATAACTTTAGCAGATTTGGTGTCCCTATAGCACTAATCAGTGATGGAGGCACTCATTTCTGCAATAAACAGCTTTACTCTGCTATGGTCAGATACGAAATTAGCCACAAGGTGGCAACTCCATATCATCCACAGACAAATGGGCAAGCTGAAGTCTCTAATAGAGAAGTAAAAGAATCCTAGAATAGACTGTAATTGCCCGTAGAAAGGATTGGGCAAGGAGCTTGGATAATGCTCTTTGGGCATACAGAATAGCATTCAATACCCCTATAGGAACTTCTCCATACCAGCTTGTGTATGGGAAGGCCTATCACCTGCCCGTGGAACTGGAGCATAAAGCCTATAGGGTAACCAGATTCCTAAACTTTGATGCCAAATTAGCTGGAGAGAAAAGATTGCCCCAGCTGAATGAGCTAGAGGAATTCAGATTCAATGCTTTCGAAAATGCAAAAATTTACAAGGAGAAATCAAAAAGGTGGCATGACAAAAAACTCTCATCCAGAGTCTTTGAGATAGGACAAAAGATTCTGTTATTTAACATTAGGCTCAGACTATTCCCTGGGAAATTAAAATCCTGGTGGAGAGGGCTATATGTGATTACAAGTGTGTCACCATATGGATATGTAGAGCTTCAAGATATTGACTCTGACAATAAGTTTATTGTTAATGGACAGAGAGTCAAGCATTATCTTGAAAGCAATGTTGAGCAAGAATGCTCAAAACTGAGACTAGTTTAAAGCTCAGTAAAGTCCAGCTAAAGACAATAAAGAAATACTTGCTGGGAGGCAACCCAGCCATTGGTATAATTTATCTATTATTTACATAATAATTATAGGAGTTTGATATAAATTATCTTCAACATTGATTCTCAATTACAGAAATTCACAGAATTACAAAAGAATTCAGAGCAAAAAGCAGAAAAAAGGAGCTCGCTGGCACGAAAACGCCAGTAAGAGGCACTTTTGGGCGTTAAACGCCAGAATAGGCACCATTCTGGGCGTTTAACGCCAGTAAAGATACCTTTCTGGGCATTTAACGCCATAATTACAGCATCCTGGGCGTTTAGAAAAACGCCCAGTGATAAAAGCTTTCTGGCGTTTAACGCCAGCCAGGGTACCTGGCTGGGCGTTAAACGCCCAAAACAAGCAACAATTGGCCGTTAAACGCCAGAATGGATGCCATTCTGGGCATTTAACGCCAAGAATGTGGAGAGGAGGAAGTTTGGTTTCCAACTGGATTTTTTTTTTAATTTTCATGTTTTCATCCATACTTTCTTGCATGAACATGTTACAAATTCTCATTTTCCAATTTCAATTTCAAAAAAAATCTTAATCCTAAAAAAATCTTTCTTCAACTTCTTTTCAAATCTTTTTCAAAATTCATATATCTATTTAATTTCTTTTCAAATCTTTTTCAAAACTCATCTATCTTTCTAATATCTTTTCAAATCTTTTTCAACCCATCATATTATCTTTTTCAAATCTTTTTCAAATCTCTCTCTTATATTTTCAATTTTAAAATTACATCTTTTGCATATAATAATTTTTTTTACAAATCATATCTTCTATCATATCTTTTTCGAAAATTTTTGAAACCACCCCCTCCCTTTTAAAGTCACATTCGGCCACCTCATGTACTCCACCATTCGAATTTGTCTCTCCTCCTATTCCTCTCCTTTCTTTTCTTTTGCTTGAGGACAAGCAAACCTCTAAGTTTGGTGTGCTTTTCGTGATCAATGGGCTAAGATTCACTAAGATCATGGCTCCTAAGGGAAAACAAACCACTCCAAGATGCAAGAAAGAGAACATTTCAAAACCACTTTAGAATCAAGAGAGGTTCTTAACCAAAGAACATGCAGACCATTACCACAAAATAATGGGTCTAAGGTCAGTGATCCTGGAAGTTAAATTTGATCTGAAAGAAGATAAATATCCGGAGTTCCAAGAACAGATTTGAAACAGGGGCTGGGAAATTCTAGCTAATCCTGAGACAAAGGTGGGTAGAAACATGGTTCAGGAATTCTACTCAAATCTGTGGCAAACAGATAAGAAAAGAATGACTGGAACCGCCTTCTATACCTTTTGAACTATGGTTAGGGGGAAGATTATTTACTTTGACTTGGACAGAATAAGAGAGCTCTTCAAGCTGCCTCAACTACAAGATGATCCAGAATCCTTTAATAGGAGAATGGTGAGAGTAGATAAGCGCTTGGACCAAGTTCTAGAGGACATATGCATCCCTGGAGCTAAGTGGATAACCAACACAAAGGGTGTCCCAAATCAACTCAAGAGAGGGGATCTCAAACCAGTTGCTAGAGGCTGGCTGGATTTCATTGGGCGTTACATACTGCCCACCAGCAACCGCTCTGAGGTCACTGTCAAAAGAGCACTGATGGTCCATTGCATTATGCTGGGAAATGAAGTGGAGGTCCATCATCTGATTTCTTGTGAGCTTTACACAATTGCAAATAAGAACTCCACTGAAGCCAAATTGGCCTACCCAAGCTTGATTTCTCTGCTATGTAAAGATGTTGGGGTAAAGATGGGAGTAGATGAGTATATCTCAGTCGATCACCCAATCACAAAAAAGTCAATGGAAGGACAACAAGTGCAAGATAACTCCATCAAGAGGAGGGCGCAGAAGTTCTCCTAGAAATCCCTCAGATTGACTACTGGAACCGCCTAGAAGCATCTGTCACCAAGCTACAAGAAGCTATGGATCAACTTAAGGAAGAACAGCAAAATCAAAATAGCATGCTTTGCAAAGTGCTTAAGGAACAGGAGAAGCAAGGGCGTGAGCTACAGGAGCTTAAGCGCCAGAAGCTGTCTCTTGAAAGACCAGACACCCCACAGATTGAAGGAGCATCCGTCTCCCAAAATAAAGGTTGTTGAGTCCTAATCTTAACTCCGTGATAACTTCTTCTATTAGAGATCTACCTTAGGAGTCACATGAATAGTAGTAATTAGTATTTTTTATTTTTATTTTTTTATTTTTATTTTTTTATCATCTCAAATAAGCTATAATCTATTTTTCTCATCATCATTAAACATGAATAAAATAGCAGATTTTGAGAATAAGGAGGCAATATTGTTTTTCGAGTTCTTAATAAGAAAATTTTAAATTATTTATATCTGGTGGCAATACTTTTTATTTTCTGAATGAATGCTTGAATAGTGCATAATTTTGATAGTGAATTTTATGAATGTTAAAATTGTTGGCTCTTGAAAGAATAATGAACAAAGAAAAATGTTATTGGTGATTTGAAAAATCATGAAATTGATTCTTGAAGCAAGAAAAAGCAGTAAAAAAAGAGAGAAAGAAAAAGAAAAAAAAGCCAATAGCCCTTTAAACCAAAAGGCAAGGGTAAAAAGGATCCAAGGCTTTGAGCATTAATGGATAGGAGGGCCTAAAGGAATAAAATCCTGGCCTAAGCGGCTAAATCAAGTTGTCCCTAACCATGTGCTTGTGTCATGAAGGTCCAAGTGGCTTGAGACCGAGTGGTTAAAGTCATGATCCAAGGCAAAAGAGTGTGCTTAAGAACTCTGGACACCTCTAAATGGGGACTTTAGCAAAGCTGAGTCACAATCTGAAAAGGTTCACCCAGTTATGTGTCTGTGGCATTTATGTATCCGGTGGTAAAACTGGAAAACAAAGTGCTTAGGGCCACGGCCAAGACACATAAAATACCTGTGTTCAAGAATCAACATATTAAACTATGAGAATCAATAACACTATCTGAATTCTGAGTTCCTATAGATGCCAACCATTATGGACTTCAGAGGATAAATTGAGATGCCAAAACTGTACAGAAACCAAAAAGCTACTAGCCCCGCTCATCTAATTAGAATTTGAGCTTCATATAACACTCTGAGAAGTTATTGCCGCTTGATTTTCTTTCTATCCTATTTTATTTATCTAGTTGCTTGAGGACTGATGTGTGGAAAATGATCCAACACAAAACTCACCGGCAAGTGTACCGGGTCGCATCAAGTAATAAAACTCACGGGAGTGAGGTCGATCCCACATGGATTGAAGGATTGAGCAATTTTAGTTTAGTGGTTGATTTAGTCAAGCGAATCAAGTATTGGTTGAGTGATTTTGTATCCAACAGTAAGTAAATAGCAGGAAATGTAAGGGAGATGGATGAATTGCAGAAATTAAAGAGAATTGAAAGTAAAGGTGCTGAATCTTAAAGAATAAGAAATTAAATGACTGAAACTTAAAGTGCAAGAAACGTAAATTGCGGTAACTTAAAGTGCAAGAAATATAAATTGCTTGAATGGAAAAGGGATTTGAGGATTGGAAATTCAGAATTTAAGCAAGGGAAATGAAATTGCAGCAATTAACAAAGCAAGAGATGAATTGAAATTGACTAGATCTTCAAACAGAAAGTGAAAATGTAATTGCAGCAGTGGTTCAGCAGAAGAACCGAAAAGAGAAGATCGGATCTCAGGATTCCAGAGACTAGATAGTAGAGTCTAGATCTCAATTACCTTCCCAGATCCAAGTTCACAAAACCAATAAAGAGAAATTAAAGATTGAAGCAGTAAAGGAAATTGAATTCAACTCAATTACGCAGTAAGAAAAATCAAAGAGATCTTGAAGGGAGATTGAGACAGAAATTCCTCAATTCTTCACATTCAAGATTCAAACAAGACCCAGTAAAGAAAACAAAAGATCAGAGGTAGAAGAAATGAATTCTCTCCTCCAATTGCAGAAAACAGAAAAATGGAAAGTGAGCTCTCAAGTTGACTAAAGATGAAAATTCAAAAATGAAAGTAAGCTCTCTCTCCAAATGGAACTCCCATTCTAATCCTAACTAACACCTATTTATACACTTTCTATTTTGGATCTAAGAATTTTGAGTGGGCTTTTTGATTTGGTAAAGAAATGAATTAAGTTGGATTTTTGAGTCAAATTTAGCCCATCTTGCTCCCAGGAGGCTGCCCTGCCCTTGTGGAGGGCAGAGCAAGAAAATTGTGTGATGAAGCATGATGCATGCCAAGTGTGGAAGAGGCATTCAGGATGCTACCCTACCCTTGTGGAGGGCAGGGCAATGTTGCCATGGTGCGCTTTGCCTCCCTGCCCGTGCGTCCAAGCTGCGCGCCAATGTGTGCGCTAGCCGTGCCAAAATGCTGCGCCATGCACCAAGAAATGCTGCCCTGCCCTCCACAAGGGCAGGGCAGCTCAGGCTTTCCTTGTTCTTGGGTGAGGTCCCAAGTTCGAAACTTGCTGGATGGCTGTTGTTGCCTTTTTTTCTTGGGTTTCTTGGCACCAAAGTAGCGCCTAGTTCTTTGCTTCCTCAAGGTGCTATGTTCGATCCTTGGAGGTTGAAAACAAACCAATTTTTGCTTGTTTTCGTTGTATTTGAGCGCTACTTCTTTCCTTCTTGTTCTTGGGTTCGAAACCCATGGGTGGCACTTGGAGACAATTTCCTTTGATTTATTTTGGTGAGAGCCCGATATTGCTCTTGAGGAGGGCAGGGCAGAATTTTTCCTTCCTTTGTTCCTTGGCATAGAGTTGTGCTCCGCTCTTATGGAGGGCAGGGCAGTGATGTTTTGGAAGCTTGGTTCATTGTTGTGCTCCCTTGGAGGGCAGTGTGCTCTTAAGGAGGGCAATGTGGCTTCCTTCCTTCCATGCGCTACACTCTTTTCTTCTTTGGGCCACGCTTTCTTAAGCCACACTTGACTCTTTTCTTCTTTTTCTTCACCTTCAAATAATCAAAACAACCAATCAAAGTATCACTAAATTCACAAGGTTTATAAATCAATTAAAATTCAATTAAATTTAGCTTAAACCTCATGATTTAGCATCAATTAAGTGGTGGTTGTTTGATTCAAATAAAACATGAAATTCCACTCTAAATTGCTTACTTATGGTGCAAGAAAGTGCATAAAAACTAATGAAACAGGTGAAATTAGCTTGAGAAATGGGTATATGATGACTTGTCATCACAACACCAAACTTAAATCTTGCTTGTCCCCAAGCAAGCATTAAAATTAAGAGGAAATGAAATGAAAAAAAGAAAAGCATACATATCCTTATTAGGCATATAGCAGAACTTGATTCATGGAGTTTTTATGCAGACAATGATAACTCAGTTATTATTTTCTGTTACATAATATACACTTTTCCTCAAAAGCTTACTAAGCTTGCTGTTATAAGGTTTACTCTTTACTTGCTCCCTTGCTAACTTTTCTTTTCTTATTTTGCTTAACAAGCTTATTATTCTTTGAGGGCTTGGTGTCAAATGTTGTGGTAGCCTTTGGCTTTATTTTTACTCAACATTTCTCCACCACAGACACATGACTCACTATTTCCTCCTAGGATCATTGATGCCCAACATCTCTTTGGATAACTAAATGTTCTGTATCTAGGTTGCTCTTTATTGTGGACTTTCAATTGGCCATCCCAAATCAGTTGATCTAAGTGGCCAGGTTTTGAAATACCCCTTAGAATTTACTTATCCAAGCATATCCTATACAAGAACACCACAGGCATGTGTCCTAGGGTCCAAGCTATTGGTGTCCAGCCTTTATTCTTTGCTTTTTCTTGCCACATTGGCTTTTTCTACTTCCTTTTCTTTCTGTTTTATTTTGTTCTCAAGGGATTTTTTTTCTTTACTGATAGGAACCTTTATGACAGCAAGCTAGCTCACACTTCAATGAAAATGACGTTATGCAGCAATTATTTCATAAGTTATGCATTTAATCAAACACATATACCACCATTAACTTCCATTCTAACTTATGCAACATTGGATATTTACTTTCTAATTCAAACATTTCTCTTTTATTCAAGCATAAGGGAAACAAAACAAAATTCAAAGCTAAGTGATGGATGACAAGCATTATGCAGATCAGCATACTTAACAAACAATTCCACTTACAACTAGATAAACACTCTAGCAAGATATATAAGGGTTCCCAGATTCAAAACAATTTACAGCAGCAAGGATTAAGTTTAGATACAACCTTTGAAGTTGCAGCCCTTTGATTCTTCCTTCTGTTGTGTTTTCTTTGAGTTAAGATGCACAATATCTTCAATGGTTGACTAATGTCCTGCATAATTCTCAAAGGTTGCTTGTTTCACAAGCCTTTGTGCAATTGGTTAGTCTAAAAATGATTATGGCTTTTTGAACTTACTTTGGTGTGTGAACACCAAACTTAGTTCCTTGCCACTCTTTTTCATGCATCAATTTAACCATATGTGAAACCTTGTGTCCTTGCTAAAGGTTATGGAATTAAAACTAGAAAGCAGTTAAATAGTTGGATAATTTGTTTGATTGCTTGGAGCTAGCATTATGCAGGAGGTGAGAATGTTCTTTTAAATGAGATTTTGGTGGAACACCAAACTTAGAATCCTTTATTCTCCCTTAAATTGTTTTGGTGTGCAACACCAAACTTAGCTCCTTGCAATGCATACCAATTATTCAACATTTTTATTGAAAGAGCTATGAAAAGAAAACTACCTTAGGTTGGGTTGCCTCCCAACAAGCGCTTCTTTATTGTCACTAGCTTGACATCCTTCACTCTGTTGATCATGGAAATTGAAGATCACAGTGCCTTAGCTTGTCTTTTTTTTACCGTGAACTTCCTTCCAGTTTCCTCTTTGATAACCTCTATGAATTCTCATGGAAGGATCTTAGTCACAATATAGTGATCAGACAGCTGTGGAGACACTTTCATGGTTTGAATGTTTAGTAGTACTTTATCCCCTAGTGAAAATTTCTTAGTAGGGATTTTCTGATCTTCTTTAATTCTATCCTCTGTCTCTCCTTGTAAGACTTCCTTGTTGTGTTTTTCTTGGCTGGTACTTTCTTTATCCAAGGTTTTCTTACTTTCCTCTATGATCTTTTTCCATTCTTCCCTTTTTGCAGCATTTTCGTTGTTAGTTGGTTTGTCTTCAGTGGCTCTGGAGAAAGTGTTTGCCCTCTTCTAACCCATTTCTGCAAGGTGCTTAGCCAGTTGTTCTATCTGCCCCTCAATTCTTCTGATTGAAGTCTCCTGGTTCATTGTTATCTCCTCTTGGTGCTTCATCATTCTCTCTATTAAGATCTCCAAGTTAGTGATCCTCTGATAGTCTTATGAGATTAGTTGGTTGTGGGATGTTAAGGGTTGGAAGGGTGGGTGTTGTGGTTAGTTGGTTGGTTATTGGATGGATAATGGTTGGAGTTGGGGTAATTGTTTTGGGGTTTTCTGTAAGGAATTTGGTTAGTTGGCTGTTGGTTGTGATTTTTGTTGTTTCTTGAAGTGTTTTGAGCTGAGTTCCTTTGCCATGGTTGTTGATTTTGGTTGTGGTTATCTCCCCACCTAAGGTTTGGGTGGTTCTTCCAAGATGGATTGTAGGTGTCACCATACACCTCATTTGATCCAGAATTTCGGTTGTGCATATAGTGCACTTGCTCTTATTGTTGTTCTTCTTGGTTTTCTTCATTCTGTTCCCAAGGAGTTGATGGTTGGCTTGTGGCACTCACTGATGCAACCTGAAGGCTATCAATTCTCTTGGCCATTTGCTCAAATTGTTGCTGAATTTGCTGCTGCATCACTTTGTGTTGAGCCAAAATTGTTTCCACTCCTTCCAATTCTAACACTCCCTTCCTCTGTGATGGTTGGCGTTGCCTTTGGTGAGCAAAGAAATATTAGTTTTTGGCCACCATATCAATGAGCTTTTGAGCTTCCTCTGCCGTTTTCATCAATTGCAATGATCCTCCAGCTGAGTGATCAAGTGCCTCTTGAGCCTTCAGAGTAAGTCCTTCATAGAAGTTCTGCAACTTGTCCCACTCAGTGAACATCTCTGGTGGACATTTCCTCAGCAGAGCCTTATATCTTTCCCATGATTCATATAGATTTTCAGCATCCAATTGAGTGAATGTCTGCACCTCAGTCTTCAATCTTATGATCCTTTGAGGGGGATAAAATTTGGCAAGAAACTTGCTCACCAAATCATCCCAAGTGTTGATGCTCTCCTTTGGAAATGTTTCTAACCATTGAGTGGCTTTGTCCCTGAGAGAGAATGGGAACAACAGCAACTTGTATATGTCAGGGTGCACTCCATTACTTTTAACTGTGTCACAGATCCTCAAGAAAGTGGATAGATGTTAGTTCGGGTCCTCTAATGGCCCTCCTCCAAAAGAGCAATTGTTTTGGATCAATGTGATGAGTTGTGGCTTCAGTTCAAAGTTGTTTGCATTGACATTAGGGGTAAGAATGCTACTCCCACAATGTCTAGCATTTGCAAATGTATAGGAGGCCAGTACTCTCCTCTGTTGTGGGTTATTGTTGGCCCCTCCTTCTAGCTGATTGAGATTTGATGGATCTCCTTCCATCTCTTGGAATTCCTCCTTAGATTCTTCCTCTCCAACAATGTTCTTCCCTCTTTCAGCTCTTCTTAATCTTCGAAGAGTTCTTTGGTCAGTTTCAGAGAAAATAGGAGAAGTTCTCCCTGTACCTGACATACAAACACACCACAAGAAACACACAGAACCAAAAAACTAGTGAAGCTTCAATCTATTGCTAGAATGAAGTTTTAGTTATCTTAAGCAAAAATTCAAACAGTTAATATGTTAGTTGAGAACAAAAAGAAAGAAAAAAAATGCTTAATCTAGATCTCCACTTCACTTAATCATTGTCAATCTATTTCAATCCCCGGCAACGGCGCCAAAAACTTGATGTGTGGAAAACGATCCAACACAAAACTCACCGGCAAGTGTACCGGGTCGCATCAAGTAATAAAACTCACGGGAGTGAGGTCGATCCCACAGGGATTGAAGGATTGAGCAATTTTAGTTTAGTGGTTGATTTAGTCAAGCGAATCAAGTATTGGTTGAGTGATTTTGTATCCAACAGTAAGTAAATAGCAGGAAATGTAAGGGATATGGATGAATTGCAAAAATTAAAGAGAATTGAAAGTAAAGGTGTTGAATCTTAAAAAATAAGAAATTAAATGACTGAAACTTAAAGTGCAAGAAATGTAAATTGCGGTAACTTAAAGTGCAAGAAATATAAATTGCTTGAATGGAAAAAGAATTTGAGGATTGGGAATTCAGAATTTAAGCAAGGGAAATTAAATTGCAGCAATTAACAAAGCAAGAAATGAATTGAAATTGACTAGATCTTCAAACAGAATGTGAAAATGTAATTGCAGCAGTGGTTCAGCAGAAGAACCAAAAAGAGAAGATCGGATCTCAGGATTCCAGAGACTAGATAGCAGAGTCTAGATCTCAATTACCTTCCCAGATCCAAGTTCACAAAACCAGTAAAGAAAAATTGAAGATTGTAAAGGAAATTGAATTCAACTCAATTACGCAGTAAGAAAAATCAAAGAGATCTTGATGGGAGATTGAGACAGAAATTCCTCAATTCATCACATTCAAGATTCAAACAAGACCCACTAAAGAAAACAAAAGATCAGAGGTAGCAGAAATGAATTCTCTCCTCCAATTGCAGAAAACAGAAAAATGGAAAGTGAGCTCTCAAGTTGACTAAAGATGAAAATTCAAAAATGAAAGTAAGCTCTTTCTCCAAAAGGAACTCCCATTCTAATCCTAACTAACACCTATTTATACACTTTCTATTTTGGATCTAAGAATTTTGAGTGGGCTTTTTGATTTGGTGAATAAATGAATTAAGTTGGATTTTTGAGTCAAATTTAGCCCATCTTGCTCCCAGGAGGCTGCCCTGCCCTTGTGGAGGGCAGAGCAGGGAAATTATGTGATGAAGCATGTTGCGTGCCAAGTGTGGGAGAGGCATTCAGGATGCTGCCCTGCCCTTGTAGAGGGCAGGGCAATGTTGCCATGGTGCACTTTGCCTCCCTGCCCGTGCGTCCAAGCTGCGCGCCAATGTGTGCGCTGGCCGTGCCAAAATGCTGCGCCATGCACCAAGAAATACTGCCCTGCCCTCCACAAGGGCAGGGCAGCGCAGGCTTTCCTTGTTCTTGGGTGAGGTCCCAAGTTCGAAACTTGCTGGATGGCTTTTGTTGCCTTTTTTTTCTTGGGTTTCTTGGCACCAAAGTAGTGCCTAGTTCTTTGCTTCCTCAAGGTGCTATGTTCGATCCTTGGAGGTTGAAGACAAACCAATTTTTGCTTGTTTTCCTTGTATTTAAGCGCTACTTCTTTCCTTCTTGTTCTTGGGTTCGAAACCCATGGGTGGCACTTGGAGACAATTTCCTTTGATTTATTTTGGTGAGAGCCCGATATTGCTCTTGAGGAGGGCAGGGCAGAATTTTTCCTTCCTTTGTTCCTTGGCATAGAGTTGTGCTCAGCTCTTATGGAGGGCAGGGCAGTGATGTTTTGGAAGCTTGTTTCATTGTTGTGCTCCCTTGGAGGGCAGTGTGCTCTTGAGGAGGGCAATGTGGCTTTCTTCCTTCCATGCGCTACACTCTTTTCTTCCTTGGGTCATGCTTTCTTAAGCCACGCTTCACTCTTTTCTTCTTTTTCTTCACCTTCAAATAATCAAAACAACCAATCAAAGTATCACTAAATTCACAAGGTTTATAAATCAATTAAAATTCAATTAAATTTAGCTTAAACCTCATGATTTAGCATCAATTAAGTGGTGGTTGTTTGATTCAAATAAAACATGAAATTCCACTCTAAATTGCTTACTTATGGTACAAGAAAGTGCATGAAAACTAATGAAACAAGTGAAATTAGCTTGAGAAATGGGTATATGATGACTTGTCATCAAGGACAAGCAACAGTTTAAGTTTGATGTTGTGATGAGCGGATATTTTATACGATTTTTGGGGGTATTTTAATATAGTTTTTAGTATGATCTAGCCACTTTTTAGTATATTTTTATTAGTTTTTATGCAAAAAACACATTTCTGGACTTTACTATGAATTTGTGTATTTTTCTATAATTTCAGGTATTTTCTGGCTCAAATTGAGGGACCTGAGCAAAAATCTAATTCAGAGGCTGAAAAATGACTGCAGATGCTGTTGGATTCTGACCTCCCTTCATGCGAAATGGATTTTCTGGAGCTACAAAAACTCAATTGTTGCGCTCTCAATTGCGTTGGAAAGTAGACATCCAAGGCTTTCCAGCAATATATAATAGTTTATACTTTGCCCGAGTTGTGATGATGCAAACTGGCGTTTAACGCCATGTTTTTACCCTACTCTGGCGTTAAACGCCAGAAACAGGCTACAAGCTGAAGTCAAACGCCCAAACTAGCACAAAAGCTGGAGTTAAATGCCAAAAATAGCCTCTACACGTGAAAGCTTTATTGCTCAGCCTAAACGCACACCAAGTGGGCCCCGAAAGTGGATTTTTGCACTATCTATCTTAGTTTACTCATTTTCTGTAAACCTAGGTTGCTAGTTTAGTATAAAAACTACTTTTAGAGATTCATTTTGTATCTCATGACATTTTTACATCTGAATTTGTATCTTTGACGGCATGAGTCTCTCAACCCCATGGTTGGGGGTGAGGAGCTCTGCTGTGTCTCGATGGATTAATACAATTACTTCTATTTTCTATTCAATCACACTTGATTCTATTCTAAGATATTCACTCGTACTTAAACATGATGAATGTGATTATCTGTGACACTCATCACCATTCTCAACCTATGAATGCGTGCCTGACAACCACTTTCGTTCTACCTTAGATTGAGTGTTTATCTCTTGGGTTCTTGGTTCATGAGTTTGACTGCCTCTCCTGACAACAGAGCATTCAATCCGTGAATCCAGAGTCTTCATGGTATAAGCTAGAATCAATTGGCAGTATTCTTGAGATCCAGAAAGTCTAAGCCTTGTCTGTGGTATTCCGAGTAGGATCTGGGATGGGATGACTATGAAGAGCTTCAAACTCACGAATGTTGGGCGTAGTGACATACGCAAAAGGATCACTGGATCCTATTCCAACACAAGTGAGAACCGACAGATGATTAGCCATGTACAAGGATCATTTTCACTGAGAGGACGAATGGTAGCCATTGACAACGGTGATCCACCAACATACAGCTTCCCATGGAAGGAACCTTGCGTGCGTGAAGAAGAAGACAATAGGAAAGCAGAGATTCAGAAGACAGAGCACCTCCAAAACTCCAACCTATTCTCCATTACTGCATAACAAGTAGTTATTTCATGCTATTTTACTTTTCACAATTAAAACTAAGAACCATTATTGATATCCTGACTAAGAGTTACAAGATAACCATAGCTTGCTTCAAGCCGACAATCTCTGTGGGATCAACCCTTACTCACGTAAGGTATTACTTGGACGACCCAGTGCACTTGCTGGTTAGTTGTGAGGAATTGCAAAATTGTGATTGTAATTTTCGTACACTAGGGAGCTGCTCTTATACATCAACGCGTACACATCATGGACGATTGTGCGTAGATAGGGAATTTTCGGATCGACGCGTACGCGTGATATACGCGTACGCGTGGGTTAGAATTGGGCCAAAGGCACAAAATGGGCACAAATAGGGAACAACTCTCTGAAAAGTGTATGGGACCTCCATCGACTCATCGACGCGTACGTGTGATGTACGTGCACGCGTGCCTCCCCCACCCCTTTTTTTTGTTTTTTCAGAAACCCCAGAAACAGCTGAAAATCCCCTTGACACTACCTACAACCCAAAACTAACCAAAATGCAAAACTAAGAGAACTTTTTTGGGTTTTAAAGAATTTTTAAAACTAAGCAAACATAACTCGCACCTCAAGCAACTACAACCAAAGCATTAAAATAATACTATATGGAGAGGAAAACTACCTACAATCGCAACTCAATTCACTTATTAATCAAGCCTACAAAAGAATGAAAAGAAGTTACCATGATGGAGTGTCTTCATGAGTCCATATTTTCCAATATATTTTAGCTTGATTTGAGTGAATTTCATCACATAAACCTACACCTAAGCACCATAATAGCATACTTTTGTGTTTGATCCCTAAATTGAACCTAAATGTGAAAATATGAATTTTTGTTCTTAAATTGAGCAATTTAATCCCACTTTTATTCCATTCGATGTCGTGATATATTTATTTAGTGATTTCAGGTCCTAGAGGCAAGAATGGGTTGGTAGAAGTAGAAGAAATCATGCATAAAGGGAGAAAATATGAAGAAAACAAAGGAGAAAAGCATCTCAGCCTGTGCCCACACACAACTTCTGTGCCCATGCACAGGGGTCAAAAACAGCACCTGTGTCCACACACAAGGCAGGGTAAAAATCAGGACCTGTGCCCATGCTCAGGACATAATGGAAATCAAGACCTGTGCGGACACACAGGTCTATGCCCACGCACAGGTACCAGCGCGTGCCTCCATTAAAATTGCACGTGGACTCGCATTTTGGGGGGCTTTTTGGCCCATTTTTGAAGGCTTTGGGGCATATTTGAAGGAGGAAGCAACTATATATCATAACATACACTACCATACTTCATACAAGACATTTTAGGAGTAGTTTTAGGGTAGTTAGCTTAGGTTTTCTCTCTAGTTCATTAGAGTTTTAATTTGGTTTTCAATGTAGAATTTTATAGTTCAGGTTTTGCTTTTGGATTTTGCTTTCCCATTGTAAATATTCCTTAATTTCCTTTTTTATGACATTACTTGTTTTACACTTTCTTCTACTTTTCATTTCTCTTACCAATTTATATAGCTTTGCAATTTTGGATTTCTAGTTGGTTAAATTGATGTTTGATGGCTTTTATATGTTTGTTTGAGTTGCCTTTATTGATTTTGAGCATTTGTGGTTCATAGCTTTCTTTAATTTACCAATTTTGCCATGTTTTATGTTTATGCCCTCTATGTGTTTGATGAAATGCCAATTTTGATTATGGGGTAATTTTCACCCCTTGCCTTAGGAAAATGAGTCTATGGACTACTAGAGCCATAATGTCCAACATTTAGTGATAATTCTTGGGTTGTTAGTTGTTATTGTTTCCACTAACGCTAGCTTTTTACTAAGGTAATTAGTAAGTTAGCTAGGACTTGTGGATTGATAACAATTATGCTCACTTGACTTACTCTCCGATGTGAGGGTTGACTTAGTGAGATTAATCCATCATAATTATCATAGTTATGGTTATTGCAAGGAAGGGATTCCATACCTCATCCCAAGTCAAGGTTTCATTTATGCTTTAAACCGCTTTAAATCACTTTATAGTCTTACTTGTTTATATTGCATACATAGTTCTTTTATTCTTTTATTAGTTTATTAATTGTAATTTTGTCTTGTTCTTTAATTCCTTTATTTTATTGCTTTCAATCATTGAAAACCCCTTTGCCTTCCACAACCAAAATTGTACGCACTTGTTGTCACTAGTTCCTAGGGAGAACGACCCGGGAGTTGAAATACTCTCGGTTAAATTTGGTTTTAATTGCGACATTATCTTGAATTGAATTTTGATTGAGAGGATCCATTGCCGGTTTGGACTATACTCACAACGGGATTACTTTATCTAGTTTTCCAAATTGACATAAAATTCTCATCTATCAAAATTTTGGCGCCGTTGCTGGGGAGCTAGCGTCATGAGTGCTATGTTTTGGTTGTTGTAAATATGTCCATAGTATGAATACATGCTTTTTGGTTGTTTGTCTGCTTTTGTTGATAATTAGGATTTTATTTCTTTTGTCACTCGATGTCTTTAGTTTTTATATTTTCCCTATGAGTTATCATCCTCTTGGTTTGGAGTTTGGTTGTGATTATTTTGTAGGGTTTGATAACTTTAATTTTGGATTGCATCATGGGATTGGAGCATCAATTTTGGGAGGAACAACCTCCTCTACACTACAATGAACCATACCCTCCCCAATATGCATACCTGAACCTAGGATATGGTGGATTCCACTATCACTATACCCCCTCCACCACCATATACCTATGACCCATACCCTCGACATAACCCTCAAACCCCACATTTTCAAACACCACACCAATACCAACATCCACCTCCTTACACACCACCTCAAGATACCTACCAACATGAACTACCTCCCACATATACAACCTTTCTCCCAAATTATGAACCTTCTCTTTCACCCCAATTTGAAGATTTCTCACCCTTGGCCCAAGACTATCAAGACCTTCAAGACTTTCTCCAAGAGCGAGAAGGATTTTGAAGGACACAAGGGGAGTTCATGGCTACCATAGGCGAAGCGATAAACCGGTTAATCCTCCTACGCTCATCCGATCAAGGCATTCCTCTTGAGGAATGTGAGGGATCAACTAAGGCTTGTAGTGAAGAAGAGAGCATGGAGCCACAAGGGTAAGAAGAAAGCTTAGAGCTTAAAGTGCGACTAGAGGAAGAAGGGGAAGTATGTGAACTGGAAGGTAGAGTTGAGAGAGATTGATCAAGATGAGGATATCATCATTGACGATTTTTTGTCCTCCTTGATCAGTCCCCTCAATGATCCTAATGAGCCTCTTCCCATTGAATTTGAGAGAGACATGGAAGTAGACTTCTCACAACCTTCTTGTTATGATTTTAGTGGTGGGAAGAGGAAGTTGGTGAGGAAAGAGTTGACAACCAAGAACATATTGAGTGGGTGATATTTTCACCTATGAGCTTTATTGGCCCCTATCAACATGCCATCTTGGAGACGGATTACCAACTCAAGGTCTTTCTTGGGTTGGTACATGGTAGAAGAAGGAATATTGGTTGCAAAGGGAATCCAAGATTCTTCAAGAAAACCAATTCAAGAGTTGGAGCTCAAGCATGGTGTGAAGTACAATTGGGTGATTTCCAGAGAATGTTGGGATACTACAAGGGTCAATTGAGAACTTACTCATCCGGCTTGGAGCATAGAAATCCACAAGAAGGAGGACGTGAAACTAGGACATGGGATCCCAAAAGAGCCTTAAGGACCAAGCTTGGATGGAGATTCAAAGAGGAGTGGAAGCACAAGCCACCCTAGCAAGAGTCTCCTCAACAAGTCCAACTTAAGGACTATAAACCAAAGTGCTAGGTGGGAGACACCCTACCATGGTAACATCTTTCTTACCCTTTCTCTTTGTTTATAGTCTTGGTTTATTTCATTTTTGTTTATCTTGGTTAGCTTAAGATTAGTTTAATTGTGAGTCTAGTAGGTTAATTTTTATATGGCTCATGCATTTATGGATTTTTGGTTGATAAGGGTTGATTTTTGTATTGAGCTAAGCTTGAGTGCCCTAGAAATTGAAGAAAATTTTTTTGGAAAACAGGGCATCTGTGCATACGCATGCACTTGTGCGCTCGCACAAAACCTCTATGTTTCGCGTTTTGTGCGTATGCACCCAGCTGTGTGTACGCACAATACCTTACAAAGCCTCTGCTAGCAGCGCTCGCATGCCTTGTGCACACGCACACAACCTGTGCGCACACACACCTTCTTACGCCCCTTCTGTCAAGAGCGTTTGCACGACTTGTGCGGACGCACCCCTCCCCTTTTCACCTAGTGTGCGTACGCACACATGTCTATGCGTATGCACAAGTGCTGTTTTGGGCAAAATTTTTATTTCTCTTCCATTTAAGCCCTAACGCACTTCCGGACCCTCCACCCCTCTCTTTTCTTGCTTCTTCCATGTTTTACTTAATCTTAATTGCATTTCATTTTCATTTTAGTTATTATATTATTTTTACTTTAGTTGTTCCTAATTAAATAAATTGCAAGTGTTTGTTTGATGTTGACTGGGATTTCTTGTTGCATTAGATTTTTGATGGTTTAGAATTTCACAAATGAATTCTCGTTGCAAGTATAGTTCCTAAACCAAACAATAATCTTTTCATACAAAAAGTTGTTTGTCACTAAAACAAACCCCTAAATTTATAAACCGAAGTATTGAAACCTCGGGTCGTTCTCCCTAGGAATTACAATAGAGTGTCTTGTTATTGGTTGTGAGTTATTTTGGGGTTTTGATATGAAGCATGAAAGATAAATGGCAAGAAAGTAAACTAAGGCCTAAAAAGGTCTTGGCAAGGGTTGGTGGTCAAGGATCTCTATCCTAATCACTAACCACAATATGAGAATTGGCAAGGATTAATCTCATTAAATCATCCTCTAACTAGTAGTAAAGGAAAGTCAAATGAGCTATATCAATCCTAGTCCATAAGTCCTAACTCTCCACTAATTCAATTAGTGAGAACTAGAGTAAATGGCTCCCAATCATCAATTACTTGGACATTAGTAACTCAAGAGTTCCTAAGTCACCTTTCCAAGCCAAGAGTATAAAATTCTACTCTAAAATCCAACCAAGCATTTCATCAAACACTTGGTGGGTACAAAAGAAAAGCATAGTAAATTGATAACAAGAGTAGAATCTAACAACAATTATTGAAAAGAATTAATAACAACAATCAAAAGAAACACATCTATTATGAATTACCTTGAATTGAATTGGAAGAAAGTAGAAGAAACAAAAGTAGATCTACAACAAAAACACAAGAACAACATAAAGGAAATTACAACAAAAGAATAGAAGAAGATGAATGTAGTAACAAAAAGTTGAGAGATAGAAGTAGAAGGTGAATTGAAATCTAGATCTAAGAACTAAGCCTAATCCTAATCCTAATCCTAGAGAGAAGTGAGAGCTTCTCTCTCTAGAAACTACTTCTAGAACTAAACTATGACTAATGGTAACTAACTTATGTTTCCCTCTTCACTCCTTAGGTTAAATAGCATCAGAAATGAGTTGGATTGGGCCCACAAGGCTTCTAAATTCGCTGGCCACCTTTTGCTTTAAGTGAACCAGGTGGCAGCAACGATGCGTGCGCGTACAATACGCGTACGCATCACCATACGGGCAGAAACTATAGCAAATCTTATATCGTTTTGAAGCCCCGGATGTTAGCTTTCCAACCCAACTAGAACCGCATCATTTGGACCTCTGTAGCTCAAGTTATGGTCGTTTAAGTGCGAAGAGGTCGGCTTGACAGCTTTCCGGTTCTTTCATTTCTTCATGAGTTCTCCAACTTTTCATGCTTTTTCTTCATTCCCTTGATCCAATCTTTGCCTCCTAAATCTGAAATCACTTTAACAAACATATCAAGGCATCTAATAGAATCAAGGTGAATTAAATTTAGCTATTTTAAGGCCTAAAAAGCATGTTTTCACTCTTAAGCACAATTAAAGGAGAATATACAAAACCATGCTATTTCATTGAATAAGTGTGGACAAAAGGTGATAAAATCCCTTAAATGAAGCATAAGATAAACCCTACAAATGGGGTTTATCACTTGAATGTCATCAATGCACTGATACTTTGTTTTGATTTACTAGCACCTAATTGGATTTGTGCATTTGCATTTTGTTGCATATTAGGTGAATTCTCGTAAGTGCATTGAATTGAGTGAATTGAGTTAAAATTACTTGTTCATCATGATCTTTCATATTAAAATTCATCACATGACCAGTACTTGTTCCTTGTTAATGCTTTGCATTTGTTTGACTGGCTCAACTTAATTCCTATCAAGACTTGTCACTTTTTGTAACAAGTACTTTTACCATGTGACTTTTTCTTTATGTTTCATGATGAATAAGTGGTTTTCTTTTCATTATTGGATTTGTTATTGTTTATTGTGCTATTCTACATCAATTTTGTGCTTTCACTCGCACAATTCAAATTACCAATATCAAATACTCAATTCACTCTTGTGGTGGTTGCCTAAGTTTGTTTGTACTTAGTTGATGCTTACTCATTGCTTGAAACTTAGGCCATTTAGTTGAGGAACTCATGTTTACTTTTTTTATCATGTGGATGCCGTTTTAACTGACCGTTGTGCGTGTTCCAACCACAGGTATAATTGAAATGCACACATGGCTCATTTTTTATCATACCACACCTCTATGAAAGCTTTCTCAATTATATGCTTATTTACTTACCCCTTTACCCTTTCATGCTACTCGCCCTATGATTCCTAATCATACCTTATTCACTCTTTTTTGAGGATGAGACATAATGGCAAGGAGCCGGGAGAGGAGAAGGACACCAAGGATGGAGATGCCAAGCCCGAATTGGACTTGGAGATTTCACTACAACCTGAGCCCCCGCATCCACCAGCTAAAGGTGGAGGACCGTAGAGCCATTCTCTCCGGATTGTGTTCGTGCACGGAGGACCGTGCAAACTTAAATGTGGGAAAGAATTCGCCATTTTGGGGAGTAAATTTCCTTTTCAAACACTTTGCACTTCATTTTTTGTAGATATTTGGAGTATTTTTTATTGTTGCATTGAATTTTCTTCATAGTTTATATCTATTGCATTTTGCATCTTTTGCATGGTATATATTTTATAGATAGAAGTTGTGATTGGTTGTTGTGAATAGTATAGTGCCTAGTTCAATTTTATCCTAATTGTTCATGTTAGTTTTTGCGATGTTGAATATTTGGAATCGAACTAGGAAAGATTTTGAAATTGCATCCATCACAACATACATACATACATATATAGGAAATAACTTTGGAGAAAAACAACAAAAGAATTTTCAAGAATTTTGTTTAAAGGGCATTCTATTGAATTGATTTGGAAAATTTTTTTAAAACTTGCTTGAATGATTTTTTTATGGAACATAGAAGAGAGATAGAACAAAGTAACCTTGTGAGTTGTTGAGCCTTAATAAGTGGTTACACATTTTAACCACTATTCTTGTTCATTGTGTGCTATGCTCCTTTTATGATTATAATCTTGGTTTTGCTTGATTCTTTATTTCCAATGTTTGGTGTTTTGAATGCATTTAGCATGATTGAGGCCATTTTTGTATTAACTCACTCACTGATATGGACCTACCCTTGCATCTACCTTTGTTAACCCCTTTTGAGCCTCTTAAGCCCCTTTATTTTAATTGTTAGCACATCACAACCCTAAGCGAAAAACCATGAAGTACCTTGAATTGCATCTTTGATTAGCTTAGGTTGAAGAGTGTGTTTTATTTAAGTGTGGGGGAACTTTTGGGAAACATTGGTAGTGAATGGAGAAGATTGTATTGGGTATGCATTGAAAAGAAAAAAATGATGAATAAGAAATGCATACGTGGATTTGGATGAAAAAGATGCATGAATGTGTATAAAAAGTGTGATTATGGGAAGTTAATCAAAGACACAATTCCTTAGTCCACTTAGCCATACTTATCCTGCCTTAACCCTAACCCCATTACAACCCTCTAAAGACCTCATGATACTTGCACTCATGCATCACATATTTGTTGATTGTTAGATGAAAAGCAAAACCTTGAAAGCATGATTAGGAGGAGACTTGAGTGATTAGACCCTAAAATACCGAACGTTGAGAGTGTATACACACCTAGAGAGGGTTCGATCACTCAACTCTATGTTTCGATACTTCTTATCATGCATTCTTGTAAGTTGCCCCATTTTGATGAGTTGAATCAATTCTTTAGATTTTTTTATTGCGCTGAGTTATTTCTTTGCCTAGCCCTATATGTCTATACACTTGCTTGGAATTTGATTGTTGCTTTCACCAAATCAATAGGACATTATAGATAGATAGATAGATATAGTATATACATACTTGCATGCACATAGGTAGTTGTATTCAATAAGTTGTTTCCCTTTTGATCATTCTCCTTGTTGGTTTAGCATGAGGACATGCTATTGTTTAAGTGTGAGGAAATTGATGAGTCCATATTCTCCGATATATTTTAGCTTGACTTGAGAGGATTTCATCACATAAACCTACACCTAAGCACCATAATAACATACTTTTGTGTTTGATCCCTAAATTGAACCTAAATGTGAAAAGATGCATTTTTGTGCTTAAATTGAGAAATTCAATCCCACTTTTATTCCATTCGATGTCGTGATATATTTGTTGAGTGATTTCAGGTCCTAGAGGCAATAATGGGTTGGTAGAGGTGGAAGAAAGCATGCAAAAAGGGAGAAAACATGAAGAAAACAAAGGAGAAAAGCATCTCATCCTGTGCCCACGCACAGCTTCTGTGCCCACGCACAGGGGTCAAAAACACCACATGTGCCCACGCACAGGGCAGGGTAAAAATCAGGACCTGTGCCCATGCACAGGCTGTGCCCATGCACAGGCTGTGCCCATGCTCACGACAGAATAGAAATCAGGACCTGTGCGCACGCACAGGTACCAGCGCATGCCTCCATTAAAATTGCACGTGGAGTCGTGGTGCACGAAATTGTGATCTCAATGGCGCCAACAACTTGGAACGCACAGTTGTAATCTCAACTCTTTTTCACAACTTCTCACAACTAACCAGCAAGTGCACTGGGTCGTCCAAGTAATAAACCTTACGTGAGTAAGGGTCGATCCCACGGAGATTGTCGGCTTGAAGCAAGTAATGGTCATCTTGTAAATCTCAGTCAGACAGATTCAAATGGTTATGGAGTTTTGATAATTAAAAGATAAATAAACATAAAATAAAGATAGAGATACTTATGTAATTCATTGGTGGAAATTTCAGAGAAGCATATGAAGATGCGTTATTCCTTCTAAATCTCTGCTTTCTTATTGCCTTCATCCAATCCTTCATACTCCTTTCTATGGCAAGCTATATGTTGGGTGTCACTGTTGTCAATGGCTACTTCCTGTCCTCTCAGTGAAAATGGTCCTCTACGGTTTCTGTACGGCTAATCAACTGTCGGATTTCTCGTCTCGGATGAAAAATACCATGCACAGATATCGTATGGCTAATCAGCTGTTGGACCTCGATCATGTAGGAATAGAATTTACTATCCTTTTGCGTCTGTCACCACGCCCTACAGTCGTGAGTTTGAAGCTCGTCACAGTCATCCCATCCTAGATCCTACTCGGAATACCACAGACAAAGTTTAGACTTTCCAAATCTCAAGAATGCTGCCAATTGATTCTAGCCTATACCACGAAGATTCTGATCTCGGACTCAGATGCCCCATTGTCAGAGGGGAGTTGATGTGAATCATTGATTAGAAACCCAAGAGATATACATTCAAGCTTGTCTTCATGTAGAACGGAAGCGGTTGTCAATCACGCGTTCATAAGTAAGAATGGTGATGAGTGTCACATAATCATCACATTCATCATGTTCTTATATGTGAATGGATATCTTAGAATAAGAATAAGCATGAATTGAATAGAAAAACAATAGTACTTTGCATTAATACTCGAGGAACAGCAGAGCTCCACACCTTAATCTATGGTGTGTAGAAACTCCACCGTTGAAAATACATAAGTGATGATGGTCCAGGCATGGTCGTGAGGCCAGCCCCCAAAACGTGATCAAAAGATCAAAAGATGATCCAATGATCTAAGTACAATAGTAAAAAGTCCTATTTATACTAAACTAGTTACTAGGGTTTACAAAAATAAGTAAATGATGCAGAAATCCACTTCTGGGCCCACTTGGTGTGTGCTTGGACTGAGAATTGAAGCTTTCACATGTAGAGACTTCTTTTGGAGTTAAAGGCCAGTTTGCAGCTTGTTTCTGGCATTTGACTCTAGCTTGCAACTTGTTTCTGGCGTTTAACGCCAGAATAAGGCAGAAAGCTAGCGTTGAATGCCAGTTTGTGTCATCTAAACTCGGGCAAAGTATGGACTATTATATATTTCTGGAAAGCCCTGGATGTATACTTTCCAACGCAATTGAGAGCGCGCCATTTGGTTTTCTTTAGCTCCAAAAAATCTATTTTGAGTGCAGGGAGGTCAAAATCCAACAGCATCTGTAGTCCTTCTTCAACCTCTGAATCAGATTTTTGTTCAGGTCCCTCAATTTCAGCCAGAAAATACTTAAAATCATAAAAAAACACACAAACTCATATTAAAGTCCAGAAATGTGAATTTTTCTTAAAAACTAATAAAAATATACTAAAAAGTGAATAAAACATACTGAAAACTATATAAAAACAATGCCAAAAAGCGTATAAATTATCCGCTCATCAACTCGCGTTTTGGGGGGTTTTTTGGCCCATTTCTGAAGACTTTGGGGGCATATTTGAAGGGGGAAGCACTATATATAATAACATACACTACTATACTTCATACAAGACATTTTAGGAGTAGTTTTGGGGTAGTTAGCTTAGGTTTTCTCTCTAGTTCATTAGGGTTTTAATTAGGCTTTCAACTTAGAATTTTATAGTTCAAGTTTTTATTTTAGATTTTGCTTTCCCATTGTAAGTATTCCTTAATTTCCTCTTTTGTGACATTACTTGTTCTACACTTTCTTCTACTTTTCATTTCTCTTACCAATTTATATAGTTTTGCAATTTTGGATTTCTAGTTGGTTAAATTGATGTTTGATGGCTTTTATATGTTTGTTTGAGTTGCCTTTATTGATTTTGAGCATTTGTGGTTCATAGCTTTCTTTAATTTACCAATTTTGCCATGTTTTATGTTTATACCCTCTATGTGTTTGATGAAATGCCAATTTTGATTATGTGGTAATTTCCACCCTTTGCCTTGGGAAAATGAGTCTATGGACTACTAGAGCTATAATGTCCAACATTTACTGATAATTCTTGGGTTGATAGTTGTTATTGTTTCCATTAATGCTAGCTTTTTACTAAGGTAATTAGTAAGTTAGCTAGGACTTGTGGATTGATAACAATTATGCTCATTTGACTTACTCTCCGATGTGAGGGTTGACTTAGTGAGATTAATCTATCATAATTATCATAGTTGTGGTTATGGCAAGGAAGGGATTCCATACCTCATCCTAAGTCAAGGTTTCATTTATGCTTTAAACCGCTTTTTATCACTTTATAGTCTTACTTGTTTATATTGCATATATAGTTCTTTTATTCCTTTATTAGTTTATTAATTGCAATTTTGTCTTGTTCTTTAATTCCTTTATTTTATTACTTTCAATCATTGAAAACCCCTTTGCCTTTCACAACCAAAATTGTATGCACTTGTTGTCACTAGTTCTTAGGGAGAACGACCCGGGAGTCAAAATACTCTCGGTTAAATTTAGTTTGAATTGTGACATTATCTTAAATTGAATTTTGATTGAGAGGATCCATTGCCAGTTTGGACTATACTCACAACAGGATTACTTTATCTAGTTTTCCGAATTGGCATAAAATTCTCATCTATCATGTCTCCCACCTAGTACTTTTAGTTTAAGTCATTAAGTTGGACATTTGGGAAGTTCTTTGTCTTGGTGGCTTATGCTTGTACTCATCCTTGAACATCCAAGGATGCTTGCTCCTTAAATGGTTGTCAGAATTTCCAACCATCTCCACCAAGCATGGCTGAAGTTCTACCCAAGATATGAGCTTCCAAAATTGGTCTTCATGCTATGATCTAGGATCCCATATCTTGTTTTCACACCTGTCATCTAGTTGTTCATCATGATTCTTCCTTCCGGGTGGTTGACACATAGAATTCTCATTAAAACACTAAATTTTCCTCTTAGACCCACATAAACTTGCATTCCACTAACCATGGTGCCTATGCCTCGAAAGTTCAACCTTTATGAGCGCAATATCAAACTTCCAACCACTACACAATTCCCTCTTACTCTTAACTCCACAAAGAGCTCTAAGTTGTCCATCCGTTTCAATCAAACCATATTCAAGTGAGAAAGTGAAGTTTAAGGGTAAGAATTTTACCCACTTGAATGATAGGTTGGATAGTGACTTAGGAAGGGGAACTTCCCCACACTTAGACAATGCGAGGTCTACTCCGTTATGCTCTTCCTTAGGTATTTCCACCTCTTGAGAACTTTTCTCAACTTCTCCTTGCTTGTCAACTTCTTCCAAATTTTCCTCTTCATCAAACAAGTCAAACTTTGGAGGTTGTGTGAAATATACTTCAACATCAACTTTGCATTCATTGGAAGAGTCTTCAACAAGGTCATCAATGTTACTTGGTGTATAGTTGTCTTCAATAACTTCAACTTCATATTCCATGGGAGAGGATTCCATTTTGGACAAGAATTCATCAATGATGGAGTCTTCCTCTTGATCGACCTCCTTAAGATCTCTAACTATGACATACCGTGGGGGTTGTACACCCTTCTCAACATCAATATCAAGCTTCTTAGAGGGAGGTTCTTGAGATACCCATGGTGGTTCTGCATCTCCTAAGTCTTCAACCACTTCTTCCTTTTCTTTAACAACCCTGGCTTCCTCCAATTGTTCCAATACAAAATCCCACTCCTTATTTTCCACTGCAACTTCTAATCTCTCCTTCATGCTATGCTCTTCTTTTGATCTTTCACATGTGGCCACAGGAGCACCTTGAGTGTTCAAGCATTGGGCGGCTAAAGTGTGCACTACCTTGGTCAAGTTAGTCACTAACTCTAATGTGTTCCTTTGCATATCCGCTTGCCCTTGAAGTAGCAAAGTGAGATAATCATCTATTGGAGTTTGGGGTGGATAGGAGGGTTCATTATTTTGGAGAAAGGGTTCATAGTAGGAAGGTGGTTCTTCTTGGTAAAAATATGGAGATGGTGTGTATTGAGGTGGCTCATGGTAGTAATCATGATGGGATTGTGGTGGTTTTATAGGTTTTTGCTCATAATGGTCACAAGGATGTGGTATGGGTGGTTGGTTGTATGATGGATAAGGGTCATAGGGAGGTTGTTGGAAGAAAGGGGCTTGTGAGTATGGTTGATGATCATGTTGGGGATGAGGTTCGTAGGCATATGATGGTGTTGGTTGATTGTCATAAAGAGGTTCACCATAGTCATTGAATTGACATGCATTAGGATGGAAATTATACCTATACGTATCCGGAGGTTGTCGCCAAGAGGAGTGATCAATTCCTTGAGGCTCCTCCCATCTTTGATGGTTCCATCCTTGATACATGTTGTCATTGAGGGTCGCATTCCCTACAACATAGTTTGAACCAAACTCATAGCCAAAGGGATAAGAATTCATGGTGAAATCAAAAACAAAACTAAAAAAGTCCTAAAGCTAACAAAAACTAACAAACAAAAGGCAAACATATTCACAATATACACATATATACAATAACTAATAACAAGGCACACAATTGCAATTTCCCGGCAACAGCACCATTTTGATGAATGGATTTTTGGTTGGTAAAGAATTTACAAATAAATCCTCGTTGAAAGTATAGCTTCTAAACCAACAAAGAATCCTTTCATACAAATATTTGGTTGTCACAAGTAACAAACCCTTATAAAAATAAACCGAAGTATTCAAACCTCGGGTCATCTCTCAAAGGAATTGCAGGGTAGTGTTCTTGCTATTGGTTATGAGTTGTATATTTTGGGGTTTTGATAAGAAACGAGAAATGTAAATTGCAAGAATTAAAATAACAACTAAGAAAGCTCTTGGCAAGGTATGAGAACTAGAAGTCCTATCCTCATTATCTTCACCAATTGTGATGACAATTGTTCATTGCTTCACTTAGTTAGCCTCTAACTATGAAGAAAAGTTAAGTGGAAGTAATCAATTTAATTCCTCAAGTCCTAGTCAACTCCTAAGGAAAGACTAGCTTTAGTGGAATTCAAATCAATTAGCAACTTCTAATTATCAATCAACAAGATACTTTGATAACTCAAGAGTCTCCAATTACTCAAATTAAGCCAAGAGAAGGAAATTATACTCTATCATCCTTCCAAGCATTTAATCAAACACTTAGAAGGCATAAAAGAAAAGCATAGTAAATTGATAACAAGAGTAAAATCTAACAACTACTAATTGCAAAGAATTAACAACAACAACCGAAGAAAGTACAATTAACATGAATTACCTCGAATTGCATTAAAAGAGAAATAGAAGAAACAAGAGTGTATCAACAACAAAGTGAAGAAAATAAAGGGAATTACAACAAAAGAATAAAAGAACAAGATGTAGCAACAAGAAATTGAGAAGGAGAAGTAGATGAGAAGAAGAATTAAAGCCTAGATCTAGAGAAGAGATTAACCTAATCTTAATTCTAATTCTAGAGAGAAGTGAGAGTTTCTCTCTCTAGAAACTAACTCTAACTAAAACTAATTGGTAACTAAATAAAATGGAAAGCTAATAAGAAATCATGAAAACAAACTCCTAAAACTAGCAACAACTAACAAAGAAGCAAAAGGCAAACGTATTCATAATATATAAAATAACCAATAATAAGGCACACATTTGTAATTTTCCGGAAACGGCGCCAAAAACTTGAGAGAAAGTTTTTGGTCGGTTAGGAATTTTCACAAAATAATTCCGTTGCAAGTATAGTCCAAACTGCAAACAACCACTCAATCAAAGTTTAATTTTGTTTGTCACAAGTACAAACCCCAATAAAAATAAACTGAAGTATTTAAACCTCGGGTCATCTCTCAAGAAATTGCAATGAAGTGCTTAATTATTGGCTATGAAGGGACAAAGGTGTTTTGGTGATTGACAAGAAAAGTAAATAACAAGAAAGTAAATGATACTTAACTAATAAAGGAAAGGAAAAGAACTCTTGGCTAAGACATGGAAATTGAGATCCCCACCCTTGTCTAACAACCATATATTGATAATTATGAGGGACCAATCCTATCAAGTCTACTTTTATGCTTGAAGTATGTCAAATAGGCTTGATCAACATCAACCCATAAGTCCCAACCTAGCTACTAATTGACTTAGTAGTAGGCTAGTATTAATGGGTATCAAATTGACCAACAAGGGTTCCCAAATCACCAATCCAATTAGACCCAATGACTCAAGGTCACCCAATTCCCTTAGCCTAGGCCAAGAGTGTAGAAAACTACTCTATAACTAGTGAAAATATTTTATCAAACACCTAGAGTGCAATAAAAGTAAACATCGCAAAATTTAAGAATTAATAAAAACTATAACTAACCCAAGCAAGAAATCAATAATAGCCACTAAAGCAAACATCAAAAGACATGAAAACATAAAATTGTATTAGAAGAAATGAAAAGCTAACAAGGGTTCATGAAAGTAAAAATGGCAACATAAAAAAATCAACAAGAAAAACTAAGAAGATTAAGACAATAGAACAATAAAATATAAAGAGATTTGAACTAAAAACAAGAATTAAAACTTGGATCTAAGAAAATTTGACCTAAACTACCCTAAATTCTAGAGAGAAGGGAGAGCTTCTCTCTTTAGAATTCTAACCTAAAACATGATAAAAAACTAAACTATGACTACTCCCCCCCCCCCAATTCCTCTCCAATTCCTTGGTTCAAAAGCATCATAAATGAGTTGGATTTGGGCCTCCTTGAGCTCAGAAATCGCCCCCAGCGTATTGTCTTTAATTAGGTCACATGCCGCTTGTCGCGCGTACGCATGGGTCACGCATATGCGTCACTAGCAACTTTCCTTATCACGCGTACGCGTCGCCTTGAATCCTCCAAATCCTTATTTTCCATGAATTCTCCATTTTGCATGCTTTTTTCTTCACTCCTTTGATCCATTCCTTGCCTCATAACCCTGAAATCACTAACAAACATATCAAGACATCGAGTAGAATCAAAGTGAATTAAATTTAACTAATTGAAGGCTTAAAAAGCATGTTTTTAACTATTAAACACAATTTGGAGAATTTCATGAAACCATGTTATTTCTTTGAATAAATGTGAGATAAGTTAATAAAATTTCCTAAATTCAATACAAGATAAACCACAAAATTAGAGTTTATCACTCAGACGCTGATATAATATTTTATCCCTCAAAGATATAACATCGTACATTCAGACAACAGCTCAACTTATTATTGATAAAATAGCAAGTCAAACCTTGGAGAGTGTGATCTGTACCCAAATATATCGGATACACAACATTATACCTCGAAAGTGCCTAGTCAAACTCGGAACAACTAATTCAAATAAAAAGGTCATTTTACGCCTCTATAGTGGCTGCCTGAAATCTTGGACCACTAGAAGATAGGTCAGTTATCACAAATTCTTAATGAATACACAGACCTAGACGAGTTATACAGGTTCATTAGATACAACAAGATAGAAAGACAAAAATTTCAATCTAGTATTAAAATTGTTCATTCTTTAGCTAAATGTTGATTTGGGCGTCGATGTCCTTTTTTAGGTCTCATGCACGGTTTAAATTAACGAAAAGTTCGTAGCACAACGTACCTCATCTAGAAACACCATTCAATGTGACCGAACTATATCTCAAAAACTCATTTTAGACAGGAACAGATATTGTTATACGAGGTAACTTTAGATTTTGTTTATAGTATTATCGTTTAAAACTAATTATTTCTTCTATCTATTAGCTGAAATGCTTGTTCATTTAGAAATTATGTGATTGCGTACTTGTGAAGCAACAATGAAAGGATCAGATATAATGGTCATCATTGATGATTCCTCGCCTTGGAGTATAACACGTACCAGATTCAATTTTCCATTATATTGCTTTATGTGTTTGTCCACGTTACTCTTCTTTTGTAATATTTCACTATGATAATGTACTTAGCAATTGATGAAGTTTTTCCACTCTAATGTAGCGAAACTGCTGTTGTTTGGGACCATAACTTGTTTCTGCCACGTGAAGAAATAAAATTGCCGATCTTTTGTTAAAAAAATAAAAATAAAAAATAAATACAGTAAAAGGACATTCTTCAACTTCGAACCAACACTACAACATTTTGGGTCTATGGCCACGATTTTTTTTGTCATGGTGAAAAACTGTAATTATAGATCTTTTACGGTCACGGTTTTTTAGGATTACAAAAAAAAGCTATGATCACAATTTTTTAGAAAGGGTGACCATAGAGTACCGATGGTCACGATTTTTTAAAAAGATGTGGTCTAAAAGGGTCTATGGTAACAATTTTGAAGGGTAATCTAAAGGGGTCTATAATCACAATTTTTTAAGTGACTAAAAAGGGTTTATGGTCACGGTTTTTCAAAAAAGAGTTACCTAAAAGGGTTTGGTCACGGTTTTAGGGGGTGACCTAAAGGAATCTATGGTCACGGTTTTCGGGAGTGGCCTAAAATGGTCTATGGTCACGATTTTGGTAGTGACCTAAAAGGGTTTATGGTCACAGTTTTTTACAATGACCAAAAAGGGGGTTATAGTCACGATTTTTCAAAAAAGGGTGACCCAAAAGGGTCTATGGTCACGGTTTTGGGAAGTGACCTAAAGGGACCTATGGTCACGGTTTTATTGGTGGCTTAAAAGGCTCTATGGTCACGGTTTTGGGGGTGACCTAAAGGTGTCTATGGTCACGATTTTTTACATTGTCCAAAAAGGTCTATGGTCACAGTTTTTCGAAAAGGTGATCTAAAAAGGTCTATGGTCACGGTTTTGGAGAATGACCTAAAGGGGTCTGATATGAACAGACAATAATCGGTTACGAGTTATAGCTCGGCAACGTACCATTCACAATAGTAACCGACCATTATAATCAGCATTTATATTTTTTCATAACGTCGGATACACGAATTAATGCTCGGACGTTACCTAAAAAACGGTCACCTACGACCAACCAGTTATAAGTGGAAGACAGAGACCAACCAGGTAGGCAATCTTTCACAGATAGAAACTCATACTCATTAATCTCTTATTGACTTGAGCGTCGGAGTATCTTTGCAGGTACTCACAACCTCCGTTCTGATTGCCGAGCTTCGTGCTTCGATTGCAAGGAGTTCCACCGACCTTCCTCGGAGGACGAGTTGTATGCCGGTGACAACAGGTCAGAACATTTGGCGCTAGAAGGAGGGCCTATTTGAGATATCATTTCGACGCAAATACCCGATTCTCTATGGCTGATGTTCCTCCCCCACCCCGTCCGAACTTCTGAGGATGGTGACCGAGCTTCAACAAGCAAACCAACGGATGGCGGAGGATAACCAGCGAATGCAGAATCAAATCGCGCAACTAGAACACGCTCGTCTGGAGCACAATAATAATAACCGCGAAGAACACGGGAACGACGAGCGACGATCACTTCCGACTCATGTCTCTGACACACCACAGCAGGGACATGACGAGGAGGAACGGAATGAAGAGAGCCAACCTGAAAATGAGGGGGAAAACCCCGACAATTCTGTAGGACCATTCACAGCCAAGATAATGAACTTCCAACTGCCTAGACAGTTTACTTTGCCGACCACATTAACCCCATATGACGGGCTGGGAGATCCTAAACAACATGTCAAAAAATTTAGATCAATCATGATTGTCAACGGTGCTTCTGATCCTATTTTATGCCGATGTTTTCCTTCTTTTTTGGATGGTCCTGCACTTGACTGGTTTTGTTCTTTGCCTGCAGATTCTATCTCACGCTTTCAGGAGCTCGCCAAACAATTCGAAGATCATTTTGCAGCCTCGGCGATATATCTCCACGATTCTGACTACTTAACGACCATCAAGCAGGGTCCACAGGAAAGTCTAAAGGACTATATAACTCGGTTCACTAAGGTCGCCATGAGTATCCCGGACCTCCATCCTGAAGTGCATCTTCACGCCATTAAAAGTGGCCTTCGTCCGGGAAAGTTCCAAGAAACCATCGCGGTAGCTAAGCCAAAAACTCTAGCTGAATTCCGCGAAAAGGCCAAAGGGCAGATAGATATCGAAGAGCTTCGCCAAGCACGGAAATCAGAGAGGCCCCTTCCTAAAGACGAAGAAAGAACCCGCGATACCAAAAAGGGTTTCAAACCAGTCCCCCGTTATGAATCATATACCCAGTTTAATACCAAGAGGGACGATATCATCAAAGAAATTCTGAATTCAAAATTGATCAAACCTCCCCGCAAGGCAGGAAATTACCCTGAACCCAAGAACATTGACAAATCAAAATATTGCACTTTCCACCAGAAGCATGGTCATACAACTGATGAGTGTATAATTGCTAAGGACCTCCTAGAGCGATTGGCCCGACAAGGCCATCTCGATAAATTCATCGCAGGTCACATGCAGAAAAGATCGGTACCGAACTCAGAACAACCCTCAACAGGCCAGTCATCAAAAGAAAAGGATAAGGCCCCGGCTCAACCACGGGGAGTAATCAATTGTATTTCAGGAGGATATGCCGGAGGGGGAACCACCAGTTCAGCCAGGAAGCGAACGTACCGAGCTATGTTAGTGGTGGGAGATCTCGACCATAGCTCGGAGCCAGTCCCGGACATCCCCGAATTGACATTTCATCCTACCGACGTCAATACCAAGCACACGAACTACGATGATCCTGTGGTCATCTCCATCCAACTAGGAGACCTTATTGTTCGGAAAGCACTGCTTGATCCAGGGAGTAGTGCTGATGTACTTTTTTTTGCAACATTTCAAAAGATGAAATTGAGTACTAACATTTTGCAGCCATATTCAGGAGACCTGGTCGGATTTTCAGGAGAACGGGTCCCTGTCCTGGGATCTGCATGGTTGCAAACCACACTAGGCGAACAACCACTATCCAGAACGCAGGACATTCAGTACCTTATCGTAGACTGCTTTAGCCCTTATAATGTTATTTTAGGAAGACCTTTTTTAAACAAATTTGCTGCTATTGTTTCTACATATCACCTCTGTGTCAAGTTCCCTGTGCAGGACAATAGGGTTGCAACCATACATGGCGACCTCCAGGAAGCTCGGCAGTGCTACAAGATAAGTCTGAAACCTCTCAGAAGAAACACCGAAACTCGGATCAACTCAATACAATCCGAACAACCGATTATGACAGAACTGGACCCAAGAGCCGACTTTCAGGAACGTCCCATGCCTAACGAAGAGCTTCAAAAGGTCGCCTTAACTGACGATCCATCAAAATTCACGTTCATCGGAACATCAATGGACGACGAGGCAAGGATAAAGATAACCAATTTCTTACGAGCAAACGCCGACCTCTTCGCATGGACTTCGGGAGACATGCCTGGGATTAGTCCGTCAGTAATCACCCACAAGCTAGCTGTTAGCCCGGCGGCCCGACCAGTTTCCCAAAAAAAGAGAAACCTCGACGCCGAGAAGCGATCAGCTTCCATGACTGAGGTCAACAAGCTCCTTGAAGCAAAGTTCATCCGTGAAATCAGATTCACCACTTGGCTGGCAAACATCGTTATGGTAAAAAAGAATAACGGTAAATGGCGCATGTGCGTCGACTTTACTGATTTAAATAAAGCCTGTCCAAAAGATGCTTTTCCTTTACCCTGCATAGACACATTAGTAGATAACTCTTGTGGGTATGACACTTTGAGTTTTATGGATGCATATTCGGGTTATAATCAGATCCTTATGCATCCATCAGACCAAGAAAAAACTGCTTTCATAACTGAATATGGAAACTACTGCTATAATGTTATGCCTTTTGGTTTAAAGAATGCAGGGGCAACATACCAACGACTGATGAACAGGATTTTCGAGCAGCAGATAGGCAGAAACATCGAGGTATATGTTGACGACATGGTCGCCAAGACCAAGGTCGGCCAATCCCATACTGAAGATCTCGAGGAAATATTTGCTCAAATCAGACGCTATAACTTGAGACTGAACCCGGAAAAATGCGCCTTCAGCGTAAAAGGAGGAAAATTCCTCGGTTTCATGCTAACAAGTCGGGGAATCGAAGCAAACCCAGAGAAGTGCCAAGCAATACTTGATATGCGCAGCCCAAACTCGGTAAAAGATGTACAAAGGTTAACAGGGAGATTAGTGGCGTTGTCAAGATTCTTACCATGTTTGGCCCTGAAATCCTTCAATTTTTTCCAATGTCTAAAGAAAGCTACAAAAAACTTTTTTTGGGATGAAAAATGCGAAGAAGCATTTTTAAGCTTGAAACACCTCCTATCCAAGCCACCTGTTTTGCAGAAACCAAAGCTCGGCGACCCACTTTACCTCTACTTGTCCGTCACCGAGATGACTGTTAGCTCGGTTCTTGTCACAGAGAACAGCAAAGAACAGCAGCCGGTATATTTTGTGAGCAAGACACTACAAAACGCGGAACTTCGGTATCCAAAGCTTGAAAAGCTCGTCCTGGCAATCATATTCTCGGCAAGACGACTCCGACCTTATTTTCAGAGTCATACAGTTATCATCAGAACAGAGTATCCACTACGACAAATACTTTATAAGCCTGAGCTAGCAGGCCGACTAACCAAGTGGTCAATTGAACTGTCTGAGTTCGACATACAATTCCAACCAAGAGGGTCTGTTAAGTCACAATGCCTGGCTGATTTTGTGGCAGAATTCACCAACACTTCGCCCGATGAAAGAAGTCGGCTTTGGACACTGTTCGTCGATGGTGCCTCAAACCCTCAAGGGGCAGGAGCAGGAATTCTGTTAGAAAGCTCGGATGGTTTAATCCTCGAACACTCACTCAGGTTCTCATTTAAAGCAAGCAATAACCAAGCCGAATACGAAGCCCTCATAGCTGGGCTCAGGTTAGCCATTGATTTGGATATCCATGATTTAAAGGTTTATTGCGATTCGTTACTAGTCGTGCAACAAGCAAATCAAAATTTCCAAACAAAAGATCCAATTCTTTTGAAATACTTAAATATTGTTCAAACCTTACTAAACAAGTTTTCTAAAATAGAGATTGCTCACATAGCTAGAGAACAAAACCATAGGGCAGATGTTTTGTCAAAACTAGCAACAACGCAAGCACACACCGCCACACTCTTACAGTCAACCATAGACAGACCGAGCTTTGAATCAGCAAAAATTTTTAATACCTTGAGTAAAGGCAGTTGGCAGGAACCTTACATTCAATACCTCCGTAACGGCTCTGTTCCGGAGGAGATTGAAAACAAAGGTAAATTCAGAAGACAAGCTTCTTTTTTCACCTTGATAAATAATACTCTGTATAGGCGAGGTTATTCTCGACCATTGTTAAAATGTTTAGACAGGGAAGAGGCCGATCTCCTCTTAGCCGAAGCTCATGAAGGAATCTGCGGCATACACTGCGGAGCACGAAGCTTGGCACAAAAAGCTCTCCGCGCAGGTTTTTATTGGCCGACAATATGGGAGGATAGCAGGCATAAAGTCAGAACATGCGACAACTGTCAGAAACACTCACCGATCATTAACATGCCTGCCGAACATCTCCATCAGTCAGTGGTAAGTTGGCCGTTTAACAGGTGGGGAATAGACATTCTCGGCCCTTTCCCCACTGCTCCAAGACAGGTAAAATTTTTGGTAGTCGCAATAGATTACTTTTCTAAATGGATTGAGGCCCAGCCACTTGCAAAAATCACCTCATCACAAATGATAAGCTTCGTATGGAAATACATAATTTGTAGATTTGGTATACCAGGCCATATCGTCACTGATAATGGTCGACAGTTTACTGACAACACCTTTAAGGAGTTTTTGCAGAATCTAAAGATAAAGCAACACTTCTCTTCTGTCGAGCACCCGCAATCCAACGGACTAGCGGAAGCAGCAAATAAGGTCATCCTGCAAGCATTAAAGAAAAAACTCGGCGACGCAAAGGGCCTGTGGGCCGAACTTATCCCAGACGTTCTATGGGCGTACAATACAACAATCCACTCAACGACCAAGGAAACCCCTTTCAGGTTGGTCTACGGATCCGAGGCAATGATTCCGATGGAGGTGTCCCAAGGATCCATGCGTACGATAGCCGAAGATAATGATAAAGCTCGGCAAGCAGAGCTCGACCTAATTGAAGAAATTAGGGAAACAGCAGCAGTTCGGCACCAAGCCTTACAACAACAGGTGGGCCGCCGATATGCTCAGAAAGTGGTTCCAAGAACATTCAACAACGGAGATTTGGTACTTCGAAAGACTGAACAAGCTCGCCGACCTCCTTCTCACGGAAAACTCGCTGCAACTTGGGACGGCCCATATCGAATTTCTGAGGTAGTGGGCCGAGGAGCATATAAGTTGGAACAACTAGATGGCACTCAAATACCCAACACATGGAACGTCAACTCTTTGAAACAATATTACAGTTAAACAGTATACCAGTACTCTTTTTCCCACTTTGAGAACTTTTTTTTCCCAAAAAGGGTTTTTTCCTCATTGGGGGTTTTAACGAGGCTGGTTAACCTGACACAATTTGTACAGGTATTACTTTCAATAAGATCAATCTTTTAAGTATATATTTATCATGCCACTCTACAAAAGTAATATTCCTATGAAAGGGAATAATTATAAAACAGCAAAGTCGCATTATTATATGAATGCGCAAAATATTACAGTCATAAGCCACAGAACGGCAACATCAAAAAATTGATTAGGCAAACATCACAACCTAATCCGTCAGTTTATAATCAGACTATTGCACTTCATAAAAAACAGACAAAACAGAAATAAGTTCAGCAAAACCTACAAAAACCTTTCAAAAAGGAACAAACTCCTAAAACACCGATTACTCGGCAAGGTTATCGCCTCCCTCCTCAACAGTTTCCTCGTCATCTACCAGTTTACCATCTTGGATTACTTTAGCAGGATCCATAAGACTGAAATCCCCACTAGGCACAAGAAACTTCGCCTGATTGATAGCTCGCTCAAAGCCTTCAGCAAAGGCGTCCAAAATATCACCCTGCTTATTTTCTTCAAATTTCTTCATCTTTGTAGATAACTCGGTGAGCCGATCATTTACACTCGAAAGATCATTTTCTTTTTCTTTTAACAATGCAGCAATTCTTTCATGACACTCCTTTTCAACCTTAAGCTCAGACTCAGCCTCAGATAATTTCTTCTTCAAATCCTTAGCACTTGCTTCACTAAGCACCAATTTTTCCTTTAACTTAGCAATATTGGAAGCTTCAGACAGTTCTTTCTTGTGTCTCTTTTCTTGGCTACGGCCAATACTAGCTAACCGAAACCCCACGACCTGAAAGCATAAAAGAGTCATCAGGATAGACAACAGAAACAAAAAGAAATATACGAAGCATCACAGAAAAAAGATAGGCACAATAAACAGAAAGAGACGTTACCTGTAGATACTGATCAATACCTAAGTCTCCAAACGCATCCACCCGACTCCTATCTACATCCGATTGCACAATTTCATCAGATACAATACTAAAGGGAAATTTCTTGCTCCATACCGAGGAATTTTCTTCTTCTTCCTCAAACGCATATAATTTCTCTAGCTTCAAAAGAGAATTCGACAAATCACCAAGTTCCATTTTCTCCTCTTCAACCCCACCCTCGTTTTCAACAACCGCATCAGATTTTCTTTTCTTAAACACAATACCCTCTTTCCTCGGTGGGGGCTGATCCACCTCAGCACCACCATCCGCCTTCTCGACATTTGATGAAGATCCCTCAAAATTCTTACTCTTGAATCGAGATCTCAAACTAGAGGCAGTCACTCCAGGGAAGTTACCAGCTACAACATTCACAAAAGAAAAAAGAAAGGAATCAGTAAAAGCATAAAACAGTTAACAATAGCTCTTAAAAGAAAATGACTTCCAATTTCTCTCACCAAAATACTCTAATACTACGGCTTTATTTTCCTCCCATGGTAGCAGGTCGGATACAGATATCAGTCCACCTTTGTCAACCATCTCAATCAAAAACGAGATTATGCACTCATTCCGACTGTTGATAAGGTCGGGACCAAGGATATGTTGCGGATGACAACACCAGTAAAGCGGAAATTTTTCTCCCAAATTTTCGTCAAGGTAGAACGGAAACTCTTCATTTACTGATTTAACTTTCAGAAACATTTCTTTGAAATCCTTGAAAGATGATTTATAAAGCTTGAAAATAGAAAATCCGGGGGTACTGTTCAAGTTAATCCATAAACCCTTCCATACCCCCTTAGCTTGAAACAAAGAGAAAAATAGTTCTAAGTCTGGTTTAATTTCAAGAAAATCCATCAAAGCTTCAAAACATCTTATAAAAGCCCACCCATTTGGATGGATTTGGGAAGGGGCGCAATTTAATTGTTTCATCACATTACATTCAAAAACAGAAAATGGAAGTTTAACCCTTAGTTCCTCAATCATGCAACTGTAAACATAAAAATATTCAAAACTATCTTGCCTATGGAACACACGATCTGACCGGCTGCATGGCAGCAGCTCTATATGAAACCCAGCCCTCATCACCCTACCCACATTTATCTGCCTCACACTATCAGCATCAGAAAATAACAAAGCCCGTATATGAACATCCTTGTCAACCCAATCGTATATCCCAGCATTTTCAATCGAGGGTAACACATTTTTCTTCTTTTCACTCATTTTTTAACAAAAGCGAAAACCAAAATTATCAAGAGATAGAAGTAGATAAGAAAACTGCACTAACCTCTTCTACTCATTTTCAATAAAAAGCTTCTGCCCTCAAACGCAATGTCAATAAAGAACTCAGGAGTTCAAACTCAAGCATCAATTTAATTAAACCTTTCAGTTCCAAAATTAAATCCCACCCACACATCATAAGGTCACTTCAACGGTCCAAGATTAACGTTGGAAGTTGAACCAGACAAGGCATTAAATTAACACAATAACCAATAAAGAAACGGCAGAAATCTGATACGCCACGTTGACCTTGGGGGCTAGGCATACCGAGCTATAACTCGCTAAGTCAATAATAAGCTCAACCTGTCCTCCTCAGATCAGGCTAAGCTTGGGGGCTGTGATATGAACAGACAATAATCGGTTACGAGTTATAGCTCGGCAACGTATCATTCACAATAGTAACCGACCATTATAATCAGCATTTATATTTTTTCATAACGTCGGATACACGAATTAATGCTCGGACGTTACCTAAAAAACGGTCACCTACGACCAACCAGTTATAAGTGGAAGACAGAGACCAACCAGGTAGGCAATCTTTCACAGATAGAAACTCATACTCATTAATCTCTTATTGACTTGAGCGTCGGAGTATCTTTGCAGGTACTCACAACCTCCGTTCTGATTGCCGAGCTTCGTGCTTCGATTGCAAGGAGTTCCACCGACCTTCCTCGGAGGACGAGTTGTATGCCGGTGACAACAGGTCAGAACAGGGTCTATGGTCACAGTTTTGGGAGAGACCTAAAAGGGTCTATAGTCACAGTTTTAGGGGGTGGTCTAAAGGGGTCTATGGTCACGGTTTTTTACAGTGACCAAAAAGAATCTATGGTCACAGTTTTTCGAAAGGGTGACTAAATAGGTCTATGGTCACAATTTTGGGGGTGACTTAAAGGGATCTATGATCACAATTTTAGGGGTGACCTAAAATAGTTTATGGTCACCGTTTTATACCGTGACCAAACGACATCTATGGTCACGGTTTTGAGGGGTGACCTAAAAGAGTCTATGGTCACGGTTTTACAAAAAAGTGACTTAAAAGAGTTTATGGTCAAGATTTTAGAGAGTGACCTAAAAGTATCTATGGTTACGGTGTTAGGAGGTTGTCCAACCCCTCTATACACTCACGAATTGCAAGCTTCCCTGCGTCGTTCATCGTACGTCGTGGGTTGTCGTGCTCGTCTTCTGTCGCCTGTCGTGTCTTCATTGCTCAAAAAGTTGTCTTTATTGAAAAGTAAATACATCACAATTATGAGATTTTGAATTTTAAATTAATTTAGATTTATATAATTTTTAATTACAATTAAATATTTTTGTTTAATTAAAATTAATAATTTAGATTTTTGCTTAATTAAAATCTAAAATTTTAGTAACTAGAAATAAAAAATAATTTTATATATAATTTAAATTAAATAATTAAAAAATTTTAATTAATTTTATAAATAAAAAATTATTTAATTACCTCAATTTTTAAATTAGAATACTTATTTAAAAAATTAATTGACAAATTAATTAAATAAAATAATATTTTTAAAATAATTTTATTGAGATAGAATTTAGTTTTTAATAACTACTCTATTCCCTAATGTTTATTAAAAAAGTGACTTAAAAGAATTTATATTCACGGCCAAAATCATCACCATAGATAAGGCTACGGTCACAGTTCTAGGAAAGGATGATCACAGAGGCTATGGTCATGGTTTTTAGCGGAGTGACCATAGAGGTTATGGTCATGACTATAGATTAGGCTATGGTTACGGTTTTTATAATGGCATGACCATAGAGCGATAAAAAAACGTGGTCTAAAGTGACAGAATTTAAACATTAAAATTGTGACCATAAAACTATAATCATAGATAAAAAATTATAACTATATATTTATGGCCATAAGAAAATAAATCACGATAAAAAAAATCGTGATCGTAGATTAAAAATTATGATCATAAATTTATAGTCATCCTTTTCATTAGTTATGATCACAATTTTTCAGTATGACCATAGATTTTTTTTTTTTGTAGTGCAATAATAACAAATGAGGTGTCCACGCAGGGAATGCGAGTTGGTGATTGCGCTTATTCTAATTGGTATTGTAGCTGTTGATGACAGTGAGAATACATTCTATTCAACATTATTTTGCATTAACCGTGTTTAAAATTTGTATTTTTAATAAAGACAAAAGAAAAACGAAAAAATCATCACGCACCAAACTCGCAAGTACGATTTGGAATTTTGGATGTTGCACTTGCACACTTGCAATACATTATCGTAAATTAAAAACCTAAGCTATACGAACCTAAAAATCGTTTAATAAAATAAAACCAATGTTTTTGAACCATCGAATATTATAAACTCCATGGTTCGTAGAAGAATGTAAAAAAGGGAACTGTTAAAACATCGGCATAATAGAGTTATATTTTGAATGATGGAGTAAAATATCATTTTTATCCTTAATGTTTGGGACAAATTCTAAAGTTTTTTCTAATATTTTAATCGTCTTATTTAAGTTTCAAACATTTTAAAATTTGTTCAATGTTATCCTGTCGTTAGGGATCCGTTAACAGAATTGATGACAGGATAAAATTAAGACGATTTTGAAATGTTAGGAACTTGAATAGAACGAAAACATTGAAGACAAAAATGATACATAGAAGTAAATTTTAATGTTATTCATCAATAATATCAATTTTTACTGTACATAGTATTCAATTATTTTTTAATCACATCTAAGAAAATTACAGTTAATCACATTACTTTCATTCTAAATAAATTAATTTTTTTTATAATTTTACTCTTAAAATAATATAATTTATTTTATAAATAAATAAATTTTACACTTTCATTCTAAATAAATAATGTAATTTTATTTTTATTATTTAATCATATTACTTATATTTTTTTAATTTTACATTTCATTCTAAATAAATTAATTTTTTTATTATTTTACACTTAAAGTAATAATTTTTTATAAATAAATAGATTTTATACTTCATTTTAAACAATGTAATTTTACTTTCATTAATTAATCACATTACTTATAATTTTTTTTTATAATTTTACACTTTCATTCTAATCACATTACATTATTTATTTAGAATGAAAGTGTAAAATTTATTTATTTATAAAAAAATTACATTACTTTAAGTATAAAATTATAAAAAAATTAAATTTATTTAGAATGAAAGTAATGTGACTAAGTGTAATTTACTTAGATATAATTAAAAAATAATTGAATATTATGTACAGTAAAAAATTGATTTTATTGATGGATAATATTAAAATTTATTTCTATGTATCGTTTTTGTCCCCAACATTTTCGTCCTATTTAAGTCCCTAATGTTTCGAAATCGTTTCAATTTTGTCGTGCTGTCAACTCCGTTAACGGATCCCTAACAACAAGACAATATTGAGTCAATTTTAAAACGTTAGGAACTTAAATAAAACGATTAAAATGTTAGGAACAACTTTAGGACTTACTCTAATATTAGAGACAAAAATAATATTTTACTCTTAATAATATTACTCTTCTCATAATTTATAAAAAAATAATATTATTAAAATAAAAATGATAATAATCAATAACCTATAGTTCTAATTGTATAATCTCTCCCTATTAAAATAAGAGAGTGCGAATTTAAATCTCCTTATCTTTAGTTAAAAAAATTAAGAATAATAATAGCATTTCTTTATTAATATTGACGTTGCATCCTTTCCTGCTTCCTAAGACCCAAATCCCAAGTAGGCGAGGGATAAGTCATAGTAGCTTAGATTCAATTTTAGCAGTTTGTATTGTTCTAGAAGCATTTTGAAGTTGAAGTTGAAGTGTGAAAGTGAAAGTGGAATTTTTTGTCTTGAATTTTTAAATGAAACAGTTTTCTTTGTTGTCAATGATGATTATTTGAAACGAACTCAAATTTTTTTTTTTCGGTTGCATTTTCAGAATGGGGAAGAAGGTTCAAAAACGGCACTTGATTTTTTTAATTTTTTAAATGTTTATATCTTTAAATTTCTCTATATATAACTTATTTTATTAGGTATTTTTAAAATAAAAATTTAAATTTAAAAGAGAAGGTATTCAATTTAAAGTTATGAAAAAATGGGTTCGAATTAGTCGGTCGAACCATAAACCAATAAAAATAACAAATTAATTAAATATTCTAACGGAAAAATTTAAAAATTGTAGTTGGACCGGTCGAAAATCAATCGGTCGAAACGAACTAGGAATCGATCGATTATTTTTTTATTTTCACCCAAAAGTTCAAAACAGCATTTGATTTAGAGGAAAAGAATCCTAACCAAAACAAGAAGCAGTAGCACCTTTGTCTCTCTCACAGTCTCACTTAGACGTTATCCTTTTTCTTCTTCTCATCGAGCTGCTCCCTCTTTTCCTAACTTATGTCTAGCTACCATTCTGTTACTGCCACCGTCGTAATTTCTGGAAGCTGCTTTCATCGTGCAGCCATTGTTCGAACTTCGAAGACACCCTCACCATGGTAACTATTCTCACCTCTTACCTTAATCGTGCAGCCACTGTCCCGTCGGCACCAGCTTTGTTCCACCGTACTCCTTTTCGTCAGTCGTGTCAACCCTTCCATCGTGCTCCCTGTTTCCTTCTTTGCTGAGTCTGCCTTTTTCTAGGTATTTTTAACTGTAATTGTTGTTAATTAATCTATGACTTGTGATTTTTCATTATCGTAGTTTAGAATTGTGGATAATCTTAAATAATTGTTGTCAGTTAATCTGTAAATCTTGTTGTTGTTAATTTTTTTATTCTGTAATTATCTTGACTGTTGAGATTATTGGGTTAGTGTGGGTTACTATAAGCCTGTAATATTGTTATTGGGTTGCTGGTAAATTTTAGGTATGGATGAGAGTATCAACCAAGAAACACTTAAGAATAATAATGCAGAGAATAATTTGGCTTCGAATCCTGTCTAGAAACTTCTCTTCTTCTTGAATCTAACGATAGTCATTAGTCAATCATAAACTTCTAATGTTTCAAAAAAAAAATTGATCCAGCTTGAAGATATGTTAGCTTTACAAGTAATAAACGGAAAATTGCATTACCAATGTTTGTGTTGTCTAAGTACTTTTGGAGGAGAGAGAATTAATAGAATGAAAAAATATTTGACAAAGATAGATGGAGATATTAAAAAGTATTTTAAAGTCCCTTATGACGTAGAAAAACAAATGAAAAATTTATTGAAAGAAATTCAAAAAATTAAAACTAGTAAGAGAAAAGTAAGTTTTAATGAAAATGGTAGTGATGAGATTGAAAATACAATTGATAAAGCATTAATGCAAGAAGAACAATAAATTCCGAATCAGTTACCATTAAAGCAAGTAATTATAAGTGATCCACAAAAGAAAGCAAAAATCTTTATTCCTCCTATGTTTGCACAAAGATTGTTATTGATAATGTGTTATATATATCGTTAGATGATATTGATGCTGATTTTGATCAAAATAGTGTTGGTAGTGGTGATAATAATACATTTTATGCTGTATGCCTGTATCACTTAATTTTTTTGGTGCAAATAGTAAAAATGAAGGTGATGATTTCAAGAAAATAAATTTGTAGCAAATTTTAGAAAATTTTAATGATTGATAATAAATTTAAATGTTGTCATTTTATATTTGATTATTATTTTTATTATTTAACTTTTGAATTTATAATTAAATGAAATTATAATATTATGATTTTTATAATATTTTTAATTTAAATAATAAAATTTTTATTAGATTATAATTATGATTTTATCTATTTATTAATATTTTATTTATTATTTTATTATAAAATATTTTTTAAATTAAATTATGATCAAATCAATTAAACTAATAAATTAATAGTTAAAATAGTTCAAGGTGGGGTTGGATTTTCATAACCTTGACTCAATTATTCAGGCCAACTACCTTGCGTAGGCCCTACCAAGGCTCAACATGGGGAATAAGCAGCATTATAGACAACCACAACAAAACTAAGTTGGGTTGGTTTAGTAGTTAGCTTACTAATTCACTTAAGTAAATGTCAGGTATTCGAATTCCGCCTTGTGCATGCAGCAATCCATTGGCCAGCGACAAATTATTAAGTAAATCTTAATACCGCGACAAATTAGTCTTTGACCTGCTAAGTTGGAAAATGCCTAAAAATAAAAAAAAAAACAGACAACCACAACCACATAATTATACGCACATAATACAGGTTTAAAATATTGGAAAATCTTAAACAGAACTCCATGCGACTAGAAAACGACACCGTTCAACAACCCGCGCCGACTGCGATACTACATTTGTGTCAGTTTCCGCAAACTATTCTTCCCACCGGTTTCAACGGAAAATCTGAAAAGTAAAGTACGTTCACGTCTCCTTTTCAAATTTCATAATTCATTCATTATTCAACCATTCTACTTTGAATTTTCTCATTTTGTTTTTTCAATTTACATATCTTCATATTTTTCATAATTTATTCTACAAACTGAGATATAGAGAGAGAATCAGAGATTGGCATTATTGTCAGTACCAAAAATAACTTTCCTTTCTCCATTCCACGCTATTTTTGGTCTCCGATCTCCCTTCCACTTACAGCAGCGGAAGAATCACCAGCAAAATCAAAATTAGAAAGAAAAGCAAAACAATTTTACATTAATAAAGGATTTAAAGAAAAATCATTGACATGAGTTCGATTCCTTTGATCAACACACTCCCTGTTGTTGCTCCGCTTCGCTCCGTTTCCCCTCCTCAATGCGGCGAGTTTCTTCCTTTATCCGCCATCCCAAAACGGCGACGTTCATTGTCCTCAGCTGCGTTTCGCCCAGTTTCTTCGGGCCCTGGCCCAAGCCCAGGTCCAACTATCAATTCAGCTCCGGTAAGTCTTCTTCTCAACGGATCAAGCTTCTCTGATACGATAACTGCTCTTTACCCTTCTCAGATGAGGTTATTTTTGTAATTTGATGTTGGTTTTCAGCGCGGGAATGGAAGTTACACAGTTGGTGATTTCATGACAACGAAAGATCATTTGCACGTTGTCAAGCCCTCCACTACCGTTGACGAAGGTAAGGATTTGTTTCTGTAATTTTTTGTTTTTTATTATTATGTTATTTAGTGTTCGTTTTATATTCTCCAAGTTTATTTACTTAAAATTTAAAATTTCAGCTTTGGAGGCACTCGTCAACAACAGGATCAGTGGTCTTCCAGTTATCGATGACGACTGGAATCTCGTAACTTTTTAATCCCCTTCAGCTATTTTTGCATTATTCTTTAATGATTTTAACGTTCTTCACTTTTGTTTTTTTCATGTACTTGTCTTTTCATCATCAAAATGCAACTACTTTGACTTTATTTTACTTCCTCTTTGAGACTTACCTCTTTTTCTTTCTAATAAAAAATTGCTGCAGGTTGGAGTTGTTTCAGATTATGACTTGCTAGCAATTGATTCTATATCAGGTATATTATATTATTTTATTTTGTTCTACTTTTTGCTAATTCTGAGTTGGAAATCATTTGTGTTAGTTATCCTTTCTACTTTTCAAACTTCGTGTTGTTATTGTTGAGAATGGTGACACTGAAGATGACAATATGCCATGTATGATAGTGTGGGCATTGAACTTCTTTACAAACCTTAAGCAATGCTATTATAAAATTCTATGGTTGTGCCCAAGTTTGCAAAACAAGAGTTCCGCATCCTGCTGCAAAGTGTCTACTAATCTTTTGTTTTGGCTTTTTAGGTGGTCCTCAAAGTGATGCAAACTTATTTCCTGATGTTGGTAGCTCTTGGAAAGTATGTGCAACTTTTTCTTCTAACTATGCTAAATAGATTTGCTGTCAATCATTCATAACACCTCTTTTATTGATGTTCATGGAATGTGCTTTGTAAATTGAGATGGGGCCATTCTATTATGTTGTTCACAAACTTAATTCTGAACCTACATGCAATCCTCTATGACAATTGAATTTCAATTTTTATTTTTTTGCCATGCACACCGTTGTTTTGCTGAAATAATAGTATTTCACTGAATACAAGGTCGTCGTAACTCGTTATAAATTCTGAAGCCTTGTGTAAATTTCATCAATTACTTATTGATCAACAACTGTATACTGCTTCTCTAAAAGATGGCTCTTCCGAATGGGAGGTAGGGTTGGCCCTTATTGGTGATCTTGATGGACATGCTGGAGAGGTTGCTATTAGTGTTCAAGTTTTCAAAAAATGCAAGATTTTTAAAAGGAAGGAAGTGGTATAAATTTTGAAAAATCGTGACCAAAATCATTTGCTTTAATCAGCGAACCTGCATCTTAGTTATCTCGTATTAGGAAATATTGCTGTCTGAAGTATAATTTGGACGAGTGCATCTTTGTATCCATTTGTATCTAGAGTCAAGCTTCAGGAAATAATGATCTGATCATGTGAATGTAGCAAAGTTTTGCTTGAGTTCAGAAATTACTGTTCTGAATAAGTTTACTTAAAAGTCCCAGTCTTTTGCAATAGAAGAATTTTGGAAGTCAGCCAGGTCTTTTTGAGTTTATGAATCAGTGCCTTCCAATATATATATGGGATCAGCTGTCTTTCTCCTTTGTTTTTTTCGGGAAATGTAGGGTACCTTCCTTTTTGCCTTTGTATTGACTACTTTTGAAATTTGCAAGGGGAAATGTAGGGTACCTTCCTTTTTGCCTTTGTAACTACTTTTGAAATTTGCAAGGTGGTCTTGGCAATGTTATATGGATTCTGTGATCAAACATGATCCTCAAAAGTACGACTTTGTCAGGACATTAAGATCATTTTTGTGTGTCAGGTAGTAAAGGATATGCATAGGTTCCGTATCTTAGAAATAACAAAATTTTGGCCTGAATTTTTTTAATATTCCTTCCGCTGTCTTCTTTGTGTTACTTGTCATGAAGCAGAAGGGAGCTTGCAATCGTATGAAAACTATCATATTTTATATGTTAGGAACAAACGTCTATTGAACTATCATTAGTTTATTATGTTAAGCAAAACTGTCTTGTTCTAATTGTTTGCTTCAATGACAGACATTTAATGAGATACAAAAACTGCTTAGTAAGACTAATGGAAAAGTTGTTGGTGACCTAATGACGCCAACTCCACTTGTTGTTCAAGAATCTACTAGTCTGGAGGATGCTGCTAGGTACTGATTTTATGTATAATCAACAACATTGAACTCTGTGTTTTCTTCCCCTTTATATTCCAGCCCATGTACACTCAATAATTCTTCGCCAATGTAAAGGACAAAAGAAAAGAAAAAACCTACTCCAGATTAATTTTCATTTACATGTTCCCTTAGAATGGCAAAGCTGATCACCTGATGTCTGACACCAGTGCTTATTGTATTAGGCTGTTGCTTGAAACAAAATATCGTCGACTACCTGTGGTAGACAAGGATGGGAAGCTGGTAAGAAGAGTATCTTCCCCCTCTTAATAGTTTAATATATGTGCTTCTTTCAGTAGTGGTTTTTGCTGAATGTTTCTCCTCATTATTGGAAGGTTGGACTCATTACAAGGGGAAATATCGTTAAGGCAGCTCTGCTATCGAAACATGCCGGCGAGTGGTGAGAGATCCACATAGTTTGAGAAAACCTTATTCAAATAGTTTTGCTCACGGTTTGTGTAGTGAAAGTCAGCATAGCCTCTACATGATTAGGTATTTAGTCATCATCCGATGGACGTTTAGATTATATTACAGATGCGATATGCATGGCCAAAATAGAGTAGCTGAAAACAACTTCTGAAGTGTTAATATTTATAGACGAGGGTGATCAATCGATCTCCTTGTTTGAGATATTTTATGTGCCCTGGATTGTTTAAACCATGGAAACACTATATATAGTCAATTTCTATTCAAGCTCTCGAATAGATCATTTTGAGCACTGTATCATAAGCTAATTATAAATTGCTTAGGGTTATAATTTATATATTTAATGTCTTGGTCATTTTTCATATTGGTTCTATTCACGAGTTTGTTATTGAGTTGGATAACTCTCGACTATTTTTGTCACGCCAAACTGTCCTTTTTGCCAATTGCAACTTGCAAGACAAATTGCTGGCATATTTTTTGGTCGTTAGCTTGTGTGCAAATTGGAATGCAGGCGAAGAAATTTAAAGGTGAAGCACTTATTGCCATGTTTTTGTGTTCTATTTTCTTCATTTTCCCGAGATGAAAACCAAAGCTCGGCATGAGAAAGCAAGATAGAAGAGTCTCAAATGCCAAACAGAACACAATCTCGGCCTCACACCTAAAGCTTAAGGATGGCAAAACTCCCCAGGATCCCTGCGGGGACTATCCCGAATGGGGATCCAACTGTGGGAAATTTTTTCTGCGGAAATGAGGATGGGGGACGAAATTCTCTCGAGGCCGGTGCGGGAACTCGAGCGGGGATCTTCGTCCCATCCTTGCTATTTTTCGAAATTTATAAATTTACTAAATTATTCTTAATAATTTATTTCTCATATATGTTTTTTAGTCTCTCTCATATATATATATATATATAACTTCTAATTTTCATTTTCATAACCCTTCTTTAATTCAGAAATCTCTAATGCTGTCCATACTCCATTCAACCTCTCTGCAACCACCCCCTTGCCACTGTCCCTTCTCACCGCATTGTCAAACCTCATCGTGCCATCACCCCCACCGCGTCGTGCTTTCTAATTGCGGCGTTCCTTTTTGTAACTCTGCCGTTGTGTCCATTCTCCTCTCTGTTGCCGCGTCTCTCACCTCATCCACTGCTTTGTCTTCTGGCTCGTCGTTACGTACTCCCACTGCGTCATTTCGAAATAAGTCACCATGGTGTCATTTAGACTTTTTGTATAAAATCTTGTTATTTTTGTATAGGATGGATACTTGCAACTCTATTCATATGGAAATTTATAATTATTTTGAACTATCAAATAGATTGGGAATGGGGTCCCTGCAAAGAATGAAACCCTGTGAAAAATGGGGATGGGGAGCAATAACGGGGACAGGGAACAAATCTGAGGGAGGGGATGGGGAGCAGGGAGGCATCCCCCGCTCCCGTCCTCGCCCTCGCTCTCGCCTTGCCCCGTTGACATCCCTACTAAAGCTGATAGCAGCTACGACAAATAAGTACACTAAGGTAGCGTTTGTTTTGGGGTACTGGGATAAAGATTGGAAGACTGAGACTCAGTATCATATTTGTTGGCTCAGAGACTGGTACTAAAATTTCTGTCTCTATCTCCAAAATTTCAGTATTTCAGTACTTCCAAAAAGTAGGAACACAGGGGACTGAATTTTTAAAGACAGAGATTGAAACTTTAATAACATTTTATACTTAAAATACTCTCATTTCAATTAATTAATTTTAATTTTATCCTTTGTGCAAATTAAATTAGAGCTTTATTCTTGTTTCAATTTCTATCTCTCATTTTACACCAAACAAAATACTGAAATTTATTTCAGTCTCTATCTCTGAGTCTCTGTCTCTCAATCTCAATATTTCAATCTCTCAATCACTGCACAAGAACCAAACCTAGCATTAGCAATATATAGATTTCAATATTTCACTTGTGCTCATTCCCACAACTAAAGCTAGAACAAACCCTTAAGCGGTACACACTTGTATACAGTATACAACGGCCTTCTATATATCCCACCACCATCCTTCAAAACCAAAACAGCATCTCTAATTCTTTTCATCATCGTCTAGAAAAATGGCAACTGAAACTGGTTTAGTAAAAATGTTCTTCTTCCCCTTCACAGGAGGCGGCCACCAAATCCCAATGATAGACATAGCAAGAGTTTTTGCATCTCATGGGGCCGCCTCAACAATCATAGCCACACCCTCCCACGCTCTCAACTTCCAAAACCTCATAACTAGAGCCCAGAGCTCCGGCCACCCTATCACCATCCACACTCTCCCCGCAGAAATACGCGACGCTACCGACATCACCGCCGGACCAATGAAGGATTTCGAGGATAAGGGCTTTGGAACTATCATCAACAGCTTTTACGAATTGGAACCTGATTATGCTGATTACATGAGGAACGAGCTTGGGAAGAAAGCATGGATTGTGGGACCGGTTTCGCTTTGTAACGGAAGCGTAGAAGATAAAACCCAGAGAGGGAAGTTGTCCACCATTGACGAGCAAGGTTGCTTGAAATGGCTGAACTCGAAGGAACCGCATTCAGTTATTTATGTCTGCTTTGGAAGCTTGATTCGGTTACCACCACAGCAGCTCAAGGAAATCGCTTACGGTCTTGAAGCTTCTGGTAAATCGTTCGTTTGGGTTGTTGGAAAAATTATGAAGTCATCGCCCAAAAACAAAGAAGAAGATGACGAAGATGATGTTCAAACATGGCTCCCGGAAGGGTTTGAAGAGAGGATGAAGGAATCAAACAGAGGATTGATCCTTAGAGGGTGGGCTCCTCAGCTTTTAATTCTGGAACATGGCGCCATTGGAGGGTTCGTGACTCATTGTGGTTGGAACTCAACTCTAGAAGGAGTGTGTGCCGGTGTGCCTATGGTGACGTGGCCGGTGACGGCGGAGCAATTCTTGAATGAGAAGCTGGTGACGAGTGTGTTGAGAATTGGAGTGCCAGTTGGGAGCAGAGAGTGGGTGTGGTTTAGTGACGAGTGGAAAGAGGTGTTGGGAAGAGAGAAGGTGGAGATTGCGGTGAAGAAGTTGATGGGGGAGAGTGAGGAGGCGGCGGAGATGAGAATGAGAGTGAAGAAGATTGCTGAGAGTGGCACAAGAGCTGTTGAAGAAGGTGGAACTTCTTATCAAGATGTTGATGCCTTGATTCAAGAGCTTCAAGAACGCAAAGTTAATAATTGCAATGGCGAAGTTTAGATTAGATTGCCCAACAATACAAAGAAGTTGTACACTTGAATCCGCTTGAATCCAAGAGAAATAAATTCTTTATACAAGAATTTCTCTGAAGCCGTTAAGCGTGACTATGAGTGAATTCTATGATAGACAGGCATATCACATAATCTCCACTGAATCGTTACTCTATCATGCTCAGCTTAAAATTATATATATATATATATATATATATATATATATATATATATATATATATATTATTTTTAATATATATTTTATATTAATGACTAATTTTAGTGATTGATTTTAGTATACGAATAATATAGTCATGACCATAGATTTCTTAGTCTCACCTTTATGTAAGAGTATCATTAGTTAATACTAAAATAATTAAATAAAATCTCATTTTTTTTAATTTTAGAAAAATCAGTAATTAGATATTGAATCTTCTAATTATTTTTTTACACATTTTTCTTTTTTCTTTTAATTTCATATTCAAAATAGTGAGACGTCTGCTAGGGTTTTTCTCTCTTTCAATCACTGTTGCCATTCTCTCTTCCTCTTCCTTTGCGGTCTCTCTCGTTCACTTATTCTCGCCACTGCAACCCGCTTTTGCTGCCACCGTAACAAGCTTCTCCTGCAGCGCAACACGCTTCCCCCACCGCCGCAACCTAGTTTTCTATTAGATGTCGTTTTCACCCTATCTCTTATACATGATATATTTTATTGTTAACTGTCCCTTTATGTGTTTTAATCTACGTTAATTGCTTTCATATTCTTTGCTTAATTCAAATGTGCAGTTGTCCTTTAAGCTTTTTATTTATTCTTCAAAGTCTCGCATATTTATTTTTCTTAATATTAAATAGTAATTTTCAATTCTCTTTGAAGTCACTTGTTATGACTTACGAATGACCTTGTGTCAATTTTATGTGAGAAATAAAGAGTTCGACAGGTCTAGCACTACAAAAAAAGGTCTATGGCCACAGTGAAAAATCGTGACCATAGCTAGTGAAAAGGGTGACTATAGGTCTATGGTCACGATTTTTAACCTATGGTCACGGTTTTTTCATTGTGGCCTATTCTGCCGTGGCCATCAACCTATGGTCACGGTTTTTTTTTATCTATGGTCACGGTTGTAGTGTTCAAATTCTGGCACTTTAGGCCACGTTTTTTTACTGTGACCAAAGGTTAATCTATGGTCATGCATAAAAACCATGACCATAGCCTTATTTATGCTCACGGTGTCACGATTTTCACTATGACCATAGCCTCTATGGTCACCCCACCTTAAAACTGTGACCATAGCCTTATCTATAGTCTATGGTCACGGTTTTTACTATGACCATAGCTTATCAATGGTCACCCCACCTTAAAACTGTGATCATAGTCTTATCTATGGTCACAGTTTTTATCCTAACCATAGCCTATTTTGTTTTATGAGATTTAATTTTTTTTAAAGCATAATCACATCCCAAAATGATGATAATCACAAAATAAATCTAAAAATAAAAAAATGATAATCAACAATTAAGATAAGTTGTGACTAAAGTAACCAACTAATATATCAATATAGTTGAGTGAATACACTTGTTTCAATCTCAGTTTTATATAGTGATATATACACTAACACTAAGTAGACACTATCAACAAATTTGTTCCACAAGCGTGAAAACAACACAATTTAGACTCAGCTAGGATAGATTATGTTTGGTATTGCTATTCTTCCTTCTTAATGCTCGAGAACTTTCGTTTCAGCCACTTTACCATATGAAAGCTCAGTACCTGCTTTATTAACATGCAAAGCAAAGTCACATTAGACATTAATTAGTATAACTAGGCTAAACCTTATAGAGGACTTTCATTTCTAATATCAGTAGAATTTGCACTCTTCTAGTCCTTTAGTCTGTATAATTAAATTGTGATGTGATCAACTGAAAGACCAAATTATAGCTAGAAACCTAAATTTGAAATAAGATCTCAAAAATAAAAATCAAACAATGAAACATCAAATTTTTCATGGTATTTGATAACATGAATAACCTTTTGAGAGAAGTACAAATTCATATTTGTCATGTTACTTAACAAATCAAATTAAACAAACCACAAGAGAGCTTCCATTATTAGCGCCAGCTATTTAAGTAATATAATAGTTATTTTCCTACTGCTACATAATTCATTCCTAAATAGAAGCAGAGTCACGTGGATAAGCTTCAAATTTTGAAAATATAGAATGAAGTTATAGGCAAATACAACATATAACATACAAATTTACCTTGTGCAAGAAAAATGGTGACAACTAGTAAACTTTAGTTGTAAAACCAGTTCCAGCATCCATAATAAGTGCCTAGATATTGGAACAAGATACAACACAACTAATAAAAAGGCCATCTACAATCCCTCTCTCAACATGTTGTGCTAGTCTTGCATTGATGAGCGGATAATTTGTACGCTTTTTGGCATTGTTTTTAGTATGTTTTTAGTATGATCTAGTTAGTTTTTAGTATATTTTTATTAGTTTTTAGTTAAAATTCACTTTTCTGGACTTTACTATGAGTTTGTGTGTTTTTCTGTGATTTCAGGTATTTTCTGGCTAAAATTGAGGGACCTGAGCAAAAATCTGATTCAGAGACCAAAAAGGACTGCAGATGTTGTTGGATTCTGACCTCCCTGCACTCGAAGTGGATTTTCTGGAGCTACAGAAGCCCAATTGGCGCGCTCTCAATGGCGTTGGAAAGTAGACATCCTGGGCTTTCCAGCAATATATGATAGTCCATACTTTGTCTAAGATTTGATGGCCCAAACCGGCGTTCAAAGTTACCCTCAGAAATCCCAGCGTTAAACGCCGGAACTGGCACCAAAATGGGAGTTAAACGCCCAAACTGGCATAAAAGCTGGCGTTTAACTCCAAGAAGAGTCTCTACACGAAAATGCTTCAATGCTCAGCCCAAGCACACACCAAGTGGGCCCGGAAGTGGATTTTTATGTCATTTACTCATCTCTGTAAACCTTAGGCTACTAGTTCTCTATAAATAGGACCTTTTACTATTGTATTGAGATATCGGGGTAGTTATCTTTGTTCTGATGCTATCTTAGATCATTGGGAGGCTGGCCATTCGGCCATGCCTAGACCTTGTTCTTATGTATTTTCAACGGTGGAGTTTCTACACACCATAGATTAAGGTGTGGAGCTCTGCTGTACCTCGAGTATTAATGCAATTACTATTGTTCTTCTATTCAATTCCGCTTGTTCTTGTTCTAAGATATCACTTGTTCTTCAACTTGATGAATGTGATGATCCGTGACACTCATCATCATTCTCACCTATGAACGTGTGACTGACAACCACCTCCGTTTTACCTTCGATTGGGTGAATATCTCTTGGATTCTTGATACACGATGCATGGTTGATCGCCTGACAACCGAGTGCTCGCCTGACAACCGAGCCAGCCATTCCGTGAGATCAGAGTCTTCGTGGTATAGGCTAGAACTGATGGCGGCATTCAAGAGAATCCGGAAGGTCTAACCTTGTCTGTGGTATTCTGAGTAGGATTCAATGATTGAATGACTGTGACGTGCTTCAAACTTCTGAGGGCGGGGCGTTAGTGACAGACGCAAAAGAATCACTGGATTCTATTCCGGCCTGATCGAGAACCGACAGATGGATAGCCGTGCCGTGACAGGGTGCGTTGAACATTTCCACTGAGAGGATGGGAGGTAGCCACTGACAACGGTGAAACCCTTGCTTAAGCTTGCCATGGAAAGGAGCAAGAAAGATTGGATGAAGACAGTAGGAAAGCAGAGAGACGGAAGGGAAGGCATCTTCATACGCTTATCTGAAACTCCCACCAATGAATTACATAAGTATCTCTATCTTTATCTTTATGTTTTATGCGTTTATCACCATACCCATTTGAATTTGCCTGACTAAGATTTACAAGGTGACCATAGCTTGCTTCATACCAACAATCTCTGTGGGATCGACCCTTACTCGCGTAAGGTTTATTACTTGGACGACCCAGTACACTTGCTGGTTAGTTGTGCGAAGTTGTGTTTATGCCATGGTATTGAACACCAAGTTTTTGGTTTCATTACCGGGGATTATTTGATTTGTGAAAAGTATTGATCACAATTTCGTGCACCAAGTTTTTGGCGCCGTTGCCGGGGATTGTTGAGTTTGGACAACTGACGGTTCATCTTGTTGCTTAGATTAGGTATTTTTTTCTTTTTTTTCTAGAGTTTCATGATGATTTGTTGAAGTCTGGCTGGCTGTGAAGCCATGTCTAATTTCATTGGACCGAGGTTTCAACTTATCATCACAAGAGCTTGTTGATTTTTATCAATCTTGCTGTTGGAGCAGTGATCTGCTAAGGCTTGGCTGGCCATTGGCCATGTCTAGTGTTTTGGACCGAAGCTTTCTTTGAAAGCTTGGCTGGCTGTGAAGCCATGTCTAATTCCTGGACCGGAGTCTTAGACTAAACATTGCATGATTCCTGGAATTCTCATTAAGAATTTTGATACCTTTTTCCACTTAATTTTCGAAAATCCAAAAAAAAAAATTTTACAAAATTATAAAAACAAAAAAATATTGCATGTTTGAGTCTAGTGTCTCATTTTAAGTTTGGTGTCAATTGCATGCATTCATGTGTCTTAGGGATCTTCAAGTTGTTCTTGATGATTTCATTGCTCTGACCTTTGAATTCTCTTGACTTGAGTGTTTATATGTCTCATATGCATTCTCATTAGTGTCAGTAGTATACAAACTGCTAAGTTTGGTGTCTTGCATGCATTGTTATTTGATTTTAGTTGCATTTTGATTATTCCTTATTATTAAAAATCCAAAAATATTTTTAATTTGTGTCTTCTCAAGTCAATAATACAGAGAATTAAAGATTCAGAACATACAGCAGAGGAATTACACAGAAAAAGCTGGGCGTTCGAAACGCCCAGTGAAGAAGGACAGACTGGCGTTTAAACACCAGCCAGGGTACCTGGTTGGGCGTTTAACGCCCAAAAGGGTATAGTTTTGGGCGTTAAACGCCAGAATGTGCACCGTTCTGGGCGTTTAACACCAGGATGGCACAAGAGGGAAGATTTTGTTTTTAATGCAGATTTTTTTTCAGTTTTCAAACTTTTTCAAAATCAAATCTTTTTCAAATCATATCTTTTCAATCATATGTTTTCAAAATCAATTTCTTTCTATTTTCAAAGATACTTGCTATCAATTAATGATTTGATTCAACATTTCAAGTATGTTGCCTTTTCTGTTGAGAAAGGTTTAATGTTTGAATCATATCTTTTCTTGTTAGCCAAGTTTTTAATTTTCAAAATCAAATATTTTTAAAATGTTTTTCAAATCATATCTTCTCAATCACATCTTTTTAAAACTAATCATATCTTCTTAACCACATCATTTTCAAAATAGTTTTCAATCAAATCTTTTTGATTTCTAATTTCAAAATCTTTTTCAAAAATCACTTGATTTCTTTTCCACTTTCATTTTTGAAAATCAATTAGTGTTTTTCAAAAATGTTTTCAAAATCTTTTACTTAATTTTCGAAAATTACTTCCCTTAAAATTCGAACTCCATCTTCTTTGATAAGTTCGAATTTTCTACTTCTGTCTTCTACTTTTCTTTTCCTCTGACACCTAAAGGAATCTCTATACTGTGACATAGAGGATTCCACATTTTCTTGTCCCCTTCTCCTTCTTATGAGCAGGAGCAAGGACAAAAGCATTCTTGTTGAGGCTGATCCTGAACCTGAAAGGACCTTGAAGAGAAAGCTAAGGGAAGCCAAAGCACAAATCTCTGTAGAGGACCTAACAGAAATCTTCAAAGAAGAAGAACATATGGCAGCCGAAAACAACAACAATGCCAACAATGCAAGGAAGGTGCTGGGTGACTTTACTGCACCTACTCCCGACTTTTATGGGAGAAGCATCTCTATCCCTGCCATTGGAGCAAACAACTTTGAGCTTAAGCCTCAATTAGTTTCTCTAATGCAACAGAATTGCAAGTTCCATGGACTTCCATTAGAAGATCCTCATCAGTTTTTAGTTGAATTCTTGCAAATCTGTGACACTGTCAAGACTAATGGGGTTGACCCTGAGGTCTACAGACTTATGCTATTCCCTTTTGCTGTAAGAGACAGAGCTAGGACATGGTTAGACTCTCAACCTAAAGAAAGCCTGGACTCTTGGGAAAAGCTAGTCAATGCCTTCTTGGCAAAGTTCTTTCCACCTCAAAAATTGAGTAAGCTTAGAGTGGAAGTCCAAACCTTCAGACAGAAGGAAGGAGAATCCCTCTATGAAGCTTGGGAAAGATACAAACAATTAATCAGAAAGTGTCCCTCTGACATGCTTTCTGAATGGAGCATCATAGGTATTTTCTATGATGGTCTCTCTGAACTGTCCAAGATGTCTTTGGATAGCTCTGCTGGAGGATCTCTTTATCTGAAGAAGACGCCTACAGAAGCTCAAGAGCGTATTGAAATGGTTGCAAATAACCAATTCATGTACACTTCTGAAAGAAATCCTGTGAACAATGGGATTAGTCAGAAGAAAGGAGTTCTTGAGATTGACACTCTGAATGCCATATTGGCTCAGAACAAAATATTGACTCAACAAGTCAATATGATTTCTCAAAGTCTGTCTGGAATGCAAAATGCACCAAGCAGTACTAAGGAGGCTTCATCTGAGGAAGAAGCTTATGATCCTGAGAACCCTTCGATGGAAGAGGTGAATTACATGGGAGAACCCTATGGAAACACCTATAATCCGTCATGGAGAAATCATCCAAATCTCTCATGGAAGGATCAACAGAGACCTCAACAAGGTTTCAACAATAGTAATGGTGGAAGAAACAGGTTTAGCAATAGCAAACCTTTTCCATCATCTTCTCAGCAACAGACAGAGAGTTCTAAGCAGAATAACTCTGACTTAGCAACCATGGTCTCTGATCTAATCAAAACCACTCAAAGTTTCATGACTGAAACAAGGTCCTCCATTAGAAACTTGGAGGCACAAGTGGGTCAGCTGAGCAAGAAAATTACTGAACTCCCTCCTAGTACTCTCCCAAGCAATACAGAAGAAAATCCAAAAAGAGAGTGCAAAGCCATCAACATGGCCGAATTTGGAGAGGAAAGAGAGGCAGTGAACGCCACTGAGGAAGGCCTCAATGGACGTCCACTGGCCTCCAATGAGTTCCCCAATGAGGAACCATGGGAATCTGAGGCTCAAAATGAGACCATAGAGATTCCATTGGACTTACTTCTGCCATTCATGAGCTCTGATGAGTATTCTTCCTCTAAAGAGGATGAGTATGTCACTAAAGAGCAAGTTGCTAAATACCTTGGAGCAATCATGAAGCTAAATGACAAGTTATTTGGAAATGAGACTTGGGAGGATGAACCCCCTTTGCTCACCAAAGAGCTAGATGACTTGTCCAGGCAGAAATTACCTCAAAAGAGACAGGATCCTGGGAAGTTTTCAATACCTTGTACCATAGGCACCATGACCTTCAAGAAGGCCTTGTGTGACTTAGGGTCAAGTGTAAACCTCATGCCTCTCTCTGTAATGGAGAAGCTAGGGATCTTTGAGGTACAAGCTGCAAAAATCTCACTAGAGATGGTAGACAATTCAAGAAAACAAGCCTATGGACTTGTAGAGGATGTTCTGGTAAAAGTTGAAGACCATTACATCCCTGCTAATTTCATAGTCCTAGAGACTGGGAAGTGCATGGACGAATCCATCATCCTTGGCAGACCCTTCCTAGCCACAGCAAAGGCTGTGATTGATGTTGATAGAGGAGAGTTGATCATTCAAGTGAATGAAGAATCCTTTGTGTTTGAGGCTCAAGGATATCCCTCTGTCACCATGGAGAGGAAGCATGAAGAGCTTCTCTCAAAACAGAGCCAAACAGAGCCCCCACAGTCAAACTCTAAGTTTGGTGTTGGGAGGCCACAACCAAACTTTAAGTTTGGTGTTGAACCCCCACATTCAAACTCTAAGTTTGGTGTTGGGAGGTTCCAACATTGCTCTGAGCATTTCTGAGGCTCCATGAGAGTCCTCTGTCAAGCTACAGACATTAAAGAAGCGCTTGTTGGGAGGCAACCCAATGTTATATTTTAACTATTTTCCTTTGTTATTTTATGTTTTTTGTAGGTTGATGATCATGAGAAGTCACAAAATCAATGAAAAAAGCAAAAACAGAATGAAAAACAGGAAGAAAAATAGCACACCCTGGAGGAAGAACTTACTGGCATTTAAACGCCAGTAAGGCTAGCTGTTGGGTGTTTAACGCCCAGTCTGGCACCATTCTGGGCGTTTAACACCAGAAAGGGGCACCAGACTGGCGTTAAACGCTAGAAAAGGGCAAGAAGCTGGCGTTAAACGCCAGAAATGGGCACCAGCCCGGCATTTAACGCCAGAAATGGCTAAAAACGCATTTTTGCATGCCATTTGGTGCAGGGATGACTTTTCTTTGACACCTCAGGATCTGTGGACCCCACAGGATCTCTACCTACCCCACCACTCTCTCTCTTCTTCACCCATTCACCAATCACCTCAACACCTCTTCCCCAAAAACCCTTCACCTATCCAATCCCATCTTTCTCTTCACCACTCACATCCATCCTTCACAAAACCCCACCTACCTCACCATTCAAATTCAAACCACTTTCCCTCCCAAACCCACCCTCAAATAGCCGAACCATCACCACCCCCACTCCTATATAAACCCCTCTTCACTCCTTCATTTTCACACAACCTAAACACCACTTCTCCCCCTTTTGGTCGAACACAAAGCCATTCCCTTCTTCCTCATTTATTCTTCTTCTACTCTCTTCTTTCTTCTTTTGCTCGAGGACGAGCAAACATTTTAAGTTTGGTGTGGTAAAAGCATTTCTTTTTGTTTTTCCATAACCATTTATGGCATCCAAGGCCGGAGAAACCTCTAGAAAGAGGAAAAGGAAGGCAAAAGCTTCCACCTCCGAGTCATGGGAGATGGAGAGATTCATCTCAAGGGTGCATCAAGACCACTTCTATGAAGTTGTGGCCTTGAAGAAGGTGATCCCCGAGGCCCCTTTTTCACTCAAAAAGAGTAAATATCCGGAGATCTGACATGAGATCCGAAGAAGAGGTTGGGAAGTTCTTACCAACCCCATTCAACAAGTCGGAATCTTAATGGTTCAAGAGTTCTATGCCAATGCATGGATCACCAAGAACCATGATCAAAGTGTGAACCCGGATCCAAAGAATTATCTTACTATGGTTCGGGGGAAATACTTGGATTTTAGTCCGGAAAGTGTAAGGTTGGCATTCAATTTGCCCATGATGCAAGGAGATGAACATCCTTACACTAGAAGGGTCAACTTTGATCAAAGGTTGGACCAAGTCCTCACAGTCATATGTGAAGAGGGCGCCCAATGGAAGAGAGATTCAAGAGGGAAGCCGGTTCAATTGAGAAGGCATGACCTCAAACCCATGGCTAGAGGATGGTTGGAGTTTATCCAACGCTCAATCATTCCCACTAGCAACCGGTCCGAAGTTACCATAGACCGGGCTATCATGATTCATAGCATCATGATTGGAGAAGAAATAAAAGTTCATGAGGTTATATCTCAAGAACTTTACAAGGTGGCGGACAAGTCCTCTACCTTGGCAAGGTTAGCCTTTCCTCATCTTATTTGTCACCTCTGTTATTCGGTTGGAGTTGACATAGAGGGAGACATCCCTATTGATGAGGACAAGCCCATCACTAAGAAGAGGATGGAGCACACAAGAGACCCCACTCATCATGAGATCCTTGAGATGCCTCAAGGGATGCACTTTCCTCCACAAAACTATTGGGAGCAACTAAACACCTCCCTAGGAGAATTGAGTTCCAACATGGGACAACTAAGGGTGGAGCATCAAGAACACTCCATCATCCTCCATGAAATTAGAGAAGATCAAAGAATCATGAGAGAGGAGCAACAAAGACAAGGAAGAGACATTGAGGAGCTCAAGCACTCCATAGGATCTTCAAGAGGAAGAACAAGCCGCCATCACTAAGGTGGACCCGTTCTTTAATTTCCTTGTTCTTTATTTCTCTGTTTTTCGAAAATTATGCTTATGTTTATCTATGTTTGTGCCTTGTGATCATTAGTGTCTTAGTGTCTATGCCTTAAAGTTATGAATGTCCTATGAATCCATCACCTTTCTTGAATGAAAAATGTGCTTAAATTGAAAAAGAAAAAAATTGCATGAATTTTGAATTTTATAACAGTTTAATTATCTTGATGTGGTGGCAAACCTTTTGTTTTCTGAATGTATGCTTAAACAGTGCATATGTCTTTTGAATTTGTGGTTCATGAATGTTGGATCTTGAAAGAATGATGAAAAAGGAGACATGTTACTGAGGATCTGAAAAATCATAAAAATGATTCTTGAAGCAAGAAAAAGCAATGAAAAAAAAAGAAAATTTCGAAAAAAAAAATTCAAAAAAAGAAGAAGAAAAAGAAAGAAAGAAAAGGAAAAGAAATAAGGTTGTGATCCAAGGCAATAAGAGTGTGCTTAAGAACCCTGGACACCTCTAGTTGGGGACTCTAGAAAAGCTGAGTCACAATCTGAAAAGGTTCACCCAATTATGTGTCTGTGGCATGTATGTATCCGGTGGTAATACTGGAAGACAGAGTGCTTTGGGCCACGGCCAAGACTCAATAAGTAGCTATGTTCAAGAATCATCATACTTTACTAGGAGAATCAGTAACACTATCTGGATTCTAAGTTCCTAAAGAAGCCAATCATTCTGAATTTCAAAGGATAGAGTGAGATGCCAAAACTATTCAGAGGCAAAAAGCTAAAAGCCCCGCTCATCTAATTAATACTGATCTTCATAGATGTTTTTGGATTTCATTGCATATTCTCTTCTTTTTTATCTTATTTGATTTTCAGTTGCTTGAGGACAAGCAACAATTTAAGTTTGGTGTTGTGATGAGCGGATAATTTGTACGCTTTTTGGCATTGTTTTTAGTATGTTTTTAGTATGATCTAGTTAGTTTTTAGTATATTTTATTAGTTTTTAGTTAAAATTCACTTTTATGGACTTTACTATGAGTTTGTGTGTTTTTCTGTGATTTCAGGTATTTTCTGGCTGAAATTGAGGGACCTGAGCAAAAATCTGATTCAGAGACCAAAAAGGACTGCAGATGTTGTTGGATTCTGACCTCCCTGCACTCGAAGTGGATTTTCTGGAGCTACAGAAGCCCAATTGGCGCGCTCTCAACGGCGTTGGAAAGTAGACATCCTGGGCCTTCCAGCAATATATGATAGTCCATACGTTGCCCAAGATTTGATGGCCCAAACCGGCGTTCAAAGTTACCCTCAGAAATCCCAGCGTTAAACGCCGGAACTGGCACCAAAATGGGAGTTAAACGCCCAAACTGGCATAAAAGCTGGCGTTTAACTCCAAGAAGAGTCTCTACACGAAAATGCTTCAATGCTCAGCCCAAGCACACGCCAAGTGGGCCCGGAAGTGGATTTTTATGTCATTTACTCATCTCTGTAAACCTTAGGCTACTAGTTCTCTATAAATAGGACCTTTTACTATTGTATTGAGATATCGGGGTAGTTATCTTTGTTCTGATGCTATCTTAGATCATTGGGAGGCTGGCCATTCGGCCATGCCTAGACATTGTTCTTATGTATTTTCAACGGTGGAGTTTCTACACACCATAGATTAAGGTGTGGAGCTCTGCTGTACCTCGAGTATTAATGCAATTACTATTGTTCTTCTATTCAATTCCGCTTGTTCTTGTTCTAAGATATCACTTGTTCTTCAACTTGATGAATGTGATGATCCGTGACACTCATCATCATTCTCACTTATGAACGTGTGACTGACAACCACCTCCGTTCTACCTTCGATTGGGTGAATATCTCTTGGATTCCTGATACACGATGCATGGTTGATCGCCTGACAACCGAGTGCTCGCCTGACAACCGAGCCAGCCATTCCGTGAGATTAGAGTCTTTGTGGTATAGGCTAGAACTGATGGCGGCATTCAAGAGAATCCGGAAGGTCTAACCTTGTCTGTGGTATTCTGAGTAGGATTCAATGATTGAATGACTGTGACGTGCTTCAAACTCCTGAGGGCGGGGCGTTAGTAACAGACGCAAAAGAATCACTGGATTCTATTCCGGCCTGATCGAGAACCGACAGATGGATAGCCGTGCCGTGACAGGGTGCGTTGAACATTTCCACTGAGAGGATGGGAGGTAGCCACTGACAATGGTGAAACCCTTGCTTAAGCTTGCGATGGAAAGGAGTAAGAAGGATTGGATGAAGACAGTAGGAAAGCAGAGAGACGGAAGGGAAGGCATCTTCATACGCTTATCTGAAACTCCCACCAATGAATTACATAAGTATCTCTATCTTTATCTTTATGTTTTATGCGTTTATCACCATACCCATTTGAGTTTGCCTGACTAAGATTTACAAGGTGACCATAGCTTGCTTCATACCAACAATCTCTGTGGGATCGACCCTTACTCGCGTAAGGTTTATTACTTGGACGACCCAGTACACTTGCTGGTTAGTTGTGCGAAGTTGTGTTTATGCCATGGTATTGAACACCAAGTTTTTGGTTTCATTACCGGGAATTATTTGATTTGTGAAAAGTATTGATCACAATTTCGTGCACCATGCATCAACTACATTATAGTGATGCCTAGTACACAACCAATTCAAAGTTTAAAACCTGGTAGTGGTCATGGTCACATCTCTTCTAGGTAATAGGTTAACATTATTGCACAAACGAAAAAAATACGGCCTTCATAAACCAAACCACATCAATACACAAAAGGAAAAGGAATATTGTTACATACCTTGGAGAGAGAGAATGCTGACTCAGCAGCAAAGGAAAGAAAATAATCCCTTTACTACCTTATCATTATTCTAGAAGAAGCAATAAAGAAAAGGGAGGAATAATAGGCAGGAGAAATGTGTAATCATAAGTGACAATAATTGATGATTGGATTAGTCAGATGAGAGAATCAAGGAGGCGTAATCGTAGGAGTTGAATGCTAATTATGATAATTAATTTGAAGGAAGGCAATAAAAGGAAGAGCTGATTAGGTGAGAGGTAGGAAAAGATTTGGAAAGGCCTAGGCTAGGAGAGAAGAGGACTCTCGAAATTCCTCTGTTATCTTTTATGTTTATATTATATTTCTGTATTTCCATTAAAATAAATACCAGTGTAACAACTGGTATCAGAGCACCGGTTCTGGGTGTTCTGTGGATGGTGTCCACGCGAGCTGCCATGGAGTCAAGGTTGGAGGCGGTGGAGAAATGGATTGAGGAGTTACAGGAAGCTCAACAACGATCCTTGGAGGCATTCTCAGCAAATATGTTGAGACAAATGAGGGAGTTGCTTCCTCAACAGCACCATGGTGGAGGTGCTGGTGCTAACGACACTAGAGGAGGAAATGACGATGGAAGGAACGAGCAAGATGACGAGAGGGTAGAAGGGAACGGTGCAGGAGACGAAGGGCAGAGGCGATTCGAACCAATTCGAAAGCTTGACTTATCGGTATTCTCGGGGGAGGATCTGAATGGCTGGTTGGTGAGAATGGAACGCTACTTCAGGGTAATCAGAGTAGTTCCGGCGCAGAGGCTGAATTTTGCAACAATGGCTTTGGAAGGGGAGGCCCTCACCTGGTCCGAATGGTGGGAAGAATACACACCATTTCAGACATGGAGACGATTCAAGGAGGACTTATTGAAACGTTTTCAACCTGGAGCTGCTCTTAACCCCATGGCTCCGTTACTAGAGGTGAAACAGGTGGAGGACGTCACTCAGTATAGGCGGGAGTTTGAGGCTGCAGCACGAACGTAGAGAAACCTAGGAATAGAGGCGCTCATGTGCATCTTTGTCAATGGACTCAAAAAGGAAATTCAGGCAGAATTGGAGGTGGCTCAGTTCGATAATTTACCAGCTTTAATGGATAGAGCCATGGCTATTGAATGGAGAAATCAAGCATGGAAGGAGACCAGGGTTAACCCTAACGGCAAGAGGGTGGAGGGGCTGCCAGAAGGGAACAGATCAGGCGGATCTGGTTCAGTGGGAGCTAGATTTGGATTTTTCAAAAATTCTAGTTCGGTGAAGTACAACACCCACGACGGCAGCAGTGAATCAAGGGGCAAGATTGGATCCAACACAAACAGAGGCACCCCTACTCCTCGTACATGCCTTACCACTAGTTTGAACGGAGGCAACAACACTTCTCATTCGCAAACGACTCGTAATAGCGGCAAACGGCGGCTCTCGAACGAAGACTGGGCAGAGAGACAGAGTTGTGCTTTAGATGTGCAGAGAAGTGGGAACCTGATCATAGGTGCTCCATGAAGCACTATCAAATCATACTCCTAGGAGAAGATGCAGAAGAGGAGGCAGAAGGAGACGTAGGGATGAACCAAGAGGCCAATGCAGGGGAAACTGAGCGGGAAGAGCTGCAACTGTCATCATACAGCTGCAATTTAAGAAGCCTTTCCTTCCGTCCACCTTGAGGACAAGGTGATGCTTCAAGGGGAAGGTATTGTTGCATACCTTGGAGAGAGAGAGAATGCTGAATCAGCAGCAAAGGAAAGAAAATAATCCCTTTACTACCTTATCATTATTCTAGAAGAAGCAATAAAGAAAAGGGAGGAATAATAGGCAGGAGAAATAATAATCATAAGTGACAATAATTGATGATTGGATTAGTCAGATGAGAGAATCAAGGAGGCGTAATCGTAGGAGTTGAATGCTAATTATGATAATTAATTTGAGGGAAGGCAATAAAAGGAGGAGCTGATTAGGTGAGAGGTAGGATGTTACATACCTTGGAGAGAGAGAGAATGCTGACTCACCAGCAAAGGGAAGAAAATAATCCCTTTACTACCTTATCATTATTCTAGAAGAAGCAATAAAGAAAAGAGAGGAATAATAGGCAGTAGAAATGTGTAATCATAAGTGACAATAATTGATGATTGGATTAGTCAGATGAGAGAATCAAGGAGGCGTAATCATAGGAGTTGAATGCTAATTATGATAATTAATTTGAGGGAAGGCAATAAAAGGAGGAGTTGATTAGGTGAGAGGTAGGAAAAGATTTGGAAAGGTCTAGGATAGGAGAGAAGAGGACTCTCGAAATTCCTCTGTTATCTTTTACGTTTCTATTATATTTCTGTATTTTCATTAAAATAAATACTAGTTTAACAACTGGTATCAGAGCGTGGTTGTCGGCGCCATGGAAAGGGCTACCTATAGGCTGGATTAAGGTGAATACCGAATACTGATAGACTGTAGCAAAGTGGCTACCATTGGGTCAGTGTTGATAGAGTGAAGCCGCCGTGGACGTCGGCTCTCCAGGGCCGGTGTATTGTTAGGGACTTGGGTATTATGGGTGCTCAAAGTCTCACATCGAGTAGTATGGAATGCTTGATGTTGTATATAAGGAGAGTGGTTCTTCTCCCTTAACAGCTAGCTTTTAAGGTATGGTTCTCCACTTTTCTTAGATACTTAACATAGAAAAAGATTTGGAAAGGCCTAGACTAGGAGAGAAGAGGACTCTCGAAATTCCTCTATTATCTTTTACGTTTCTATTATATTTCTGTATTTCCATTAAAATAAATACCAGTGTAACAAATAATCAAGCAACGAAAGAATACATTGAAGTACTACTTCCTGTTCAGAAGTGTTCCACAATAAACTACCAAACAATAGGGACACCGTCATTTAGATGTAATTAATACTAAAAAATGATATTAAAGAACTGACTTGGAATTAAAGGTTCATGCAATACAATCCAAGAGAAAAGACTTCTTTGTTTGGAAGTCTAATTACATACTCGTGAATTAAGTGCAAGGAATAAATTGAAATTTATTTTACATTGGTAGACTTGGATACTAAAAGCTTGAGGCCATGTTGATATATATGGCGCTTGCATTTCTAGACGAATTGTGATAAGCTTAGAGATACGTTCACTTGGACTTGGTGTCAAGGTTTTCAAACTCTCATCAGAATTAATTCTATCGGTAAGCTTTTGTAAGAAGTCATCCATGAAAAACTGGCACAGAAAAATTTTTTAAGACAAAAAATTAGTTATAACAAATAATTTGCACGAAGAGAGTCGCATGAAGCCTTCCAAAATTATGGCAACCCATTGGACTAATTATACTGATAGTCTCAAAGATAGGAAATCATGCATTGAAAATTTATACTAATACATATCATTGACAACTTCTGAAATTGAAGCTAGCCAATGGTATATCTTAGATCTTAGAAGGAAATGATATCGCTGTATTTTTGTTTAGGAAATTCATGTATGCCGTTGATGAGCGGATAATTTATACGCTTTTTGGCATTGTTTTTAGTATGTTTTTAGTATGTTTTAGTTAGTTTTTATTATATTTTTATTAGTTTTTATTTAAAATTTACTTTTCTGGACTTTACTATGAGTTTATGTGTTTTTCTGTGATTTCAGGTATTTTCTGGCTGAAATTGAGGGACCTGAGCAAAAATCTGATTCAGAGGCTGAAAAGGGCTGCAGATGCTATTGGATTCTGACCTCCCTGCACTCGAAGTGGATTTTCTGGAGCTACAAAAGCCCAATTGGCGCTCTCTCAATTGCGATGGAAAGTAGACATCCAGGGCTTTCCAGCAATATATAATAGTCCATACTTTACCCGAGATTTGATGGCCTAAATAGGCGTTCCAAGTCAGCTTCAGAATTCCCGGCATTAAACGCCGGAACTGGCACAAAAGTGGGAGTTAAACGTCCAAACTGGCACAAAAGCTGGCGTTTAACTCCAAGAAAAGTCTCTACACATGGAAGCTTCAATGCTCAGCCCAAGCACACACCAAGTGGGCCCGGAAGTGGATTTTTACGTCATTTACTCATTTCTGTAAACCCTAGGCTACTAGTTCTCTATAAATAGGACCTTTTGCTATTGTATTTGAAGAATCTTTCAATCTTCGGATCATCTTTTGCTCATGTTTTTATGATTGAACCCTCTTTGAGAGGCTGGCCATTCGGCCATGCCTAGACCTTGTTCTTATGTATTTTCAACGGTGGAGTTTCTACACACCATAGATTAAGGTGTGGAGCTCTGCTGTACCTCGAGTATCAATGTAATTACTACTATTTTCCATTCAATTCATCTTATTCTTGTTCTAAGATATTCATTCGCACCCAAGAACATGATGAAATGTGATGATTATGTGACGCTCATCATCATTCTCACTTATGAATGCGTGCCTGACAACCACTTCCGTTCTACATGCAAACAAGGCTTGAGTGTGTATCTCTTGGATTCCTTAATCAGAATCTTCGTGGTATAAGCTAGAATCAATTGGCAGCCATTCTTGAGAATCCAAAAGGTCTAAGCCTTGTCTGTGGTATTTTGAGTAGGATTCAGGGATTGAATGACTGTGACGAGCTTCAAACTCGCGATTGTGGGGCGTTAGTAACAGACGCAAAAGAATCACTGGATTCTATTCCGACATGATCGAGAACCGACAGATGAATAGCCGTGCTGTGACAGAGCGCGTTGAACATTTTCACTGAGAGGACGGGACTGTAGCCATTGACAACGGTGATGCCCAACATACAGCTTGCCATGGAAAGGAGTAAGAAGGATTGGATGAAGACAGTAGGAAAGCAAAGAGACGGAAGGGACAAAGCATCTCCATACGCTTATCTGAAATTCTCACCAATGAATTACATAAGTATCTCTATCTTTATTTTATGTTTTATTCATCTTTTAATTATCAATCCTCCATAACCATTTGAATCCGCCTGACTGAGATTTACAAGATGACCATAGCTTGCTTCATACCAACAATCTCCGTGGGATCGACCCTTACTCGCGTAAGGTTTATTACTTGGACGACCCAGTGCACTTGCTGATTAGTTGTGCGAAGTTGTGATAAAGAGTTGAGATTGCAATTGAGCATACCATATTGATGGCGCCATTGATGATCACAATTTCGTGCACCAAGGTTTTGGCGCCGTTGCCGGAGATTGTTTGAGTTTGGACAACTGACGGTTCATCTTGTTGCTTAGATTAGATAATTTGATTTTATGTTTAAGCTTTTTACTTTTCGAAAATTTTTCAAAATACAAAAAATATTCCTATTTTGTTCTTCATAGTTTTTAAGAATGGATTCTAGAGTTTCATGATGATTTGTTGAAGTATGGCTGGCTGTGAAGCCATGTCTAATTGTTTGGACCGAGGTTTCAACTTATCATCACAAGAGCTTGTTGATTTCTATCAATTTTGCTGTTGTGAGCAATGATCTGCTAAAGCTTGGTTGGCCATTGGCCATGTCTAGTATTTTAGACCGGAGCTTTTACTGAAAGCTTAGCTGGCTGTGAAGCCATGTCTAATTCCTGGATTGAAGTCTTAGACTAGCATTGCAATAATTCATGGAATTCTCATTAAGAATTTTGAACCCTTGTTTTTCTTTTCCACTCAATTTTCAAAAAAGCACAAAAAAATTATAAAATCTTAAAATCAAATATATTTTTATGTTTCTTGTTTGAGTGTAGTGTCTAATTTTAAGTTTGGTGTCAATTGCATGTCTTTATTCTTCTAATTTTTGAAAATTACATGCATTATGTTCTTCATTGATCTTCAAGTTGTTCTTGATGATTTCCTTGCTCTGATCTTTAAATTCTCTTGTCTTGAGTGTTTTGTTATTTCTCATATGCATTCTCAATTTGTTAGTGTCAATAGTATACAAACTTCTATGTTTGGTGTCTTGCATGCATTGTTTATTTGATCTTAGTTTCATTTTGATTATTCCTCATCATTAAAAATTCAAAAAATTTTTTAATTTGTGTCTTTTCAAGTCAATAATACAGAGAATTGAAGATTCAGAACATGCAGCAGAGGAATTACACAGAAAAAGCTGGGCGTTCAAAACGCCCAGTGAAGAAGGAAAATTGGCGTTTAAACGCCAGCCAGGGTACCTGGCTGGGCATTTAATGCCCAAAAGGGTAGCATTTTGGGCGTTAAACGCCAGCATGGATACCATTCTAGGCGTTTAACGCCAGGATGATACAAGAGGGAAGATTTTGTTTTTAATTCAAAAATTTTTCAAGTTTTCATAATTTTTCAAAATCAGATCTTTTTCAAATCATATATTTTCAATCATATATTTTTCAAAATCAATTTCTTTCCATTTCAAAAATACTTGCTAACAATTAATGATTTGATTCAAAACTTTCAAGTGTGTTGCCTTTTCTGAATCATATCTTTTAAATTTCTTGTTAGCCAAGTCATTAATTTTAAAAATAAAATCTTTTTAATTATTTTTCAATCATATCTTTTTAAAACCATAACTTTTCAATCATATCTTCTTAATCACATATTTTTCAAAATAGTTTTCAATCATATCTTTTTGATTTCTAATTTCAAAATCTTTTTTCAAAATCGCTTTATCTCTTTCCCAAATCTAATTTTCGAAAATCATTCATCAAATTTTCAAAATTTCTTTTAATTATTTTAAAATCTTTTACTTTATTTTCGAAAATTCTTCCCCTCTTCTCACATCCTTCTATTTAAGGACTAACACTCCTCCACTATCAACAATTCGAACTCTATCCCTCTTGATAAGTTCGAATTCTTCTCTTTCTACCTCCTCCTTCTATTCTTCTTTTCCTCTGACACCTCAAAGAATCTCTATACTGTGACATAGAGGATTCTATACTTTCTTGTTCTCTTCTCTTTCATATGAGCAGGAGCAAAGACAAAAGCATTCTTGTTGAGGCTGATCCTGAACCTGAAAGGGCCTTGAAGCGAAAGCTAAGAGAAGCTAAAGCACAACTCTCTGGAGAGGACCTAACAGAAATCTTCAAACAAGAAGAAGATATGGCAGCCGAAAACAACAACAATGCCAACAATGCAAGGAAGGTGCTTGGTGACTTTACTGCACCTACTCCCGACTTCTATGGGAGAAGCATCTCTATCCCTGCCATTGGAGCAAACAACTTTGAGTTTAAGCCTCAATTAGTTTCTCTAATGCAATAGAATTGCAAGTTTCATGGACTTCCATTGGAAGATCCTCATCAGTTTTTAGCTGAATTCTTTCAAATCTGTGACACTGTCAAGACCAATGGGGTTGACCTTGAGGTCTACAGACTTATGCTATTCCCTTTTGCTATAAGAGACAGAGCTAGGATATGGTTGGACTCACAACCTAAAGAAAGCCTGAACTCTTGGGAAAAGCTAGTCAATGCCTTCTTGGCAAAGTTCTTCCCACCTCAAAAATTGAGTAAGCTTAGAGTGGAAGTCCAAACCTTCAGACAGAAGAAAGGTGAATCCCTCTATGAAGTTTGGGAAAGATACAAACAATTGATCAGAAAGTGTCCTTCTGACATGCTTTTTGAATGGAGCATCATAGGTATCTTCTATGATAGTCTGTCTGAACTGTCCAAGATATCATTGGATAGCTCTGCTGGAGGATCTCTTCATCTGAAGAAGACGCCTGCAGAAGCTCAAGAACTCATTGAAATGGTTGCAAATAACCAATTCATGTAGACTTCTGAAAGGAATCCTGTGAACAATGGGACGAATCAGAAGAAAGGAGTTCTAGAGATTGATACTCTGAATGCCATATTGGCTCAGAACAAAATATTGACTTAGCAAGTCAATATGATTTCTCAAAGTCTGTCTGGAATGCAAGCTGCACCAGGCAGTACTAAGGACGCTTCATCTGAAAAAGAAGCTTATGATCCTGAGAACCCATCAATGGACGAGGTGAATTACATGGGAGAACCCTATGGAAACACCTATAATCCTTCATGGAGAAATCATCCAAATCTCTCATGGAAGGATCAACAGAGACCTCAACAAGGTTTCAACAACAATGATGGTGGAAGAAACAGGTTTAGCAATGGCAAGCCTTTTCCATCATCTTCTCAGCAACAGACAGAGAATTCTAAGCAGAGCCACTCTGACTTAGCAACCATGGTCTCTGATCTAATCAAAACCACTCAAAGTTTCATGACTGAAACAAGGTCCTCTATTAGAAACTTGGAGGTACAAGTAGGTTAGCTGAGTAAGAAAGTTACTGAACTCCCTCCTCGTACTCTTCCAAGCAATACAGAAGAGAATCCAAAAGGAGAGTGTAAGGCCATCAACATGGCCAAAATTAGAGAGGAGGAAGAGGCAGTGATCACCACTGAGGAAGACCTTAATGGACGTCTACTGGCCTCCAATGAGTTCCCTAATGAGGAACCATGGGAATCTGAGGCTCACACTAAGACCATAGAGATTCCATTGGATTTACTTCTGCCATTCATGAGCTCTGATGAGTATTCTTCCTCTGAAGAGGATGAAGATGTCACTGAAGAGCAAGTTGATAAGTACCTTGGAGCAATCATGAAGCTAAATGACAAGTTATTTGGTAATGAGACATGGGAGGATTAACCCCCTTTGCTCACCAAAGACCTGGATGACTTGACTAGGCAGAGATTACCTCAAAAGAGACAGGACCCTGGAAAGTTCTCAATACCTTGTACATTAGGCACCATGACCTTCGAGAAGGCTCTGTGTGACCTATGGTTAAGCATAAACCTTATGCCTCTCTCTATAATGGAGAAGCTAGGGATCTTTGAGGTACAAGTTACAAGAATCTCACTAGAGATGGTAGACAATTCAAGAAAACAAGCTTATGGACTTGTAGAGGATGTTCTGGTAAAGATTGAAGACCATTACATCCCTGCTGATTTTATAGTCCTAGAGACTGGAAAGTGCATGGATGAATCCATCATCCTTGGCAGACCCTTCCTAGCCACAGCAAAGGCTGTGATTGATGTTGACAGAGGAGAATTGATCATTCAAGTGAATGAAGAATCCTTTGTGTTTAAGGCTCAAGGATATCCCTCTATAACCATGGAGAGGAAGCATGAAGAGTTTCTCTCAAAACAGAGTCAAATAGAGCCCCCACAGTCAAACTCTAAGTTTGGTGTTGGGAGGCCACAACCAAATTCTAAGTTTGGTGTTGAACCCCCACTTTCAAACTCTAAGTTTGGTGTTGGGAGGTTCCAACATTACTCTGAACATCTGTGAGGCTCCATGAGGGCCCACTGTCAAGCTTCTGACATTAAAGAAGAGCTTGTTAGGAGGCAACCCAATGTTATATTTATCTATTTCCATTGTTATTTTATGTTTTCTATAGGTTGATGATCATGTGAAGTCACAAAAACAATTGAAAAAGCAAGAACAGAATGAAAAACAGAAAGAAAAATAGCACACCCTGGAGGAAAAGCTTGCTGGCGTTTAAACACCAGTAAGGGCAGCAAATGGGCGTTTAACGCCCAGTCTGGCACCATTCTGGGCGTTTAACACCAGAAAAGGGCACCAGACTGGCGTTTAACGGCAGAAAGGGGCACCAGACTGGCGTTTAACGCTAGAAAAGGGCAGCATTCTGGCGTTTAACACTAGGATTGGCAGAAAGGGCGTTTTACACGCCACTTGGTGCAGGGATGAGCTATCCGTGACACCTCAGGATCTGTGGACCCCACAGGATCCCCACCTACCCTACTACTCTCTCTCTGCTTCACCCATTCACCAATCACCTCAATACCTCTTCTCCAAAAAAACCCCTTACCTATCAAATCCCACCATTCTCTTCACCACTCACATCCATCCTTCATAAAACCCCACCTACCCCACCATCCAAATTCAAACCACTTTCCCTTCCAAACCCACTTATAATGGCCAAACCCTACCCCTCTCTCCATCCCTATATAAACCCTACTTCACACCTTCATTTTCACACAAGCTAAACACTACTTCTCTCCCTCAGCCGAACCACAAAAGCCCCCTCCATCTCCTCTATTTCCTCTTCTTCTACTCTTTTCTTTCCTCTTTTACTCGAGGACGAGCAAACCTTCTAAGTTTGGTGTGGTAAAAGCATTGCTTTTTATTTTTCCATAACCATTTATGGAACCTAAAGCCGGAGAAACCTCTAGAAAGAGGAAAGGGAAGGCAATAGCTTCCACCTCCGAGTCATGGGAGATGGAGAGATTCATCTCAAGGGTGCATCAAGACCACTTCTATGAAGTTGTGGCCATGAAGAAGGTGATTCTTGAGGTCCCTTTCAATCTCAAAAAGAGTGAATATCCAGAGATCCAACATGAGATCCGAAGAAGAGGTTAGGAAGTTCTTACCAACCCCATTCAACAAGTCAGAATCTTAATGGTTCAAGAGTTCTATGCCAATGCATGGATCACCAAGAACCATGATCAAAGTGTGAACCCGGACCCAAAGAATTGGCTTACAATGGTTCGGGGAAAATGCTTAGATTTTAGTTCGGAAAATGTAAGGTTGGCATTCAACTTGCCCATGATGCAAGGAGATGAACACCCCTACACTAGAAGGGTCAACTTTGATCAAAGGTTGGACCAAGTCCTCATAGACATTTGTGAAGAGGGCGCTCAATGGAAGAGAGATTCAAAAGGGAAGCCGGTTCAACTGAGAAGGCATGACCTCAAGCCCGTGGCTAGGGGATGGTTGGAGTTTATCCAACGCTCAATCATTCCCACTAGCAACCGGTCCGAAGCTACTATAGACCGGGCTATCATGATTCATAGCATCATGATTGGAGTGGAAGTAGAAGTTCATGAGGTTATATCCCAAGAACTTTATAAGGTGGCAGACAAGTCCTCTACCTTGGCAAGGTTAGCCTTCCCTCATCTCATTTGTCACCTCTGTAATTCAGTTGGAATTAACATAGAGAAAGACATCCTCATTGATGAGGACAAGCCCATCACTAAAAAGAGGATGGAGCAAACAAGAGATCCAACTCATGGACATAAGGAAATTCCTCATCATGAAATCCCTGAGATGCCTCAAGGGATGCACTTTCCTCCACATTGGGAGTAAATCAACACCTCCCTAGGAGAATTGAGTTCCAACATGGGACAACTAAGGGTGGAGCACCAAAAACATTCCATCCTCCTCCATGAAATTAGAGAAGATCAAAGAATCATGAGAGAGGAGCAACAAAGGTAAGGAAGAGACACTGAGGAGCTCAAGCACTCCATAAGATCTTCAAGAGGAAGAACAAGCCGCCATCACTAAGGTGGACCCGTTCTTTAATCTCCTTGTTCTTTATTCTTCTGTTTTTCAAAAATTATGCTTTATGTTTTATTTATGTTTGTGTCTTATGATCATTAGTGTCTTAGTGTATATGCCTTAAAGTTATGAATGTCCTATGAATCCATCACCTTTCTTAAATGAAAAATGTTCTTAATTGAAAAAGAGAAGAATTGCATGAATTTCAAATTTTATAACAGATTAATTATTTTGATGTGGTGGCAATATTTTTGATTTCTGAATGTATGCTTGAATAGTGCATATGTCTTTTGAATTTGTTGTTCATTAATGTTAAAATTGTTGGCTCTTGAAAGAATGATGAAAAAGGAGACATGTTACTGAGGATCTGAAAAAAATTATAAAAATGATTCTTGAAGCAAGAAAAAGCAGTGAATTCAAATAAAAAAGAGCAAGCAGAAAAAGCCAATAGCCCTTTAAACCAAAAGGCAAGGATAATAAAAAGGATCCAAGGCTTTGAGCATCAGTGGATAGGAGGGCCTACAGGAATAACATCCTGGCCTAAGAGGCTAAACCAGGCTGTCCCTAACCATGTGCTTGTGGCGTGAAGGTGTCACGTGAAAACTTGAGACTGAGCGGTTAAAGTCGTGATCCAAAGCAAAAAGAGTGTGCTTAAGAACCCTGGACACCTCTAATTGGGGACTCTAGCAAAGCTGAGAAACAATCTGAAAAGGTTCACCCAGTTATGTGTCTGTGGCATGGATGTATCCGGTGGTGATACTGGAAAACAGAGTGCTTTGGGCCACGGCCAAGACTCATAAAGTAGCTGTGTTCAAGAATCATCATACTTAACTAGGAGAATGAATAACACTATCCAGATTCTGAGTTCCTATAGAAGCCAATCATTCTGAACTTCAAAGGATAAAGTGAGATGCCAAAACTGTTCAGAGGCAAAAAGCTAAAAGCCCCGCTCATCTAATTAACACTGATCTTCATAGATGTTTTTGGAATTCATTGTATATTCTCTTCTTTTTATCCTATTTGATTTTTAGTTGCTTGGGGACAAGCAACAATTTAAGTTTGGTGTTGTGATGAGCGGATAATTTATACGCTTTTTGGCATTATTTTTAGTATGCTTTTAGTATGTTTTAGTTAGTTTTTATTATATTTTTATTAGTTTTTATTTAAAATTCACTTTTCTGGACTTTACTATGAGTTTGTATGTTTTTCTGTGATTTCAGGTATTTTCTGGCTGAAATTGAGGGACCTGAGCAAAAATCTGATTCAGAGGCTGAAAAGCGCTGTAGATGCTGTTGGATTCTGACCTCCCTGCACTCGAAGTGGATTTTCTGGAGCTACAGAATCCAAATAGGCGAGCTCTCAATTGCGGTTGAAAGTAGACATTCAGGGCTTTCCAGCAATATATAATAGTTCATAGTTTGCCCGAGATTTGATGGCCCAAACAGGTGTTCCAAGTCAGCTTCAGAATTCCCGGCGTTAAACGCCGGAACTGGCACAAAAGTGGGAGTTAAACGCCCAAACTGGCACAAAAGCTGGCGTTTAACTCCAAGAAAAGTCTCTACATATGGAAGCTTCAATGCTCAGCCCAAGCACACATCAAGTGGGCCCGGAAGTGGATTTTTATGTCATTTACTCAATTCTGTAAACCCTAGGCTACTAGTTCTCTATAAATAGGACCTTTTGCTGTTGTATTTAGGGGATGACCCGTGACACTCATCATCATTCTCACCTATGAACGTGTGCCTGACAACCACCTCCGTTCTACCTTAGATTGAGTGGATATCTCTTGGATTCCTTAATCAGAATCTTCGTGGTATAAGCTAGAATCCATTGGCGGCCATTCTTGAGAATCCGGAAGGTCTAAACCTTGTCTGTCGTATTCTGAGTAGGATTCAGAGATTGAATGACTATGACGAGCTTCAAACTCGCGATTGTGGGGCGTTAGTGACAGACGCAAAAGAATCAATGGATTCTATTCCGACATGATCAAGAACCGACAGATGAATAGCCGTGATGTGACAGAGCGCGTTGAACATTTTCACTGAGAGGACGGGATTGTAGCCATTGACAACGGTGATGCCCAACATACAACTTGCCATGAAAAGGAGTAAGAAGGATTGGATGAAGACAGTAGGAAAGCAGAGAGACGGAAGGGACAAAGCATCTCCATACGCTTATCTGAAATTCACACCAATGAATTACATAAGTATCTCTATCTTTATTTTATGTTTTATTCATCTTTTAATTATCAATCCTCCATAACCATTTGAATCCGCCTAACTGAGATTTACAAGATGACCATAGCTTGCTTCATACCAACAATCTCCGTGGGATCAACCCTTACTCGCGTAAGGTTTATTACTTGGACGACCCAGTGCACTTGCTGGTTAGTTGTGCAAAGTTGTGATAAAGAGTTGAGATTGCAATTGAGCGTACCATATTGATGGCGCCATTGATGATCACAATTTCGTGCACCAGTAATCTTAGCTCTAAATTACTTGCCAAGAGGTTTTCTTTCATTTGAAGTTTACTTTCCTTGTCTTTAATTGCTTTGACTTTTAATTCCTTGAATGTTAAGCTTTTTAGACTCTTGGTTGAAAAATTGGGTGTTTGGGTGGAATTGAGCTTTGGATGTCCATTTTGCATTGTGTGAGGATTGTTAATTGGTTTGGTTTCCCTTGACTCTAAGTGACCCACTAGTGTTAACTTATGACTTAGGGATTGGAATTAATTATGACCTTTTGACTAATTCTCAAGTAGGATTGACTAATTGGGATTAATTCCACACAATTGCCATGTTTTTGGTCCATAACTAGGATAGGAATTTTTAATTACATACTTCTTGCCAAAAGTCCTTTTTAGTATTTAATTTCCATTTGCATTGCTTTTAATTGCTTTCAATTAATTTCTTACATGATCATTTACCTTTTTACCATTTACATTTCTTTCTTTCTTGCTTGCTTTCCCAATTCCCTATGTTCCTTCATAGCCAATAAATGTACATTTCATTGTAACTCCTAGGGAGAACGACCTGAGGTTGAATTACTCTTGATCTCGGTTATTATAATTTGGATTTAAAATATTTGATTTGGGAGTTAATTGTTGGTCTAGACTGTACTTTCAACGATGGAATTCTACTTTGTGAAAATCTTGATCGATGATAAATTCTTAACATCAATGATTAAGGGAGGATTGTGTGATTAATTCCTAAACACTAAGCGACTAGAGTGTAAACACATCGTGTGAGGGGTCAATCACTCAATTTTATGATTCCATTGTTCATACCCTGGACCGAGCTATACTTTCCTGGTTGGACGACATCAAAGTGACCAGCCTCTTGTAAAGGTTGGCGCATTACTGACCTTTTCCTAAAGAGCTCGGCCAAACCTCCATAAAGACCGAAACAGGCCCAAAGCTAAGGATTACTAATGTGGCAGAATTTGGCAGATTAAGAAATTAATGTAAGAGATACATTGCAAGTACAGTTCTTAACCAACAAAAATCCACTCATCAATTTAGAAAAGGGTTGTCACAAATTTTAGAGATAAAAATACTGGGAGTATGAGTCCCAGGTCTTCTCCCAACGAGTTGCAGAAAGATGTGCTATTTTATTAATCAGAGGTTTTCCAAAATGTTTGAGTTTGATAAACAGGAATTTAAATCAGAGAATTTATGTAATTCAAGTAAAAACCTTGACCGAGAGAAGATTAATCAGAAGTTCTATCCTTGTTGGATTTCTCTCAAGATCAATTGATAACTGAAGGTTGTTTCTACTTAGTTATCCTTTACTAAGTAAAGGAAAGTCAAGTAAGTTGGAAGTCTACTTCTATTCACAAGTTCTAATCCTCTCCATTGGGAAGGATTAGTGTTAGTGACTAGAGAGCCAGCCAACAATAAACCTAATTACAATTTAGCTCTTGAGTATTCCAACTCAAGGTTTTCCTTTTAATCAACTCCCAATCAAGTTAGAGGACTACTCCATTATCATGAATGTAAACTTCACAAAATTAAAAAGGGAAATAAAGAGAGACATGATAAACAATAATAAAAAAATCAATTAAAATTAAAAATGGTTCTTGTATTAATAAATTATAAAAATAATCCAATTGTAACTCTGGACAAATTAAGGATATGAAAGAGTAAGCAAAATGTAAGAAAACAAACTAGAATGATGAAGTCTTGGCGTAGGTAATAACTCTTCTCAATATCCCAATCCAAAAAAAAGCAATAAAAAAATTCTAAAAACTATGAATGTGTAGAGAGAAAACCTAGAGGAGGAGTAAAATCAGATCTAAAAACTAAAACTATGCGGAATGAGAGTCGTCTCTAGTCTCTCATGTTCCCTGGCTCTAATCTGTGTTTCTGGGCCGAAAATTGGGTTAAAAGGTGGCCCAGAATCCACGCCAGTGATTTCTGTAAATTCTGCAGATCGCGCACGTCACACGACTGCGTCGTCCACGCGTTCGCATCATCCAGCATTTTTCCTTGCCACGCGTGTGCGTCGTCCACGCATTCGCGTCACTCGTGCAGATTCCAATACGCGCGCTCACGTCAGGCACGCGTTCGTGCCACTGTGATTTTCTCTAACTCGCACGGATGCGTGAGCCATGCGTCTGCGTCGCTTCTCGCTGGTCATCTTCTCAATTTCTTGTGTTCCTTCCATTTTTGCAAGCTTCCTCTTCATTCTCTAAGCCATTCCTCCCCTCTGAAGCCTGAAACACTTAACACACAGATCACGGTATCGAATGGTATAAAGAGAATAAAAATATACAATTAAAAGATCTTTAGGAAGCAAATTTTCAATCACAGAACAATTTTGGGAAAGACTTGTAATATTATGCTAATCATATGAATAAGTGGGTAAAAAACTTGATAAAACCACTCAATTAAACACAATATAAACCATAAAATAATGGTTTATCAATTACAACCCCTCTAAAGGTGGCTAGCCAAAGAAGATAAGGTGATCTCACCCACAAAAGATAAAGATAAGATAACAAACTTATCTCAAAGGAAGGTCATCAAACACTACTATAAATACACTGGAGCACCCAGGTATAACTCATACTCTGATTCTACACATTAAACTTGCTTAAAGCCTGTGCTAACTTAAGCATCGGAGTCTCTTACAGGTACTACCACCCTCCGGTGACCAAGGATTAGCAGCATTTCAATATCCAACAAGTCGGACGCAACAGCTCCGACCCCATCAGAAGGTCTCATTCGAGATCGACCTTCAGTAACAGGTAACCCTCAGAACACTTCCCAAAAGAAAGCATCACTAACTGGGATGATTTGGTTAGCAAGTTCCTAGCCAAGTTCTACCTCCCTCAAAGAGTCATCAAGCTGAAAAATGATGTGCAAACCTTCAGACAGCTAGAGGGAGAATCATTATATGAAGCCTGGGAAAGATATAAAGCATTGATTAGAATGTACCCAAAGGGAATGTTCAGTGAGTGGGTTGAGCTCCAAAATTTCTATAATGGTCTATCCATGAGTTCAAGGAAAGCCTTAGATTATTCTTCAGAAGGATCATTGCAAATGATGAAGACTGCACAAGAAGCACATGACCTCATAGACATGGTTGCCAACGATGAATATTTCTAGTCCTCCGAAAGACAAGCAGCTCCCAAGAGAGACGTACTTGAGCTTGAAGGTGTTAATACAATATTGGCTCAAAATAAGATTATGCATCAATAACTTCAACAATAAATAGAGATAATGTCAAAGAGGATGAATGGACTGTAACTTGCTGTAGTGAGCACAACCAACCAACCGCCAGTTGTGTGGGGATAAAATGAAGAGAGCTATGAAGAGCAGCAGCCTAAAGAAGTTCAGTATATGCACAACCAAGGATCTGGGCCAAATGATTTCGATGGGGACACTTACAACTCCTCTTGGAGGAACCACCCCAATCTGAAGTGGGGAGAAAACCAGAATTCATGGCAAAGAAATTCCAACCCAAGCAATTCCCGTAACACAAACCACCAAAATCATCAAGATACTAGTTCATACACCGGTCCGAGCTGCAAAGTCTGGAATGAACGAAGACAAAAGCGACCGACCTCTTACAAGGTTGGTCTTCAGCAACCTCTTCTCAAAGAGATCGGCCAAATCACCAGAGGCCCAAAATAGGCCCAAAGCAGGACACATCCCACCTAAAGGCGGCTGGCCAAAAGATAAGTGATCCCACCCACCAAAAGATAAGATAAGATAACTAAACTTATCTCAAGGAAGGTCACTCCACACCACTATAAATACACTGGAGCACCCAGGTATAACTTATACTCCAATTCTACAAAAAAAACCTGCTTAAAGCCCGTGCTAACTTAAGCATCAGAGTCTCTTGTAGGTACCACCATCCTCCGTGACCAAGAATCAGCAGCATCTTAAGATCCAGCAAGTCGGGAACATTGGCGCCGTTGCTAGGGAATCTAGAAGTCATGCCATCGACATGGCAAACAACCCTGCCAACGACTACAACTCTGGTCTAGAAGAAGAAACGCCGCTGAAGAACACGGACGCTACTCCAAAGCATACACCTCAATCCAAGAGAGACAAGCAGACTCTAAAGAAATATTAGATACCATTCGTGAACAGAAAGATCGCCTCACACAGCTCGAACAAGAAGCCAAACGCCAACGCGAAGCCGAGCGAGATCTCAAACGAGAAACAAGATAGCGTCGGGAGTTGGAGGACAAGCTCCTAAAGTTCAAAGCCGGCCTCAAAACTAAGACCACTTGATCCAGTCACGAAGATAGCCTTCACAAGGACCAAGACCCATTTACAAAGAAGATTGATGAGGGAAAAAGGATTCCACACAAACTCACCAGCAAGTGTACCAGGTTACATCAAGTAGTCATAACTCAAAAGAGTGAGGTCAATCCCACAGGGATTGATGGATTAAGCTACTTTAGTATGCTTATGAATTTAGTTAAGCGAATATTTGATGATTTGAGTGAAACTTGACTAACAGAAGTAAAGTTGCAAGAAAATAAAAGGGAGAATGAATCTTAAAGTGCAGAAGAAGTAAATTACAGAAACTTAAAGTGCAAGAAAGTAAACAAGCTGAAACTTAAACTGCGAGAAAGGTAAATGACTGAAACTTAAAGGGTAAGAAATGTAAATTGCTTAATCAAATTGCTAGGAAACTTAAATTGCATGAAGAATAAAGGGATTTTGGGTAATGGGATTCAAAACAAAGCTGGAATTGTAAATTGAAGTAAATCAGAAAACTATGAGATGAAGAGAAATTGCAGAAGAACCAAAACAGAATTGAAAAAAATACAGAAGAATCAAAACAGCAAGAGAGCTTAACTCAATTATGAAATCCTAAAAAGAAATTGACAAGTGCAGAAGAGTAACAAGAACAGAAAGCAAATCTAGATCTCAATTATGAAATCCTAAAATGAAAGCAGAAAAGAAGATTCCGATCCAATTTCCAATTCTTAGAACTATAAAAAGGAAAAGTAAAAGATGATTCTCCGTTGAAGAATTTCAGTGGAGTTCTTCAATCCGAGTTCGAAACCCAAAATAGAAAATAGAAATTGCAGAAGAAAAGAAAAATGAACACCAAAAACTTAGATCTGATCCCAATTCCCCAAATTCTAAAATTCTAGAAAGGAAAAATAAAAAGAGCTCAAAAAGTTCCTTCTCAAATCAAAGCTGCTCCCATTTATACACATTCTATTTTCAGTCATTAAGCACTTGGAGTGGGCTTTTTGGTTTGGCCTTGAAGAAGTGGATCCGAGTGGCAATTGTTTGAAGTGGGTCATGGGTGTTTGGTGCTCCTTTTAGTGGAGCGCTCCGTTAACTAATTGAGCACTACGTTCACTCTTTCAGCATGCCCTTTTGGTGCGCATGTTGCCTCCTAGCGCTCTCCTAGTGAGCGCTGCGTTCCTTTAGTGAACGCTCTCCCTTGGTGCCAATTTCCTCACTTAGAGTGCGCCCTTCTTCCTTGGCACTCTCTTATTGAGCGTTATGCTCCTTTGTTTGAGCGCTGCACCATTTGGTGCGCGCCTTCCCTTCATTAGCGCTGCCTTAGTGAGCGCTACGCTCTAATTTTGAGCGCTGCTTTGTGCGGATGGCACAAGGCTTCCTCCGCCAAAGCTTGAAATCCACGAAAAAGGTAACTAAGTGAGCGTGGCACTCACTTTAGAAGTGAACGCCAGCCTTGTTTGCTATTGAGCGTGGCCCTTCCTTTGTGAATGTTACGCTTCCCTGATTGCTTCCCTTTTTTCTTCATTTCTTCACCTACAAGCAATCAAACAAGAAAACAAAGTCTCTCCAAAATCACAAGGTCCTTGCACCGTTCATAATATCAATTAATTTTAGCCTAATCCTAATGATTTTGTGTAAAATAAATGATGTTTGATTGATTCAAAATAATCATGAAATTCCACTCCAATCACTTACTTATTGTGCAAGAAAGTGCATAAAACCTAATAAAACAAATGGAAAATGCTTGTAAAACTAGCATAAAATGACTTGTCATCATGACACCAAACTTAAACCTTGCTTGTCCCTAAGCAAGCACTAAACATGAGAAGAAATGAAATAAAACAGAGAAGCATTTATATCCTTATTTAGCAGGTAATTGAATTTGGTTCATGGGATTTTATGCAGACAAAATGTAGCTCAATTATTCTTAGCTGCTAACTGTGAAATGTCTCTTTGAGGATTGATGAGCGGATATTTTATACGCTTTTTGGGGGTAATTTCATGTAGATTTTAGTATGTTTTAATTAGTTTTTAGTATAATATTATTAGTTTTTAGGCAAAAATCATATTTCTGGACTTTACTATGAGTTTGTGTGTTTTTCTGTGATTTCAGGTATTTTCTGGCTGAAATTGAGGGAGCTGAGCAAAAATCTGATTTAGGCTGAAAAAGGACTGCTGATGCTGTTGGATCCTGACCTCCCTGCACTCGGAATGAATTTTTTGGAGCTACAGGAGTCCAATTGACGCGCTCTCAATTAGGTTGGAAAGTAGACATCCAGGGCTTTCCAGAAATATATAATAGTCCATACTTTTCACGAAGATAGATGACGTAAACTGGCGTTCAACGCCAGTTTCATGCTGCTGTCTGGCGTCCAGCGCCAGAAACAGGTTACAAGTTGGAGTTCAACGCCCAAAACACGTTACAACCTGGCGTTCAACTCCAGAAATAGCCCAAGCACGTGAGAGGCTTAAGTCTCAGCCCCAGCACACACCAAGTGGGCCCCAGAAGTGGATTTCTGCACCAATTATCTTAGTCTACTCATATTCTGTAAACCTAGGTTACTAGTTTACTATTTAAACAACTTTTAGAGACTTATTTTGTATCTCATGACATTTTCAGATCTGAATTACATACTCTTTGACGGCATGAGTCTCTAAACTCCATTGTTGGGGGTGAGGAGCTTTGCAGCGTCTCGATGAATTAATGCAATTACTTCTGTTTTCCATTCAAACACGCTTGTTCTGATCTAAGATGTTCATTCGCGCTTAATTATGGAGAAGGTGATGATCCATGACACTCATCACCTTTCTCAATCCATGAACGTGTGCCTGACAACCACCTCCGTTCTACATCAGATTGAATGAGTATCTCTTAGATTCCTTAATCGGAATCTTCGTGGTATAAGCCGGATTGATGGCAGCATTCATGAGAATCCGGAAAGTCTAAACCGTGTCTGTGGTATTCCGAGTAGGATTCCGGAATTGAATGACTGTGACGAGCTTCAAACTCCTGAAGGCTGGGCGTTAGTGACAGACGCAAAAGAATCAATGGATTCTATTCCAACCTGATTGAGAACCGACAGATGATTAGCCGTGCTGTGACAGAGCATTTGGACCATTTTCACTGAGAGGATGGGAAGTAGCCATTGACAACGGTGACACCCTACATAGAGCTTGCCATGGAAGGAACCGTGCGTGTGGGAAAAGGATTTCAAGGAAAAGTTGAAATTCAGAGGATAAATCATCTCCAAAAACTCCAACATATTCTCCATAATTAAAGTAACAATTATTTATTTCACGCTCTTTCATTCTTCTAATAATTCAAACTGATAATTTTAATTGATATCCTGACTAAGAATAATAAAATAAACATAGCTTGCTTCAAACGAATTATCTCTGTGGGATCGACCCTTACTCACGTAAGGTATTACTTGGACGACCCAGTGCACTTGCTGGTTAGTGGTACGAATTCACCTTAAGATTTTGAGATTGGGATTAGAATTTCGTGCACCAAGTTTTTGGCGCCGTTGCCGGGGATTGTTCGAGTTTGAACAACTAAAGGTTTATTTTGTTGCTTAGATTAGGAATAATTTATTTTTGTTGTTATAGAGTCATTAAATTCTAAGTCCTTTATTCCCTTTTCAAAAATTTTTCAAAAATATTATTTTTCTTTATCATATTTTAATTTATTTTTTGTGAGTTTAGTGTATTGTTCTAAGTTTGGTGTCAATTGCATATCTTGTATTTTCCTTTAAATTTTCGAATTAGTGTTCTTTGTTTTTCCTTGATCTTCAAATTGTTCTTGTCAATTTTCTTGTTTGATCTTTGGTTTGTCTTGTTCTGTGTCTTTTCTTGTTTTTCTTGTGCTTTTTCAAAACATTAGTTTTCAAAAAATTTATTCTTATCTATAAATATAATACATCTTTAAAACACGTTACATTTTTAGCTCAGTTGGTTAGAGCGTTGGCTTATGTTCTTGGCAATTAGGTATTGTTCATACCCTGACCGAGCTCCCCAAACTCGGGAAGTTCACAGAAGGTCCGACCTCGTCCCAAGGCCCACGCCTGAGGTCGGACCTCGGACAAATAAGCTAAGAAGGCCCATCAAAAGGAACGAAGCCCAAAAACTAAAAGGCCGAAAAGGCCTAGAGAAAGGCGGTTCCACAAAGATAGGGATAAAACTCCCAAAAGATAAGATAAGATAAGAATATCTTATCCAGGGAAGATCACAGCCAACTACTATAAATACACTGGAGCACCCAGGTATAACTCATACTCTAATTCTACTCAATATCTGCTTGGACCCATGCTAACTTAAGCATCGGAGTGTCATTGCAGGTACAACCACCAACCACTCCACTTATCAAGCTCGGGTCCCTGACCCCCACCACGGGCCTCACCAAGACGTCCGAGCTACTCGTTTCAGGTAACCCCCGGAACATTGGCGCCGTTGCCGGGGACCTGGAAGTCATCCCTCTACCATGGCGGACGACCCCTCCAACAATGACCGCGCGGCATCAGAACAAGAGGAGGAAGTTGACACCGGAGAACGACCGGACAGCCCTCTATCACCACGCACTCCAGGAGGAAACAAACAGAATCGCCCAAAGACGTCACTCCCAAACAAAGATCCACGAAATCCCGAAAAAGAAAAGAGCTCGGAAATTCTAGAAGCAGTCCGGGCACAACAAAACCGACTAAAACAACTCGAAGAGGACATAAAGAAGCAAAAAGAAACTGAACAAGATCTGAGAAGGGAAGCTCGCAAGCGCAGAGAATTAGAAGAAAAACTGCGGAAAATAGAGGCCAACCTGAAAGATCGGTCAGACCGCGGCCCCACCCCCGAAGGCAACCATGATCCCTTCACGCAAGAGATCATGAAGGAGAAGGTACCGCGAAACTTTAAACCACCCGATATGGATCTCTACGACGGCACCACCGACCCAAGTCACCACCTCAGCAACTTCAGAAGCAGAATGTACCTAGTCGACGCGTCCGACGCGATTCGGTGCAAAGCCTTCCCCACCACTCTCACCAAATCAGCCATGAAGTGGTTCGACAACCTGCCACCTAGATCAATCACCAGCTTCGAAGACCTAACCAAAAAATTCCTAACAAGATTCTCCATTCAAAAGGACAAGGCAAAACATGCCCCCAGTCTACTCGGGATCAAACAAGGTAACCAAGAAACTCTCCGAGAGTACATGGAGCGATTCAACAAAGCCTGCCTGGACATACAACACTTGCCCACTGAAGCAGCCATCATGGGACTAGCAAACGGCCTAAAAGAGGGACCGTTTAGCCAATCCCTATCCAAACGATACCCGACCTCCCTATACGAGGTGCAGGAACGGGCAGAAAAATATATCAACATGGAGGAAACCTCCCAGCTAAGAGACTCTTCTAGGAAGGAATCAACCTACCCGTTCCGAGATCGAGATCGGGAACAGAAGAAGAAAGAAGAATCCAACTCGGACAAGCCACGGAAGTATCATAGCTACACTCCCCTCCGAGTTTCCCTGGTAGACGTCTACAGAGAAGTATGCCACACCGAAAAATCCCACCGCCCCGACCTCTAAAACACAAGAGAGCAGGGAGAGATCGGTCCGAATACTGTGAATACCACAAGCTCTACGGTCATTCTACTAACGACTGCCACGACCTAAAAAATGTTATAGAAAAGCTAGCCAGAGAAGGAAAACTCGACAGATACATAGCAGAGAAGGGAGAAGAGACCAAAAAGAGAAGGAGGGGAGATAACGAAGATCGGGCTGAGCAAACCCCGCGAACCCCTGAAAGGCACGTTCACATGATAAATGGAGGTTTTGCAGGCGGAGGAACATCCAGATCCTCGCGAAAAAGACACCTCAAAGACGTCTATCATGTCCGAGAAGACAGCCCCCTGCCCGAATTACCTACTATCTCGTTTACCCGAGAAGATGCTCAAGGGGTAATACCCGGGCACGACGATCCAATGGTAATCACCATCATCCTAGCAAACGCCAACCTACATCGAACCCTGGTTGACCAGGGAAGCTCAGCAGATATCCTGTTCAAAACAGCCTTCGACAAACTCGGACTTGAAGAAAAAGAGCTAAAGGCCTATCCCACCGACTTATTTGGACTAGGGGACACCCCGATCCATCCCTTAGGATACATCTCGCTACATACTACCTTTAGAAGAGGCGAACAATCTAGAACATTAAGCATCGACTACATTATAGTCGACGTCACTTCAGCATACAATGCCCTCATTGGGCGACCAACCCTAAACAGACTAGCAGCTATAGTCTCAACCCCACACCTCTGTATGAAGTTCCCTACCACAAAGGGAATCGCTACCCTAAAAGGCGACCAAAAACTAGCACGGCGATGCTACAACGAAAGCCTGAGCCTAAAAGGGAAAGAGGTCAATACAATAGAACTCGGACGAGTTCAAACCCGAGAAGACCTCCGGCCACAACCAGAGGGAGAAACCGAAAAAATCCAAATCGGGAACACACCTGAAAAAATAACAAACGTAGGAGCGAACCTCGAAGCAGGCCTAAACGAGGAACTCATAACCCTCTTAAAAGAGAATTCCGACCTCTTCGCCTGGAAAGCCTCCGACATGCCAGGCATAAGCCCCGACCTGATGTGCCATAAGCTATCAGTATACCCGGGGTCCAGACCTGTCCAACAAAGACGCCGGAAACTCGGGCCTGAGCGCGTGCAAGCAATAGAAGAACAAGTACAAGCATTACTAGATGCAGGGTTCATTCGAGAAGTAAAATACCCCCTATGGCTCGCAAACGTGGTCCTGGTAAAGAAGCCCAACGGAAAATGGAGGATGTGCGTCGATTACACGGATCTCAACAAAGCCTGCCCCAAGGACCCATATCCACTACCAAACATCGACGCCTTAGTAGACGCAGCCTCAGGCTATGGGTATCTCTCCTTCATGGACGCATACTCGGGATACAATCAAATCCCGATGTACGGACCCGACCAAGAAAAGACCTCGTTCATAACCCCAAGGGCAAACTACTGCTACGTAGTAATGCCCTTCGGGCTGAAGAACGCAGGGGCAACCTACCAGAGGCTAATGAACAAAGTGTTCTCAGAGCACATCGGACTACAACTAGAGGTGTACGTCGACGACATGCTGGTAAAGACACAAGAAGACGGAAACTTGCTGACCGACCTCACCAGTGTCTTCGGCACCCTCAGAAAACACAACATGAGGCTCAACCCGACAAAGTGCACCTTCGCCGCAGAAGCCGAAAAATTCTTAGGCTTCATGTTGACTCAAAGGGGCATCGAAGCAAACCCGGACAAATGCCAAGCGATACTCAATATGAAAAGTCCGACCTGTGTCAAAGAAGTACAACAGCTAAATGGAAGGCTGGCCGCCCTATCAAGATTTTTGGCAGGATCAGCGATAAAATCACTACCTCTCTACTCACTCCTAAAGAAAGGGAAACCCTTCTCATGGACCCCGGAGTGCGAAAAAGCCTTTCAAGAATTCAAGGAATTCCTCGGGCAGCCACCAATCCTAACCTGACCTTTAAAAGGGGAAGAGCTCGTATTATACCTCTCGGTCGGACATCGGGCAGTCGCTTCAGCATTAATACGGGAAAATGACCAAGGACAACACCCCGTATACTTTGTGAGCAAGGCACTGCAAGGGGCCGAATTAAACTATTAGAAAATAGAAAAATTCGCCTACGCCCTAATATTCACAGCTCGGAGGCTCCGTCCCTACTTTCAAGCCCACACCATCAAAGTCCGGACAAACCAACCCATGAGACACATCCTGCAAAAAACAGACCTGGCAGGACGAATACTACAATGGGCGGTGGAACTGTCCGAGTTCGACCTCCACTATGAAGCCCGGACTGCCATAAAATCTCAGTACCTAGCCGACTTCATCGCAGAATATACTGAGACCCCTGGAACCCCACTCTCGTGGAATCTGTATGTCGACGGGTCCTCAAACAAAACAGGAAGCGGAGCCGGGGTTATACTCGAAAGCGACCAAGGAACACGGATAGAACTATCCCTAAAATTCGAGTTCCAGGCCTCGAACAACCAAGCCGAATACGAGGCCCTACTAGCAGGTCTAAAGCTAGCCGAAGAGGTCGGAGCCCAGAGAATCACGATCTTCAGCGACTCCCAGGTAATCACATCTCAAGTAAATGGAAGCTACCAGGCCAAAGACCCAACTATGAAAAAATACCTGGATCAAACACAGGCACAATTACGCCACTTTTCAGAAATACAAATCCAGCACATACCTCGGGAACAAAACGCCCGGGCAGACGCCCTCTCAAAGCTCGCCAGCACCAAGCCCGGAGGCAACAACAGAAGTCTCCTCCAGGAAACTTTACAATCCCCCTCCGTGCTAAGAGAGGAAGAAACGCTGAATATATCCAACCAACAGCAAGGATGGATGACCCCCATACTTAGCTACCTGAAGTCGGGAACTCTTCCCGCCGAAAGAAAGGGAGCTAAAAGACTCACGAAAGATGCCCAAAATTATACACTAATTCACGGCATATTATACAGAAGAGGATTCACAAATCCCCTCCTTCGGTGCGTCCCGACCTCAGAAACAAAGAACGTCCTCGAAGAAGTCCACGGAGGCATGTGTGGGAACCATCTCGGAGCTCGGGCATTATCTAAAAAGGTAGTCCGAGCCGGCTTCTACTGGCCGACCTTGCAGAAAGACGCAACGGAATTCGTGAAAATATGCCCCCCCTGCCAAAAACACGCCAATTTCCACAAGGCACCGCCCGAAGACCTTATCAGCATCACTGCGCCATGGCCCTTCGCAAAATGGGGACTCGACCTACTCGGCCCGTTTCCACAAGGACCGGGGCAAGTCAAATACCTCATAGTAGGGGTCGACTACTTCACAAAGTGGATCGAAGCTGAACCCTTAGCCACTATTACGGCTCAGAAAAGCCGTAGATTCCTATACAAAAACATTGTCACGAGGTTCGGAGTCCCCTACTCCATCACAACAGACAATGGAACATAGTTCACGGACACGAGTTTTCAGAACTTGGTGGCCGAACTAAAAATCAAACAGCAATTCACATCGGTCGAGCACCCACAAGCCAATGGACAAGCAGAGGCTGCAAATAAAGTCATCTTGGCCGGGTTAAAACGAAGACTCCAAGAGGCCAAAGGGGCATGGGCCGAAGAACTCCCCCAGGTACTATGGGCATATCGGACAACCCCGCACTCTACAACGGGAGAATCCCCATTCCGACTAGCTTACGGGATGGAGGCAATGATTCCTATCGAAATAGATGAAGGGTCGCCCAGAGTCATCTTCTACAACGAAGGAGACAACCCACAGGCACAAAGGGAAGAACTCGACCTCCTCCCCGAGGTCCGAGAAAGAGCCCGAATCCGAGAAGAAGCCTTAAAACGGCGAACGGCCCTCAGATACAATAAAAAGGTAATAAAGTGAAGTTTCTCCATTCACGACCTGATTCTAATCCGAAATGACATCGGAACACAAAAGTCGGGAGAAGGAAAGCTAGCCGCAAATTGGAAAGGGCCCTACAAGGTAACAGAAGTCTTAGGGACAGGCTACTACAAAATATCCGACCTAGAAGGCAATGAGCTGCCCAGGGCCTGGCACGCCTGTAATCTAAGACGGTACTACAGCTAGAAAAACTTAACCCGAGGTGTACTCTTTTTCCCTACAAGGGTTTTTTAATGAGACACCCGGTTAAGTAGGATACCCGACCTAGTCAAAGGGTAAACATTCTGTAAATATTCTTTCTTTTTCAATACTAATCAAATTTCTCTATTTTCTCTTCCTCATAATGAAGCAAATCCTAGAAAGTACCCCACCAAGGCGCATTAATTTATGCTCGGAAAAACGCAAAAAATCATTTGCCAAGAGACCATACAAGGTCGGCAAAGATAAAGCGACGAGGTTCAAATTAATGTGAGAAGTTATAAAGTAACTCTGAAATGGCTCGAAAAGCCAAATAAAAAAGAGGTTACAAAAATAACTTAAAAAGGCCGACCAACGACGAAGTCGGACCCGACAAAGGGAAAGTTATATAGTAACTCTGAAATGGCTCGAAAAGCCAAATAAAAAGAGATTACAGAAATAACTTGAAAAGGTCCGACCAACGACAAAGTCGGACCTAACAAAAAGGAGGTACTCGAGCACCCGAGATCCGAGAAAAAAGCTCGGACCCAAGAAAGAAGCCTTAAAACGGCGAGAACCAAGATTTCGAAAAAACGCTTACTAAAAAGTTGCTTTACAAAAGCAACTAAAAAGTACAAAGCGGAAGAACGAAATCGAAGGAAGCTCCGAAAACGCTTACTAAAAAGTTGCTTTACAAAAGCAACTAAAAAGTACAAAGCGGAAGAACGAAATCGAAGGAAGCTCCGAAAACGCTTACTAAAAAGTTGCTTTACAAAAGCAACTAAAAAGTACAAAGCGGAAGAACGAAATCGAAGGAAGCTCCGAAAACGCTTACTAAAAAGTTGCTTTACAAAAGCAACTAAAAAGTACAAAGCGGAAGAACGAAATCGAAGGAAGCTCCGAAAACGCTTACTAAAAAGTTGCTTTACAAAAGCAACAAAAAAGTACAAGCGAAAGAACGAAATCAAAGGAAGTTCCGAAAACGCTAGCTAAAAAGTTGTTATCCTAAAAACGACTAAAAAGCACGAAAGCGGAACAAAAAGTCAAAAACGCGAACAAAAACACCGCATAATAAAGTTACTACAAAGTAGCTAATAAGCAAAAGGTGTCCAAAGCGTTCACAAAACCATCCGAAAACAAAAAGCCCACAGATCGGGCAAAACACCAAAAATAAAAAGATTACAGAGGATCAAGGTCCTTTCCGGACTCCACATCAACAGCAGGCTGCGGAGGAAACATAGATATCGGAACCGCATCAACGGAAACGTCATCCCGATTTGAAGCCTCCACACCAGGTCTATCCCCGACCAAAGGGGAAGTCGGGTTCTCAACCGAAACTTTGGGGTCGGACATCGGGACCTCATCCTCAGTAGGAGCAGGAACAATCTGGCCATCCACAACGACGTTATCCGTACTGAATAAGCTCAGATCTAGGTCGGGAGCAAGAACTCGGACCTGAGCCTTCAAATTCTCGAACATGGCATCCATGCCCTTGGCCACATGACCTTCCAGCTCGTAAAACTTGTCCTGCGCGGATTGCAACTCCTCCCTTGTCTCCACAAGCTCGGTATATAGCTTGGTATAATTTTCTGTAGCCGCCTTCGCCATCTCCTCCGATGTCTTCGCTGCCGCCACAGCCGCGGTAGCTTTAGTTTTCTCTTTCTCCAAGGAGGCCTCCAGCTCAGCAATCCGGGCAGCCTTCAGTTGACTAATCTTATCAAGCTCGGAACGAGCCTTATCAAGTCGGGAGCTGGTCGCACCAATGGGGGATTTCTTGAACTCCCGAGCAATAGCGGCATGAAGACTAGCCATCCGGACACAGCTCCGCGCCATATATTGAAAATGATGCTCCATAGACACATCATCAGTAGAAATGAAAGTCTGAGGGAGAATGTGCTGCTCGATCCAACCAAGAGCATCGAAGTCCTTATCATTGAAACCGGCAAGCTCTTGAGAGGTCTTCTGCTTCTTGGGAGGAGGACCCGAGAACGGAGGAGGAGAAGAAGTAGCAGGCCCAGAGGTCGGAGGATCCTGACTTATAGCTCGGAACTGGGGAGTCGGAATAGTCTTCGACCGAGTCTGAACACCCACAGTAGCCTTCGGCGGAGAAGATCGGGCAGAAGCCTCCCCGGCCTCGATATTTCGAGCAGCCACCGACTTCTTCGTCCGACGTAAGAATTTCATGGAATCAGCCTGAGAAGACATCTCTGCAAGAAATGAAGAAAAGGATTACCACAACAGAAATTCCACCAAAAACAAGCAAAACCAAAATACTAAAAAAGAAGAATTTCGGAAGAGGTCGGGAACTACCTAACTCGGAACGGAGAAGGCTTGGATCTCCCAACATTTTCTTCGTGTCCAAGTGAGGTGCCCGACCCCATAAACTGCTCACCACACCCACAAAAGCCTGCTCCACCTCATCTAGACTCTCAAAGGTATACTTAACAGACACTACATTCTCCTGCCAACAAAGAGGAAAGGAAGGCTCCCCACTCTCATCTAAAAAGAAAGGTCGGACGTCCCCAGTGGCCCGGACCTTGAAATAAAAGTTCTTAAAATCGTGAAAGGACTCATCATACAGGGTACAAAACTTTCTCCCCTGGTTAGCCCTAAAGGAGACCCAGGACACCTTCCCTCCACCCGAACCCGGCTTCGTCAACACAAACAAATAGGAAAAAAGAGAAATAGAGGGGGAGACACCCAAAAACTGACACAAAAGTTGGAACAGCTTTAAAAATGCCCAGGAATTTGGATGGAGCTGCGTAGGGGCAAGGTTACAAGACCACAACACCTCGGACTCCAGGTCGGTAAAAGGAAGTCGGACACTCAGCTTAGAAAAAAAGCAATCATAAGCGTAAAAAAAGAGCTTCTCGGAACTATCTAAAGGCGGGAAGCACACTCTCTCCTCGGAATCCGGGGCTACTAACTCATAATCCCTCTCAGACTCTCTATCTTCACATATGCTACATTGCCTACGAAACCTAGCTAAATATTCAGAATCTACCACAGAAGGGACTCTTAAAGGAACAGGATCTACCCAACCAAGACCACTCGGAATCTTGGTCGACATCGCTTGCAGAACCTTTCGAGACATAAATATCTTGCCTACAAAGAAGAATACAACAGCAAGGCAAAAATCACATAAAGGCAGACAGCAAAAACCCATTCAGCAAAGCGAGAAAACCAAGTTCTTTTAGAAGAAAATACAGAAACCCGAAAACAAAATACCAAGAGAAAAGAGCCCCCCCCCACACAACCAAAGCAATGGCGGCGCCTCTTTTCGGGGCAACCCAGGCATAGAAGAAAAAGAAACAGAAGCATATGTGCGCAAAGAAAATGAAGACGAGAACAAACCTGGAAGAAAGGAAGAAGACGACGAGCTCCGATGCAAGGAGAACGAAAACGGCGGCGCAGAGGAAACCCCGGAAAAACGCACAGAAAAAATCGGAGAAGAAGAACAAAGAAGGAGCGGCGCTCGAAGGAGAGGTGGCGAAAACTCAGAAAATGGAAAGGGAACAGAATAAACGAAGAAAATGAGGAAAGGGGCAAATAAATAACGCCTTCACAGAGCCCGAACGGAAATCGAGGAGAAATGGTAAAAAGCAATAAATGCTGAAACGGCCGTTTTCAAATTTTGAAAAAACTACTTTGCCCGAGCTCGACCTCTCAAAAAGGACGAACTCGGGCAGGGGCACTGTTCATACCCTGACCGAGCTCCCCAAACTCGGGAAGTTCACAGAAGGTCCGACCTCGTCCCAAGGCCCACGCCTGAGGTCGGACCTCGGACAAATAAGCTAAGAAGGCCCATCAAAAGGAACGAAGCCCAAAAACTAAAAGGCCGAAAAGGCCTAGAGAAAGGCGGTTCCACAAAGATAGGGATAAAACTCCCAAAAGATAAGATAAGATAAGAATATCTTATCCAGGGAAGATCACAGCCAACTACTATAAATACACTGGAGCACCCAGGTATAACTCATACTCTAATTCTACTCAATATCTGCTTGGACCCATGCTAACTTAAGCATCGGAGTGTCATTGCAGGTACAACCACCAACCACTCCACTTATCAAGCTCGGGTCCCTGACCCCCACCACGGGCCTCACCAAGACGTCCGAGCTACTCGTTTCAGGTAACCCCCGGAACAAGTATCTTCTTTTTAAAATCTTTTTTTCAAAAATAATTTTTCTTGATTTAATCTTGTGCGAAACTTTAAGTTTGGTGTTTTCTTGTTGATCTTTCTTTAATTTTCGAAAATTTATCTTGGTTTTCTAAAAATTTTAAGTTTGGTGTTCTTTCTTTTGTTCTTGGTGTTCTTGTGAATCTTCAAGGTGTTCTTGAGTCTTTCTTGTGTTTTGATCTTAAAATTTTTAAGTTTGGTGTTCCTTGGAGGTTTCCCTCCAAAAGTTTTGAAAACAAGGAGCATTAGATCTAAAAATTTTAAGTCTTGTGTCTTTTGTGTGTTTTTCTCTTTCATCATAAAATTTAAAATTCAAAAAAATTCTTTTCTAACTAATTTTAAACTATATTTTCGAAATTTTTATATAAAAATTCAGATTTCAATTTCAAAATTTTTCAATTCTTATCTTTTTTAAGTTTTTTTTTAATATATATATATATATATATATATATATATATATATATCTTTTTCAAAAATATCCTAACCACTTTCTCTCTCCTCAAATTTTCGAAAATCTTCATAAAAGTTTTCAAATTTTTAATTTTTAATTTTCTTTCTTTATTTATTTTATTTTTATTTTGATTTTGATTTTATTTTATTTTATTATTTTGAAAATCAATTTTTTATATAATAAATTAAATAAAATAGACAATATCAACATCCATACCATCTCCCTTGCTCCATCATGGAACTAAGTGGAAAGGAACGGTCCAGGAGGACTCTGGGGTCTTATGCTAACCCCACTACTGCTTCATATGGAAGTAGTATCTGTATACCCTCCATTGGAGTTAGTAGCTTTGAGTTGAATCCTCAACTCATTATCATGGTGCAGCAAAGTTGCCAGTATTCCGGTCTTCGACAAGAAGAACCTACAGTGTTTCTGGCACAATTTTTACAAATTACTGACACAGTACATGATAAAGAAGTAGATTAGGATGTCTACAGATTATTACTGTTTCCATTTGCTGTAAAAGATCAAGCTAAGAGGTGGTTAAATAACCAACCTAAGAACAGCATAAGGACATGGAAACAGCTATCAGAAAAATTCCTGAATCACTATTTTCCTCCAAAACGGATGACACAGCTAAGGCTGAGCATCCAAGGCTTCAAACAAGGAGACAATGAATCTTTTTATGATGCTTGGGAGAGATATAGAGAGATGCTGAGAAAATGCCCCTCTGAAATGTTTTCAGAGTGGGTGCAATTAGACATCTTCTACTATGGGCTTACAGAAAAAGCTCAGATTTCTCTAGATCACTCAGCTGGTGGATCTATACATATGAGAAAAACAATTGAAGAAGCTCAAGAGCTTATTGATACAGTTGCCAGAAATCAGCATCTGTACCTAAGCAGTGAATCTTCCATGAAAGAAGAAGCTAAAACAGTAACTGCTGAACTCAGTCCTGTAGATCAGGCTAATGAATTCAATCAGCAGCTAGATTTTCTAACTTAGCAGCTAGCCGAATTTAAGGAAATACTACAAGAAACAAGAATGGCTAACAGGAATATAGAAGTACAGTTAAAACAAACAGAAAAGCAACTGTCAAAACAAATAACAGAAGAATGCCAAGCAGTTCAATTAAGAAGTGGGAAAACATTAAATACCTCACTTCAAAGCAGCAGGAAGCCAAGAAATGAACAAATGGCTACTCAAAATCCTTCTGAGGACAATCAGAGCCCAGAGAGGAATAATGCTGGCGCTGAACGCCCAAACTATGCTCATTTCTGGTGTTCAACGCCAGAAACAAGCAAGGACTTGGCGTTGAATGCCTAAAGGGAGCACAGTTCTGGCGTTCAGACGCCAGAAATATGCAAGGAGCTGGCGTCTAACGCCACTCCAGCTTCCACCCCTGGCATTCAATTGCCAGTGGGGGATCAGACACATACAAGTGCTGATAACAACCCTTCTAAAAAGGCTTCTGAACTCACTTCTACAGGTAATAAACCTGCAGCAACTAAGGTTGAGGAATACAAAGCCAAAATGCCTTATCCTCAAAAACTCCGCCAAGCGAAACAGGATAAGCAATTTGCCCGCTTTGTAGACTATCTCAGGACTCTTGAAATAAAGATTCCGTTTGCAGAAGCACTTGAGCAAATACCCTCTTATGCTAAGTTCATGAAAGAGATCTTAAGTCATAAGAAGGATTGGAGGGAAACGGAAAGAGTTTACCTCACTGAATAATGCAGTGCAGTCATTCTGAAAAGCTTACCTGAGAAGCTTAAAGATCCCGGGAGCTTTATGATACCCTGCACATTAGAGGGTACTTGTACCAAGCAAGCTCTATGTGATCTTGGGGCAAGTATCAACCTAATACCTGCATCTATTATCACAAAGCTTGGTTTGACTGAAGAAGTCAAACCAACCCGGATATGTCTTCAACTTGCTGATGGCTCCATTAAATACCCATCAGGCGTGATTGAAGACATGATTGTCAAGGTTGGGTCGTTTGCCATTCCTACTGACTTTGTGGTGCTGGAAATGGAAGAGCACAAGAGTGCAACTCTCATTCTAGGAAGACCTTTCCTAGCAACTGGCCGAACCCTCATTGACGTCCAAAAAGGGGAAGTAACCCTGAGAGTCAATAAGGAGGAGTTCAAGTTGAATGTTGTCAAAGCTATGCAACATCCAGACACCCCAAATGACTGCATGAGTGTTGATATCATTGATTCTCTGGTAAGAGAGGTCAATATGGCTGAGAGTCTCAAATCAGAGTTAGAGGACATCTTTAAAGATGTTCAGCCTGATTTAGAGGAATTAGAGAGAATAATAGAACCTCTGAAAATCCCTCAGGAAGAGGAGAAACCTCCCAAACCCGAGCTCAAACCATTACCACCATCCTTGAAATATGCATTTCTGGGAGAAAGTGATACCTTTCCTGTAATCATAAGCTCTACCTTAGAGCCACAGGAAGAGGAAGCACTAATTCAAGTGCTAAGGACACACAAGACAGCTCTTGGGTGGTCCATCAGTGATCTCAAGGGAATTAGCCCAGCCAGATGCATGCACAAGATCTTACTGGAGGGTGACGCCAAGCCAGTGGTTCAACCACAAAGGCGGCTGAATCTAGCCATGAAGGAGGTGGTGCAAAAAGAGGTCACTAAGTTACTAGAGGCTGGGATTATTTATCCTATTTCTGATAGCCCCTGGGTAAGCCATGTCCAAGTCGTCCCTAAGAAAGGTGGCATGACAGTGGTTCATAATGAAAAAAATGAACTGGTTCCTACAAGAATAGTTACAGGGTGGCATATGTGTATTGATTATAGAAGGCTCAATACAGCCACCAGAAAGGATCATTTTCCTTTACCATTCATAGACCAGATGCTAGAAAGACTAGCAGGTCATGAATACTACTGCTTCCTGGATAGATATTCAGGTTATAATCAAATTGCAGTAGATCCCTAGGATCAAGAGAAAACGGCATTCACATGTCCATCTGGAGTATTTGCATACAGAAGGATGCCATTTGGCCTGTGCAATGCACCTACAACCTTTCAGAGGTGCATGCTTTCAATTTTCTCCGATATAGTGGAAAAATTTCTGGAAGTCTTCATGGATGACTTTTCAGTATTTGGAGACTCATTCAGCTCATGTCTTAACCATCTAGCACTTGTTCTAAAGAGATGCCAAGAGACTAACTTGGTTTTAAACTAGGAGAAATGTCACTTTATGGTGATTGAAGGAATTGTCCTTGGGAACAAAATTTCGAACAAGGGAATAGAGGTGGATCAAGCTAAGGTAAAGGTAATTGAAAAATTACCACCACCAGCCAATGTTAAGGCAATCAGAAGCTTTCTGGGGCATGCAGAATTTTATAGGAGGTTTATAAAGGATTTTTCAAAAATCGCCAAACCTCTGAGCAACCTGCTAGCTGCTGACACGCCATTTATCTTTGATAAGGAGTGTCTGCAGGCATTTGAGACTCTGAAAGCTAAATTGGTCACAGCACCAATCATCTCTGCACCAAACTGGACATTGCCATTTGAACTAATGTGTGATGCTAGTGACCATGCCATTGGTGCAGTATTGGGACAAAGGCATGACAAGCTTCTGCACGTCATTTACTATGCCAGTCGAGTTTTAAATGACGCACAGAAGAACTACACAACCACAGAAAAAGAGCTACTTGCAGTGGTTTACGCCATTGACAAATTCAGATCCTATTTAGTAGGATCAAAAGTGATTGTATGCACTGATCATGCTGCTCTTAAATATCTACTCACAAAGCAGGATTTAAAACCCAGACTTATAAGATGGGTGTTGCTTCTGCAAGAGTTTGATATAGAAATAAGAGACAGAAAAGGGACAGAGAATCAGGTAGCAGATCACCTGTCCCGAATAGAACCAGTAGAAGGGGCGTCCCTCCCTCTTACTGAGATCTCTGAAAACTTTCTGGATGAGCAACTCTTTGCCATCCAGGAAGTGCCATGGTTTGCAGACATTGCAAACTACAAGGCAGTGAGATTCATACCCAAAGAATACAGTAGGCAGTAATCAAAGAAGCTGATCACGGATGCAAAGTATTATCTTTGGGATGAGCCGTATCTCTTTAAGAGATGTGCAGACGGAGTAATTCGTAGATGTGTGCCTAAAGAAGAAGCGCAAAAGATCCTATGGCACTGCCATGGATCCCAGTATGGAGGACATTTTGGAAGTGAGCGAACAGCCACAAGAGTCCTCCAATGTGGCTTCTACTCTCTATAAAGATTCCCGAGTGTTTGTACTTAATTGTGACAGTTGCCAAAGATCTGGTAATCTGCCTCACAGTTATGCCATGCCTCAACAAGGGATCTTGGAGATTGAGTTGTTTGATGTATGGGGTATTGACTTCATGGGACCTTTCCCACCATTATACTCAAACACTTATATTCTGGTGGCAGTGGATTATGTATCCAAATAGGTGGAAGCTATTGCAACACCTACTAATGACACTAAAACAGTGTTAAAATTCCTCTAGAAACACATCTTCAGCAGATTTGGTACCCCTAGAGTATTAATCCGTGATGGGGGCACTCATTTCTGTAATAAACAGCTTTACTCTGCTTTGGTTCGTTATGGAGTTAGCCACAGGGTAGCCACTCCATATCATCCACAGACAAATGGGAAAGCTGAAGTCTCTAACAGAGAACTTAAAAGAATCCTGGAACGGACTGTAATTAACCGTAGAAAGGATTGGGAAAGAAGCTTGGATGATGCTCTGTGGGCATACAGAACAGCATTCAAGACCCCTATAGGGACCTCCCCATACCAGCTCGTGTATGGAAAGGCATGTCACTTGCCAGTGTAACTGGAACACAAGGTCTACTGGGCAACCAGATTCCTGAACCTTGATGCCAAGTTAGCTGGAGAAAAACGATTGCTCCAGTTAAATGAGCTAGAGGAATTTAAACTCAATGCTTTCGAGAATGCAAAAATTTACAAAGAGAAAGCAAAAAGATGGCATGATAAGAAGTTGTCATCCAGAGTCTTTGAGCCGGGATAGAAAGTTCTGCTATTTAATTCTAGGCTCAAATTATTCCCAGGGAAATTAAAGTCCCGATGGAGAGGTCCATATGTGATCACAAGCGTGTCACCTTATGGATACGTAGAGCTTCAGGATAATGATTCTAACAAAAAGTTCATTGTTAATGGACAAAGAGTTAAACATTATCTTGAAGGTAATTTTGAGCAAGAATGCTCAAAACTGAGAGTTGATTAGAGCTCAGTAATAGTCCAGCTAAGGACAATAAAGAAGCGCTTGCTGGGAGGCAACCCAGCCATTTACAAAATTTAATTTTATTTGTTTTTGTTAATTAATTGATTTTTACAGGTATATGTCAAAGTATCTTCAAGAGGTAAAAAAGCAATTGATTGAATTCACAGAAGTTACAGGGGAATTTGGAAGCTCATTGGCGTGAAAAAGCCAGTAAGAAACATTTTTGGGTGTTGAACGCCCAAAAGAAGCACCCACTGGGCGTTCAACGCCAGAGAGGGTAGCCATCTGGGCATTAAACGCCAGAAAGGAGCATCTTCTGGGCGTTAAACGCTAGAAAGAAGCACCTTCTGGGCATTTAACGCCAGATTGACAGCGTCCTGGGCGTTTAGAAAAATGCCCAGTGACAAAGGACTTCCTGGTGTTCAACGCCAGAAAGAAGCAACAGCTGGGTGTTGAACGCCCAGGAGAAGCAGCAATTGGGCGTTAAACGCCCAAAACATGCAGCATTTGGGCGTTTAACGCCAGGATGGTGGGGAGGAGGTAAAATTCGTTTTTCTTTACAAATTTTCTAAATTTTTAAGTTTCAAATCATGATTTCTTGCATAAACATGTTTCAAAATGTTATCCTTCAAATCAAAATAGTTTTCTAAGAACCCGAATCTCTAAAATCCCTTTTTCAAAAATAATATAGCTTCATACATAAACATAAACCTTTTTCCAATCCAATCCAACTCTTTTTCCAAATTTTTTTTAAAACTTAATTATCTTTTAAAATCTTTTTCAAATTAAAAAATTCAGATTTATTTTTAAATATCATTCATATCTTTTTAAATTATATCCTTTTCTTATCATATTTATCTTTTATAAATTATATCTTTTATCTTATATCTTTTTCTTATTTTTGAAAACCCACCCCCTCCCTTTATATCCACTTTCGGCGCCCCTCTCATCATCCACCATTCCACACTTGCTCTCCTCCTATCCCTCTCCTCTCTTTTCTTTTGCTTGAGGACAAGCAAACCTCTAAGTTTGGTGTGCTTATCCGTGATCACAAAAACATACTCATTTTGATCATGGCCCCTAAAGGAAAACAACCCAACCCAAGAGGCAAGATAGAGAGTATTCCAAAGCCACTTTGGAATCAAGGGAAGTTCTTAACTAAAGAACATTCAGACCATTACTACAAAATAATGAGTCTAAGATCAGTGATCCCGGAAGTCAAGTTCGATCTGAAAGAAGATGAATATCCGGAGATCCAAGAACAAATTTGAAACATGAACTGGGAAATCCTAGCTAATCCTGAAACGAAAGTGGGAAGGAATATGGTTCAGGAGTTCTATACTAATCTGGGCAGACAGACAGGCAAAGAATAATTGGAGCTGCCCTCTATGATCATCGGACCTTAGTCAGAGGAAAGATTGTTCACACCCATCTTGACAAAATCAGGGAGATCTTTAAGCTTCCTCAACTGAAAGATGACCCAGACTCCTTTAATAGGAGAATGATAAGGGTAAACAAAGGCCTGGACAAGATTCTAGAGGATATATGCATCCCTGAAGCCAGGTGGACCACCAGCACCACTGGCATCCCAAATCAACTCAAAAGAGAAGATCTCAAACCAGCTGCCAGAGGCTAGCTGGACTTCATTGGGCGTTCTATATTGCCCACCAGCAACCGTTCTGAAGTTACTGTTAAAAGAGCAGTGATGATTCACTGCATCATGTTGGGAAAAAAAGTAGAAGTCCATCAACTGATCTCGTGTGAACTATACAAAATAGCAAACAAGAATTCCAAGGATGCCAGATTGGCCTATCCAAGCTTAATTTCTATGCTCTGCAGAGATGCTAGAGTGAAGATGGGAATAACTGAGTATATCTCAGTTGAGAGGCCAATCACTAAAATATCAATGGAAAGACAACAGCTGCAGGATGATCCAATCAAGAGGAGAGCACAAGAATTCCTCCCAGAACTTCCTCAATTCGAATATTGGGAACATCTTGAGGCATCTATTTCCAAGTTACAAGAAGCTATGAACCAAATAAAGGAAGAACAGAACAATCAAAGTAGCATGCTTTGCAAACTGCTTAGGGAACAAGAAGAGCAAGGGCGTGACTTAAGGGAGCTGAAGCGCCAGAAATTAATCCTTGAAGAACCAAGCACCCCACAGATAATAGGAATATCCACTTCCCAAAATACAGGTTGTTAAGTTCTAATTTTAGCTTTAACTCTGTGATAGTGTTATTATAGGAATTTACCTTATAAGTTATATAGTAGTAGTAGTAGTAATTAGCATATCTATTCTGGTTTTATTTCCAATTAAGTTATAATTTATTTTTCTCATCATCATCAGACATGAATAAAATAGTAGATAATTAGAACAAAGAAGTAATTTATTTTTTTCGAGTTCTTAATAATAAAAAAATTATAATTAATTATATGTGGTGGCAATAATTTTTGTTCTCTGAATGAATGCTTGAACAGTGCATAATTTTTATCTTGAATTTTATGAATATTGGCTCCTGAAAGAATGAGGAACACGAAAAATATTATTGATGATCTGAAAAATCATGAAATTGATTCTTGAAGCAAGAAAAAGCAGTGAAAAAAAAATTTACAAGGAATCATTGGATCAAGTAAAAAAACAAAAGCCAATAGCCCTTAAAACCAAAAGGTAAGGGTGAAAAGGATCCAAGGCTTTGAGCATCAGTGGATAGGAGGGCCCAAGGAAGTAATTCCAGGCCTAAGTGGCTAAATCAAGCTGTCCCTAACCATGTGCTTGTGGCATGCAGGTCCAAGTGAAAAGCTTGAGACTGAGTGGTTAAAGTCGTGATCCAAGGCAAAAGAGTATGCTTAAGAGCTCTGGACACCTCCAATTGGGGACTTTAGCAAAGCTGAGTCACAATCTGAACAGGTTCACCCAATTATGTGTCTGTGGCATTTATGTATCCGGTGGTAATACTGGAAAACAAAGTGCTTAGGGCCACGGCCAAGACTCATAAAGTAACTGTGTTCAAGAATCAACATACTACACTAGGAGAATCAATAATACTATCTAAATTCTGAGTTCCTATGGAAGCCAATCATTCTGAATTTCAAAGGATAAAGTGAGATGCCAAAACTGTTCAGAAACAAAAAGCTACTAGCCCCGCTCATCTAAATTAGAATCTGAGCTTCACTTAAAACTCGGAGATTTTATTGCTTCTTAATTTCTTTTTATCCTATTTTATTCATCTAGTTGCTTGGGGACAAGCAACAGTATAAGTTTGGTGTTGTGATGAGTGGATATTTTATACGCTTTTTGGGGGTAATTTCATGTAGATTTTAGTATGTTTTAATTAGTTTTTAGTAGAATATTATTAGTTTTTAGGAAAAAATCATATTTCTGGACTTTACTATGAGTTTGTGTGTTTTTCTGTGATTTCAGGTATTTTCTGGCTGAAATTGAGGGAGCTGAGCAAAAATCTGATTTAGGCTGAAAAAGGACTGCTGATGCTGTTGGATCCTGACCTCCCTGCACTCGGAATGAATTTTTTGGAGCTACAGGAGTCCAATTGACGCGCTCTCAATTGGGTTGGAAATTAGACATCCAGGGCTTTCCAGAAATATATAATAGTCCATACTTTGTACGAAGATAGATGGCGTAAACTGGCGTTTAACGCCAGTTTCATGCTGCTGTCTGGCGTCCAGCGCCAGAAACAGGTTACAAGTTGGAGTTCAACGCCCAAAACACGTTACAACCTGGCGTTCAACTCCAGAAACAGCCCAAGCACGTGAGAGGCTTAAGTCTCAGCCCCAGCACACACCAAGTGGGCCCCAGAAGTGGATTTCTACACCAATTATCTTAGTCTACTCATATTCTGTAAACCTAGGTTACTAGTTTACTATTTAAACAACTTTTAGAGACTTATTTTGTATCTCATGACATTTTCAGATCTGAATTACATACTCTTTGATGGCATGAGTCTCTAAACTCCATTGTTGGGGGTGAGGAGCTCTACAGCGTCTCGATGAATTAATGCAATTACTTCTGTTTTCCATTCAAACACGCTTGTTCTGATCTAAGATGTTCATTCGCGCTTAATTATGGAGAAGGTGATGATCCGTGACACTCATCATCTTCCCCAATCCATGAACGTGTGCTTGACAACCACCTCCGTTCTACATCAGATTGAATGAGTATCTCTTAGATTCCTTAATCGGAATCTTTGTGGTATAAGCCGGATTGATGGCGGCATTAATGAGAATCCGGAAAGTCTAAACCTTGTCTGTGGTATTCTGAGTAGGATTCTGGGATTGAATGACCGTGACGAGCTTCAAACTCCTGAAGGTTGGGCATTAGTGACAGACGCAAAAGAATCAATGGATTCTATTCCAACCTAATTGAGAACCGACAGATGATTAGCCGTGCTGTGACAGAGCATTTGGACCATTTTCACTGAGAGGATGGGAAGTAACCATTGACAACGGTGACACCCTACATAGAGCTTGCCATGGAAGGAACCGTGCGTGTGGGAAAAGGATTTCAAGGAAAAGTTGAAATTCAGAGGACAAAGCATCTCCAAAAACTCCAACATATTCTCCATAATTAAAGTAACAATTATTTATTTCACGTTCTTTCATTCTTCTAATAATTCAAACTGATAATTTTAATTGATATCCTGACTAAGAATAATAAAATAAACATAGCTTGCTTCAAACCAATAATCTCCGTGGGATCGACCCTTACTCACGTAAGGTATTACTTGGACGACCTAATGCACTTGCTGGTTAGTGGTATGAATTCACCTTAAGATTTTGAGATTGGGATTAGAATTTCGTGCACCAAGGATTCACTAGAGTTGCTGCTATAATGCCTTGCTCTTTGATTGATCCCTGTTAGATTTTTTCTTCTTTCTTTTGCTTAGAAAACTTATTTCTCAATGGTAGCTCATTGTCAACTGTTGCAGTAGCCTTTTGGCTCAATTTTTCTCAACACCTCTTCACTACAAACACTTGGCTCACAATTATTCTTAGGAACATTGATGCGCAGCATCTCTTTGGATCACTAAATGCTTTGTAGCTAGGTTGCTCTTGATAATGGACTTTTGGTTGATAATCCTGGATTAGTTAATCCAAGTTACCAAGTTTTAAAAGACTCCTCAGAACTCAATTGTCCAAGCAGATCCTAGTACAAGAAGCACCACAGGCATGTGTCCTAAGGTCTAAGCTATTGGTGTCTAGCCTTATTATTTGTTTCTTTCATTTTTTCTGCCAATTCTTAGCTTTTCTTTTCTTTTTCCTTCTCACTTTTCTTCATTTTCCAAGGATGTTCATTAATTGAAGGTTTCACAGCAGCAACGTAGTTCTCACTACAAAAGACATTCTATTCTGCAACTTTTATTATTGAGCTTATCATCCAATCAAGCAATTACAACCACTGAACTTCATTCTAATTTCTACCACATTGGACAATCACTTTCTATTTCAAACATTTTCTTTTATCGATGCAAAAGGGAAACAAGACATGAATTTAAGGCAGATGAGTGATAACAAACATTATGCAGATCCTAATCAAAACTCCAATAAAGCATGAAAGTGTAAAACATGAAATATTTGGAGGCATATCATGTTTCAGATATGCATCATCCTTATTTAATTAAAAACTATGAAAGGGACTCCACCACCTCTAGTTGTTGTGCTCTTTTCCTTTGCTGGATTCTCCATTCTTCTTTGGCTCCTGCTTCCACTTCTTGTTTGTTTCTTGGGGTTCTTCAACAGGGAATTTACGATCCCAAACATGGTCTACCTGATCCCAGAGCCCAGCATCCTTCAATCTTTGTTGCATGTGTGCTGTATTTTTCTTGGCCTTTACTCTCTGATGGTCTACCAATTCTTGGCATTGAACATATGGCTTGATCTCTCGGTTCAATATTGGCATGTCACAGACTACATAGTCTAACTTTGCTTGAGTTTCTATATCATACTCCATCCTATCCAAATACCTATGCTCTCCAATTGTATGATATATATTCTTCCATTGATAAAGATTTTGGATGTACTCTCCTTGCTTGGCTTGTTGTAGGGATAATTGATGAGCGGATAATTTATACGCTTTTTGGCATTGTTTTTAGATAGTTTTTAGTAAGTTTGAGCTACTTTTAGGGATGTTTTCATTAGTTTTTATGTTAAATTCATATTTCTGGACTTTACTATGAGTTTGTATGTTTTTCTGTGATTTCAGGTAAATTCTGGCTGAAATTGAGGGACTTGAGCAAAACTCTGAAAAAGGCTGACAAAAGGACTGCTGATGCTGTTGGAATCTGACCTCCCTGCACTCGAAATGAATTTTCTGGAGCTACAGAACTCCAATTGGCGCGCTCTCAACAGTGTTGGAAAGTAGACATCTAGAGCTTTTCAGCAATATATAATAGTCCATACTTCATTCGGAAATTGACGACGTAACTCGGCGTTGAACGCCAAGTACATGCTACTGTCTGGAGTTAAACGCCAGAAAAACGTCATGATCCGGAGTTGAACGCCCAAAACACATCATAACTTGGAGTTCAACTCCAAGAAAAGCCTCAGCTCGTGGATAGATCAAGCTCAGCCCAAACATACACCAAGTGGGCCCCGGAAGTGGATTTATGCATCAATTACTTACTTCTGTAAACCCTAGGAGCTAGTTTATTATAAATAGAACATTTAACTATTGTATTAGATATCTTTTGACAGTTTAATCTCTTGACTATTCGGTCACTTGATCACGGAGAGGGCTGGCCATTCGGCCATGCCTGAACCTTTTACTTATGTATTTTCAACAGTGGAGTTTCTGCACACCATAGATTAAGGGTGTGGAGCTCTGCTGTACCTCAAGTTTCAATACAATTATTATTACTTTCTATTCAATTTTCTTCTATTCTTATTCCAAGATATACGCTGCACTTAACTTTGATGAATGTGATGATTCGTGACACTCATCATCATTCTCACCTATGAATGCACGTGACTGACAACCACTTCCGTTCTACTCTTGACCGGGCGCATATCTCTTAGATTCCCCAACAGAATCTTCGTGGTATAAGCTAGATAGATGGCGGCATTCATGAGGATCCGGAAAGTCTAAACCTTGTCTGTGGTATTTCGAGTAGGATTCTGGGATTGAATGACTATGACGAGCTTCAAACTCCTGAAGGCTGGGCGTGATGACAAGCACAAAAGAATCAAGGGATTCTATTCCAACCTGATTGAGAACCGATAGATGATTAGCCGTGCTGTGACAGAGCATAGGAACGTTTTCACTGAGAGGATGGGATGTAGCCATTGACAACGGTGATGCCCTACATACAGCTTGCCATGGAAAGGAGTAGGAAGGATTGGATGACTGTAATAGGAAAGTAGAGATTCAAGAGGAGCACAGCATCTCCATACACTTATCTGAAATTCCCACTATCAATTTACATAAGTATTTCTATCCCTTTTATTTTCTTTTTACTATTAATTTTCAAAACCCAAAACTATTTAATCTGCCCTAACTGAGATTTACAAGATGACCATAGCTTGCTTCATACCAACAATCTCTGTGGGATCGACCCTTACTCACGTAAGGTATTACTTGGATGACCCAGTACACTTGTTGGTTATGTTGAACGGAGTTGTGAACTATGGTATTGGCATCATGTTTTTGGCGCCATTACCAGGGAATGAAAAGCAATGAATTTTGCAAAATGGAATAACAATCGAATCACAATTTCGTCCACCAAGTTTTTGGCGCCGTTGCCAGGGATTGTTCGAGTATGGACAACTGACGGTTCATCTTGTTGCTCAGATTAGGTAATTTTCTTTTCAAAAATCTTTTTCAAAAATTTTTCTTTTATTTTTCGTTTTTCCAAAAATATTTTCGAAAAAGAAAATAATAACAATACAAAAAAATCATAAAATAATAAAAACCAAAAATATTTTGTCTTTCTTGTTTGAGTCTTGTGTTAATTTTTAAGTTTGGTGTCAATTGCATGCTTTTAAAATTTTTCTTGCATTTTTTCGAAAATCTCATGCATTCATAGTGTTCTTCATGATCTTCAAGTTGTTCTTGACAAGTCTTCTTGTTTGATCTTGATGATTTCATGTTTTGTGTTGTTTGTTGTTTTTCATGTGCATCTTTGCATTCATATTTTCCATGCATTAAAGATTTCTAAGTTTGGTGTCTTGCATGTTTTCTTTGCATCAACAATTTTTCAAAATTATGTTCTTGATGTTCATCATGATCTTCAAAGTGTTCTTGGTGTTCATCTTGACATTCATAGTGTTCTTGCATGCATCTTGTGTTTTGATCCAAAATTTTCATGTTTTGGGTCATTTTTGTGTTTTTCATTAAAAATTCAAAAAAAAAAATATCTTTTCCTTATTTTCCTCCAAATTTTCGAAATTTTGGGTTGACTTGGTCAAAAATTTTTAAAATTAGTTGTTTCTTACAAGTCAAGTCAAAATTTCAAATTTTAAAAATCTTATCTTTTCAAAATCTTTTTCAAAAATCATATCTTTTTCATTTTTCTATTTTCGAAAATTTCAAAAATCTTTTTCAAAATATTTTCAAAATCTTTTTCTTATCTTTATATCAAATTTTCGAAAATTAGCTAACAAGTAATGTGATTGATTCAAAAATTTGAAGTTTGTTACTTTCTTGTTAAGAAAGGTTCAATCTTTAAGTTCTAGAATCTTATCTTGTAGTTTCTTGTTAGTTAAGTAATTTTAAAAATTAAATCTTTTTCAAAATATCTTTTTCTTAAAAATCTTATCTTTTTATCTTATCTTTTTCAAAAATTTTATCTTTTTCAAAATTTGATTTCAAAATATCTTATCTAACCTCCTATCTTCTTATCTTTTTAAATTTTAATTTCAAAATCTTTTTCAATCAACTAACTAACTTTTTGTTTGTTTCTTATCTTTTTCAAAACCAACTAACTTCTTTTCCCTCTCTAATTTTCAAAAATATCTTATCTCTTTTTCAAAAATTCTTTTTAATTGTTTTAAATTTTAATTTTAATCTTATCTTATCTCTAATTTTCGAAAATTACTAACCCCTTTTTCAAATTTATTTTCGAAATTCTCCCTCCCCTTTCTTATTCTATTTAATTAATTAATTACTAACACTTCTCTTCACCTCTCTTCATCTAAGAATCCAAACTTCTTATATCCCTTTTATTTGGATTCTCTCCCCCCTTTCTCTGTCTACTAACAGAAAGGAATCTCTATACTGTGACATAGAGGATTCCTCTTTCTTTTCTTGTTTTTTTCTCTTTCATATGAGCAGGAACAGGGAAAAAGGAACTCTTGTTGAAATTGATCCAGAACCTGAAAGGACTCTGAAGAGAAAATTAAGAGAAGCTAAATTACAACAATCCAGAAATAACCTTTCAGAAATTTTCGAACAAGAGAAGGAGATGGCAGCTGAAAATAATAATGATAATGCAAGGAGAATGCTTGGTGACTTCACAAAGCCAACGTCCAAGTTTGATGGAAGAAGCATCTCCATTCCTGCCATTGGAGCCAATAACTTTGAGCTGAAACCTCAGCTAGTTGCCTTAATGCAACAAAACTGCAAGTTTTATGGGCTTCCATCTGAAGATCTTTATCAGTTTTTAACTGAGTTCTTGCAGATCTGTGAGACTGTAAAGACAAATGGAGTTGATCCTGAAGTCTACAAACTCATGCTTTTCCCTTTTGCTGTAAGAGACAGAGCTAGAATATGGTTGGATTCACAACCTAAGGATAGCCTGGACTCCTGGGATAAGCTGGTCACTGCCTTCTTAGATAAATTCTTTCCTCCTCAAAAGCTGAGCAAGCTGAGAGTGGATGTTCAAACCTTCAAACAAAAAGATGGTGAATCCTCTATGAAGCTTGGGAAAGATACAAGCAGCTGACCAAAAGATGTCCATCTGATATGTTTTCAGAATGGACCCTATTAGATATATTCTATTATGGTCTCTCTGAATTTTCGAAAATGTCATTGGACCATTCTGCAGGTGGATCTATTCACCTGAAGAAAACACCTGAAGAGGCTCAAGAACTCATTGACATGGTTGCAAACAACCAATTCATGTATACCTCTGAGAGGAATTCCGTGAATAATGGGATACCTCAGAAGAAAGGAGTTCTTGAAATTGATGCTCTGAATGCCATATTGGCTCAGAATAAAGTGTTGACTCAACAGGTCAACATGATCTCTCAAAATCTGAATGGATTGCAACATGCATCCAACAGTACTAGAGAGGCAGCTTCTGAAGAAGCTTATGATCCTAAGAACCCTGCCATGGCAGAGGTTAATTACATGGGTGAACCATATGGAAACACCTATAATCCATCATGGAGAAATCATCCAAATTTCTCCTGGAAGGATCAACAAAAGCCTCAACAAGGCTTTAACAATGGTGGACGCAATAGGCTGAGCAATAGCAAGCCATATCCATCATCTTCTCAGCAACAGACAGAGAATTCTGAACAAAACACTTCTAATTTAGCCAATATAGTCTCTGATCTGTCAAAGGCCACTTTCAGTTTCATGAATGAAACAAGATCCTCCATTAGAAATTTGGAGGCACAAGTGGGCCAGCTGAGTAAGAAAGTCATTGAAACTCCTCCCAGTATTCTCCCAAGTAATACAGAAGAGAATCCAAAAGGAGAGTGCAAGGCCATTGATTTAGTCAATATGGCCGAATGCACAAGGGAGGAGGAGGATGAAAATCCTAGTGAGGAAGACCTCCTGGGACGTCCCTCAAGCAAGAAGGAGTTTCCTATTAAGGATCCAAAGGAATCTGAGGCTCATATAGAGACCATAGAGATTCCATTAAATCTCCTTCTGTCATTCATGAGCTCTGAAGACTATTCTTCCTCTGAAGAGGATGAAGATGTGACTGGAGAGCAAATTGCTCAATACTTAGGAGCTATCATGAAGCTGAATGCCAAGTTGTTTGGTAATGAGACTTGGGAAAGTGAACCTCCCTTGCTCATTAGTGAACTAGATACTTGGATTCAGAAAACTCTACCTCAAAAGAAATAAGATCCTGGCAAGTTCCTAATACCTTGTATCATAGGCACCATAACCTTTGAAAAGGCTCTATGTGATCTAGGGTTAGGGATAAATCTTATGCCACTCTCTGTAATGGAGAAGCTAGGGATCATTAAGGTACAACCTGCCTTGTTCTCATTACAATTGGCAGATAAGTCATTAAGACAAGCTTATGGAATAGTAGAGGACGTGTTAGTAAAGGTTGAAGGCCTTTACATCCCTGCTGATTTCATAATCTTAGACACTAGGAAGGAAGAGGATGATTGCATCATCCTTGGAAGACCTTTCCTAGCCACAGCAGGAGCTGTGATAGATGTCAACAGAGGTGAATTAGTCCTTCAATTGAATGGGGACTACCTTGTGTTTAAGGCACATGGCCATCCCTCTGTGACAAAAGAGAGTAAGCATGAAGAGCTTCTCTCAGTTCAGAGTCAAGAAGAGCCCACACAGTCAAACTCTAAGTTTGGTGTTGTGAGGCCACAACCAAACTCTAAGTTTGGTGTTAAGACCCCATGTCCAAACTCTAAGTTTGGTGTTGGGACTACACTAACATTGACCTGATCACCTTGTGGCGCCATGAGAGCCACTGTCAAGCTATTGACATTAAAGAAGCGCTTGTTGGGAGGCAACCCAATTTTAATTATCTAATTTTTATTTTATTGTTATTTTGTGTTTTATTAGGTACATGATCATGAGGAGTCACGAAAAAAATCATAAAAATTAAAAACAGAGTCAAAAACAGAAGAAAAATATTTTTCACCCTGGAGGACGCACAGGCTGGCGTTCAACGCCAGTAAGATGCATCTGGCCGGCGTTTAACGCCAGAACAGAGCACCATTCTGGCGCTGAACGCCAGAAACAAGCAACATTCTGGCGCTGAACGCCAGGAATGTGCCCAGAGAAGAAAGGCTGGCGCTGAACGCCAGTAACAAGCATGAAACTGGCGTTCAACGCCAGAAACATGCTTTACATGGGCGTTGAACGCCCAGAACGTGCACCAATGGGCGTTTAAACGCCAGAATGGTGTGCAAAGGCATTTTACATGCCTATTTGGTGCAGGGATGGAATTTCTTGACACCTCAGGATCCTGTGGACCCCACAGGATCACCTCAGGATCTGTGGATCCCACATGATCCCCACCTACCATATTCCCTAATCACACTTTCCTACTCCCCATGTCACACTTCCCAACACTCCTCACCAATCACCTCAATTCCTCTTCCCAATTGCCCCATTCACCACTCACATCAACCCACTCTTCCCCATAAACCCCACCTACCTTCATAAATTCAAATTCAATTTCCCACCCATTCCCACCCAAAATGGCCGAACATACACCCTCCCCTCTCCCTATAAATACCCTTCCATTCTCCTTCATTTTCACACAACACAAACCCCTCTTCTCCCACTTAGCCGAACCTACCTCTCTCCCTCTCTACCATATTTCTTCTTCTTCTTCTTCTCTTCTTTCTTCTCTTGCTCGAGGGCGAGCAATATTTTAAGTTTGGTGTGATAAAAGCATAAGCTTTTTATTTTTCCATTACCATCAATGGCACCAAAGGCCGGAGTATCCTCTAGAAAAGGAAAAGGGAAGACAAAAGCTTCCACCTCCGAGTCATGGGAGATGGAAAGATTCATCTCTAAGAGCCATCGAGACCACTTCTATGATGTTGTGGCAAAGAAGAAGGTGATCCCCGAGGTCCCTTTCAAGCTCAAAAAGAATGAGTATCCGGAGATCCAACATGAGATCCAAAGAAGAGGTTGGGAAGTCTTAACCAACCCCATGCAACAAGTCGGAATCTTAATGGTTCAAGAGTTCTATGCCAATGCATGGATCACTAGGAACCATGATCAAAGTATGAACCCGAATCCAAAGAACTACCTCACAATGGTTCGGGGGAAATACTTAGATTTTAGTCCGGAAAATGTGAGGTTGGCGTTTCACTTGCCCATGATGCAAGGAGATGAACGCCCCTACACTAGAAGGGTCAACTTTAATCAAAGGTTGGACCAAGTCCTAATGGACATATGTGTGGAAGGAGCCCAATGGAGAATAGACTCCAAAGGCAAGCCAGTTCAACTAAGAAGACTGGATCTCAAGCCTGTGGCTAGAGGATGGTTGGAGTTCATCCAATGCTCCATCATTCCTACTAGCAACCGATCTGAAGTTACTGTGGATCGGGCCATCATGATTCACAGCATCATGATTGGAGAGGAAGTAGAAGTTCATGAGGTCATCTCCAATGAACTCTACAAAATAGCCGACAAGCCCTCACCCATGGCACGGCTAGCCTTCCCTCACCTTATTTACCATCTGTGTTACTCAGCCGGAGTTATCATAGAAGGAGATATCCCCATTGAAGAGGATAAGCCCATCACCAAGAAGAGGATGGAGCAAGCAAGAGAGACCATGCACGGTTCTCAAGAGATGCATGAGGAAGCTCATCATCAAGAAATCCCTGAGATGCCTCAAGGGATGCACTTTCCTCCCAACAACTATTGGGAGCAACTCAACACCTCCTTAGAAGATTTGAGCCACAATGTGGAACAATTAAGGGTGGAGCATCATGAGCACTCCATCATTCTCCAAGAAATAAGAGAAGATCAAAGAGCAATGAGGGAGGAGCAACAAAGGCAAGGAAGGGACATAGAAGAGCTTAAGGACATTGTTGGTCCTTCAAGAAGAAGACGCCACTAAAGGTGGATTCATTCCTTGTTCTTTATTTCTTTTTGTTTTCGGTTTTTAATGTTGTGTTTATCTATGTTTTGTGTCTCTACTTCATGATCACTAGTATGTAACCATGCCTTAAAGCTATGAATAAAATCCATTAGTCCTTCACCTCTCTTAAATGAAAAATGTTTTAATTCAAAAGAACAAGAAGTACATAAATTTCAAATTTATCATTGAATTTAGTTTAATTATATTGATGTGGTGACAACACTTTTTGTTTTCTGAATGAATGATTGAACAGTGCATATGTCTTTTGATATTGTTGTTTATGAGTGTTAAAATTGTTGGCTCTTGAAAGAATGATGAACAAAGAGAAATGTTATTGATGATCTGAAAAAAATCATGAAATTGATTCTTGAAGCAAGAAAAAGCAGTGAAAAAGAAAGCTTGTGCGAAAAAAAAATTTGGCGAAAAAAATAGAAAGAAAAAGAAAAAAAGCAAGCAGAAAAAGCCAATAGCCCTTAAAACCAAAAGGCAAGGGTAAAAAGGATCCAAGGCTTTGAGCATCAATGGATAGGAGGGCCCAAGGAAATAAAATCCAGGCCTAAGCAGCTAAACCAAGCTGTCCTTAACCATGTGCTTGTGTCATGAAGGTCCAAGTGAAAAGCTTGAGACTAAGTGGTTAAAGTTGTGATCCAAAGCAAAAGAGTGTGCTTAAGAGCTCTGGACACATCTAACTGGGGACTCTAGCAAAGCTGAGTCACAATCTGAAAAGGTTCACCCAGTCATGTGTCTGTGGCATTTGTGTATCCGGTGGTAATACTGGAAAACAAAGTGCTTAGGGCCACGGCCAAGACTCATAAGTAGCTGTGTTCAAGAATCAACATGCTTAACTAGGAAAGTCAATAACACTATCCGAAATTCTAAGTTCCTAGAGAAGCCAATCATTCTGAACTTCAAAGGAAAAAGTGAGATGCCAAAACTGTTCAGAAGCAAAAAGCTACAAGTCCCGCTCATCTAATTATAATTAATATTCATTGATATTCTGAAATTTATAGTATATTCTCTTCTTTTTATCCTAATTGATTTTCAGTTGCTTGGGGACAAGCAACAATTTAAGTTTGGTGTTGTGATGAGCGGATAATTTATACGCGTTTTGGCATTGTTTTTAGATAGTTTTTAGTAAGTTTGAGCTACTTTTAGGGATGTTTTCATTAGTTTTTATGTTAAATTCACATTTCTGGACTTTACTATGAGTTTGTGTGTTTTTCTGTGATTTCAGATAAATTCTGGCTGAAATTGAGGGACTTGAGCAAAACTCTGAAAAAGGCTGACAAAAGGACTGCGGATGCTGTTGGAATCTGACCTCCATGTACTCGAAATGGATTTTCTGGAGCTACAGAACTCCAATTGACGCGCTCTCAACGGCGTTGGAAAGTAGACATCCAGAGCTTTCCAGCAATATATAATTGTCCATACTTCATTCGGAAATTGACGACGTAACTTGGCGTTGAACGCCAAGTACATGCTACTGTCTGGAGTTAAACGCCAGAAAAACGTCATGATCCGGAGTTGAACACCCAAAACACGTCATAACTTGGAGTTCAACTCCAAGAAAAGCCTCAGCTCGTGGATAGATCAAGCTCAGCCCAAACATACACCAAGTGGGCCCCGGAAGTGGATTTATGCATCAATTACTTACTTCTGTAAACCCTAGGAGCTAGTTTATTATAAATAGAACATTTAACTATTGTATTAGATATCTTTTGACAGTTTAATCTCTTGACTATTCGGTCACTTGATCATGGAGAGGGCTGGCCATTCGGCCATGCCTGAACCTTTCGTTCTACTTTGATGAATGTGATGATCCGTGACACTCATCATCATTCTCACCTATGAACGCACGTGACTGACAACCACTTTCGTTCTACTTTAGACCGGGCGCATATCTCTTAGATTCCCCAACAGAATCTTCGTGGTATAAGCTAGATAGATGGCGGCATTCATGAGGATCCGGAAAGTCTAAACCTTGTCTGTGGTATTCCGAGTAGGATTCTGGGATTGAATGACTGTGACGAGCTTCAAACTCTTGAAGGCTGGGCGTGATGACAAGCGCAAGAGAATCAAGGGATTCTATTCCAACCTGATTGAGAACCGACAGATGATTAGCCGTGCTGTGACAGAGCATAGGAACGTTTTCACTGAGAGGATGGGATGTAGCCATTGACAACGGTGATGTCCTACATACAGCTTGCCATGGAAAGGAGTAGGAAGGATTGGATGACTGTAATAGGAAAGTAGAGATTCAAGAAGAGCACAGCATCTCCATACACTTATCTGAAATTCCCACTATCAATTTACATAAGTATTTCTATCCCTTTTATTTTCTTTTTACTATTAATTTTCGAAACCCAAAACTATTTAATCTGCCTAACTGAGATTTACAAGATGACCATAGCTTGCTTCATACCAACAATCTCTGTGGGATCGACCCTTACTCACGTAAGGTATTACTTGGATGACCCAGTACACTTGCTGGTTAAGTTGAACGGTGTTGTGAACTATGGTATTGGCATCATGTTTTTGGCGCCATTACCAGGGAATGAAAAGCAATGAATTTTGCAAAATGGAATAACAATCGAATCACAATTTCGTCCACCAATAATTTATTAAATAATTCTTGAAAGTGTGACGATTGTTCCCTTTGCCAATCAAGAGTTCTTGCTTGAAATTCTGTCTGTTGATCCAACATCTTGAGCTGGAAGTTTTCTTGATGTTCTATCATCTTCAACTACCAATTCTCTTGTTGCTCTTGGGCTTTTAAGTACTGCTCTTGTTGCTTCAAGTATTGATCCTGTTGTTGCTCCTGTGCTCTCATATATTGTTGAGAAATTTCTTCAATAACTCTTTGCATTTGGCTTAAGTCCATTGCACCAGAAGCTTGTTCTCCCCCCATTTGTAGTCTCCTTTTTCTTCCTTGAGTTATTATCTCTTCCTGGGTTTCAGTGACACCGTCCATTTTTTGCTTGGTGATTCCTCTGCCTCCCTTTACCCGATCTATATCTGCATCCTTAACGAGAACTCCTCCTCTATTGCACAGCCTCAAAATGGTACTTGGGTGACCAAGTCTGCTTGATTTGCCACTATCTTCAGCCATCTCTTGGATGCTATCTGCTATGAGTTGTAAGATATTGATTTCTCCTCCCCTGACTATGCAATATGTCAGAATTGCTCTCTTTATTGTGATTTCATATGTATTTCCAATTGGGAGTATGGATCTTCTCGCTATCTCATACCACCCTTTGGCCTCAGGTATGAGATCAATTCTCTTCATGTGGCTTGGAGCTCCTTCTGAGTCCCTTTTCCAGTCTTTGCCTTCAAAGCATAAAGCATTTAGTATCTCATCAGGATCATTCTCACCCGTCATTCTTTCATCAAAGCTGGGTTCTCCATAGGGTATCACTCTTATCTGTAAGACTCTCATGATGGAGATGGGCTGAAATTTACCTCAACCCCCTTAACATAGCTCTTGTAGGGAGGGCTGGTCTTGCTTGACCTCACAGCATTTGCATAGAACTCCCTTATCATGGTTGCACTTATGTCTGTGAGAGGTTCACACAGGAGTTCTCATCTCCTCTCTATGACTATTCTCCTCATGATGGGGTATTCTCTGTCTTTCAATCTGAAACCCATCTCTGGAATTACTTCTTTTGATTCCATTAACCTATGATATCTCGATTCATGAAATTGAGACTTAAATCTCTTGGTATCATAGGTTGGTGGTTTGGCTTCAGCTAGTTCCTTTCCTTTCCTTCTTTTGGAACTTGATGAAGCCATGAATTAGGAAATAAGGGAGAAGAAAGGATGAACTTTGGTTAAGGCACGGTTTAGGATGGACGAACGAAGAAGTTTCGTACTGTGTGATGTCTCTAGATATGAGAAGGACGATGTAAATATTATGCAGGTCTTATATGAAGAAAGCAAGGATATGTGGGTTCCTGAAGTGTTACTGCCAATTTATAGCCAGGGTAGGAACTATTGAAACAGAACAATGGGTTGGAGAATTCGGTTAAGTTGCAATGAAGGGTGACGATTGAGCATGCCTTTATTAAAACTTCATAGAATGAACGGTTTCCATGTAGAGATGGATGAAGACATGGATCAATCCTTTATTGGGCATATGGTTCAGCCTCCTAGGTGCTGAACCTTGCAGATTTTGTTTCCAAGAGAAGTAAATTGCAGAAACTTAAAGTGCAAGAAAGTAAACAAGCTGAAACTTAAACTACAAGAAAGGTAAATGACTGAAACTTAAAGGGCAAGAAATGTAAATTGCTGAATCTAAATTGCTAGGAAACTTAAATTGCATGAAGAATAAAGGGATTTTGGGTACTAGGATTCAAAACAAAGCTGGAATTGTAAATTGAAGTAAGTCAGAAAACAATGAGATGAAGAGAAAGTGCAGAAGAACCAAAACAGAATTGAAAAATTGCAGAAGAATCAAAACAGCAAGAGAGCTTAACTCAATTATGAAATCCTAAAAAGAAATTGACAAGTGCAGAAGAGTAACAAGAATAGAAAGCAAATCTAGATCCCAATTACTCTCTTGACCAAACAGTAAAGAAAAAATTGCAAAAAAAAAATGAAAGCAAAAAAGAAGATTCTGATCCAATTTCCAATTCTTAGAACTATAAAAAGGAAAAGTAAAAGATGATTCTCAGATGAAGAATTTCAGTAGAGTTCTTCAATCTGAGTTCAAAACCCAAAACAGAAATAAAAATTGTAGAAGAAAAGAAAAATGAACACCGAAAACTTAGATCTGATCCCAATTCTCCAAATTCTAAAATTCTAGAAAGGAAAAATAAAAATAGCTCAAAAAGTTCCTTCTCAAATCAATCTTGCTCCCATTTATACACTTTCTACTTTCAGTCATTAAGCACTTGGAGTGGGCTTTTTGGTTTGGCCTTGAAGAAGTGGATCCGAGTGGCAATTGTTTGAAGTGGGTCATAGGTGTTTGGTGCTCCTTTCAGTGGAGCACTCCATTGACTAATTGAGCGCTACGTTCACTCCTTCAGCGTGCCCTTTGGTGCGCATGTCGCCTTCTAGCGCTCTCCTAGTGAGCGCTGCATTCCTTTAGTGAGCGCTCTCCATTGGTGCCAATTTCCTCACTTGGACATACCAAATCTTCCAACAGAAGTAGCCAGTATGAGTCTCATTAATGGCATGCAGAAGGACCCTTTACTCACTCCATATCCAAAAAGCATCCAACATCTCTCAATGAGGTTCAAGAATGGGCGGAAAAATACATTAATATGGAAGAGAACTCCCGATTAGGAGAAACCTTGAAGACTGGATTCTCCTACCCACTTCGGGACAAGGATAAAGTGTCTAGGAAGAAAGAAGAGCAACCTACTGAGAAAACCTAGAAAGTACCACAACTACATCCCTGTTCGGGTATCTCTTGTGGATGTTTACCGGAAGATATAAATCACAGAGAAGATCCCACCGCCTTGCCCAATTAAACATAAGAGAGGAGGAAGTTGGACAGAGTATTGCGAATACCATCGAATCTATGGGTATTCTACCAATGAGGGTTACGACCTAAAGAATGTTATAGAAAAATTGCCATGAGAAAGGGGATTAGATCGGTTCTTAGCCAATAGAGCGAATGAATCGAAAAAGAGAAGAAGGGATGAAGAGGTCGGACTAGCTGAACGTCCCCCTCACACCCTGAGAGACATGTTCACATGATAAACTGAAGATTCACAGGAGGAGGGATCTCTAAGTCGTCTCGCAAAAGACACCTCAAAGAGGTGTACCATGTCGGAGAAGGGGATAGGTCACCCGACCTCCCCACTATTACCTTCACTCAAGAGGACGTCCTAGGCATCATCCCGGGGCATGATGACCCTGTGGTCATTACTATCATACTCACGAACACCAATCTCCACCAAACGTTGGTAGACCAATGAAGCTCCGCAGATATCCTGTTCAAATCTGCCTTCGACAAGCTCGGGCTACAAGAGAAGGAGCTCAGAGCATATCCAAATAGCTTGTTCAGGCTCGGAGACGCCCCAATCCAGCCACTTGGGTACATCCCAATGCACATAACATTTGGAAAAGGAACATGGTCTAGAACACTGAGCATAGACTACATCGTAGTTGACGTGAACTCTGCATACAATGTCCTTATAGGTCGGACAACGTTAAATCAGCTCGCCGCGTTGGTCTCTACTCCACACCTATGCATGAAGTTCCCAACTACAGAAGGGATCGTTACCATAAAGGGGGCCAAAAACTCGTGTGACGCTATTACAATGAAAGTCTAAACCTTAAAGGCGACCCCGGAGGAAAGAAAACCAATACTATATAACTCGAGAGAATCCGAGCTCGTGAAGAACTCCGCCCTCAATCGGAAGCTGAGACCGAAGAAGTTCAAATCGGGGATACTCAAGACAAAACAACAAACATAGGGGCGAATCTAAAAGGAGACCTAAAGGAGCTGCTAACAAACTCCTAAGGGATAATTCCAATCTTTTTGCATGGAAGGCCGCCGACTTGCCCGGTATTGATCCCGAACTAATGTGTCATAAGTTAGTTGTATATCCTGGGTCCCGGCCAGTGCAATAGAAGCGTAAAAAGCTCGGCCCAGAGAGGTCCAAGCCGTAGAGGAGCAGGTACAAGCCTTGTTGGAGGTAGGGTTTGATGAGAGAAAAATGATTCCATACAAACTCACCAGCAAGTATACTAATGGCATCAAGTAGTAAAACTCACTTGAGTGAGGTCAATCCCACGAGGATTGATGGATCAAGCAACTTTAGTATGGTGATTAGTCTAGTCAAGCTAACAGTGAAAAGAGTGTGGTGAAATTGATTCAGCAGAATGTAAATTGCAGAGAATGTAAATTGCAGAAAGTAAATTGACAGAATCTTAAATAGCAAGAAACTTAAATTGCAGGAAAAGTAAATTGAATCAAATGTAAAGGGCTTTGGGTACAGGGGAATTAAAGAAATCAGGGAATCAAAGCAACCAGTAACAAAAAGAAAAATTCGCCAGGGATCGGAGATATCAAAATCCACAACAAATCAAATGGGTCTCAACTTCTTTCTGAATCATATGAGTAGATCTATGGCGGATTGAAATTGATTGGATCCCAATTCCTTGGCAATCCAATCTCTCTAATCACAATCAATCTTGCCAATTCTTTGATCCGATTGTCATGAGAAGATGTTAAGCATTTTCTCTCATCCATAAGCCACACAAACTCTCAAGATCCCAATTCCTCCTGAATGGTGTTGATCAAAAGAGCTGTGAGAAACAGAGCTTCAGTTCTAATTTCCATGATTCCCCTTCCGAGGCTCACATGAAAATTCACAGATTCAAACCCCCTTCCGGAGTGAATGGATCTCAATCAAAACAGAAGTTATTTCTTAGCTATCCAGATGAATTGAGAAAAAGAAGAAGATGTTCATTTAATCATGTGAATTAAAATAAAGCTCCTCCCCCTAATGAATTGGGGTTCAGTGGATCATAGCTCAAAGAATATTAGCAGAAAATGTAAATTGCAGGAAAGTAAATAAAGCTTAATAGAAACAGCAATATAAATATGGCAGAAAGGAAAGTTGCAGAAGAGAATTGCAGAATTGAAATTGCATAAGCTAAATTGAAGTCAATACTGAAATGTAAAAGTGCATAAAGGTAAAAGTGTTTACAAGAGCCTTCTATTCTACTCCTACTCCTACTCCTACTGCTACTACTACTCTTACTGTGTTCCAGCGCCAGAACCTCCTTAATGAAACAAAACTGATGCCTTTATATAGGCTTTCTTAAATGATAAATAAAATTGAAATTGAAAATAAATTACAAATAAATGAAATTCCTATTATAACTTTTTCTTGGGCCTTTGAGTGGTGTCAATGGGCTTTCCTTACTTTGAAGTTTCAATGGGCTTGGAATCAGATTACTTTGAGCAGAAATTCACTTCCAATTGAGTGTAGCGTTCATTTGGAGAACGGAGCGCTTTTACACCCACACGCATGTGTTACCTATGCATGCGGGCCATTTTACAGTTTGGCACATCCACGCGTATGCGTCACTCAAGTGTGCGCGTGGTCGTCAGAATTTGCCCTTGTGATGCGTACGCGTGATACACGCTTGCGCGTCCCTTGTAGCGCTCTCCAAAAGAGTGTAGTGCTCGAAATAAGAGTGCTCCCCATGTGTACGCGTCCCCTATGCGTACACGTGCTCTACCAGAATTGCAGCTTCGACTCGTACGAGTGGCCTACGCGTACGCGTCACTTGCAAATTTTGCTTGCTCCACTATCACAGGCACTCTTCGAAAAGGAACGTAGCGCTCTTGCGCCAAGAGTGCTCATTGTTTTTAATTCATAAAAGCGTGGCCTAAGGCTCCAAAGCGTGCTCAAACTTCAAAATGTGTCCAGAATTCTTTTTTTGAGCTTATTCTTGTGCTTTCTGCTTCTTTTCCTTCATCTTTTCACCTGTCATCAACCAAACAGATACATCAAAGCCTTGGCATAATCATCAAATCTTGCATTACTCATATTATCAACTAAATCTTGCAAAAATCTCATGAAAATGCATAAAATCAACAATGTTTGATCGAATCAGGACAAGCATGAATTTCTCATCCTAGCACTTACTTATTGCCTAGAAATGTATGAAAACCAAGTAAAAATAGATAATAATTGCTAGTAAAACATGTACAAAATGACGTGTCATCAGGGTTCATAAGGGAGGTAAAGTACCCGTTATGGCTAGCCAATGTAGTACTGGTTTAAAAGTCAAATGGAAAATGGCAGATGTGCACTGATTACACCGCCCTCAACAAAGCCTGCCCAGAAGATCCCTACCCACTCCCAAATATAGATACACTAGTCGACGCTTCGTCGGGGGTATAAGTACCTCTCCTTCATGGACGCTTACTCGGGATACAATCAAATTTTGATGTATCTACCCGACCGGGAGAAAACCTCATTCTTAACCCCAAGAGCAAACTACTACTACATAGTCATGCCCTTCGGACTCAAGAACACAGGGGCTACATTCCAGAGACTGATGAACAAAGTTTTCACCAATCACATCGGGAAGCTGATGGAGGTTTATGTAGACGACATGCTGGTAAAGACACAAAGATAGGAAGCATTGTTATCCGACCTCATTGAAGTGTTCAACACCATAAGAAAGCATGGGATGAGACTTAACCCCGCAAAGTGCACTTTTGTGGTAGAAGCTTGCAAATTCTTGGGCTTCATGATCACCCAAAGAGGAATTGAAGCAAACCCGGATAAGTGCCAAGCCATACTTAGCATGAAAAGCCCGACCTATGTTAAAGAAGTCAAACAGCTCAATGGAAGACTAGCGGCTCTGCCTAGATTCCTAGCCGGATCGGCCTTAAAGGTCTCTCCCTTTCTATCCAACACTAAGGAAAGGAAAGAGGTTTGAATGGACCCCAGAATGTGAACAAGCCTTCCAAGACATCAAAACATTCTTGGGATGACCACCTATGCTAGCCTGAACCAGGGAAGGCAAAGAGCTAATCCTATACCTCGCTGTAGGAAGTCGGGCAATAGCTTCAGCACTAGTCAGAGAAGACAAAAACGGGCAGCAACCTATCTACTTCATCAGCAAGGCTCTTCAAGGGGCCGAAATAAACTATCAAAATATAGAAAAGTTTGTCTACACTCTTATACTTAGTTCTCGATGACTACGACCATACCTTTAGGCCCACACTATCAGAATACGGACCAACCAACCTATAAAAAGTATTATACAGAAAACAGACTTAGCTGGAAGAATTCTACAATGGACTGTGTCCGAGTTCGACCTTAAGTATGAAGCTCAGACAGCCATCAAGTCTCAATATCTGGCCGACTTCGTTGCAGAATACCCAGACACCCCCATTGGCTGGAACCTCTACGTTGATGGTTCATCAAACAAAGCCAGAAGCAGAGTTAGAGTAATCCAAGAATGTAATCAAGGAACTCAACACTAGCTCTCCTTAAAGTTTGGATTTCCTGCCTCAAATAATCAATCTAAGTACGAAGCCCTACTGGCAAATTTGAAGCTGGCTAGGGAGGTCGGTGCTCAAAAGCTTACCATTTTCAGCGATTCACAGGTGATCACCTTGCAACTAGAATGGAGCTACCAGGATAAGGATCCCACCATGAAGATATATCTAGACAAGACCAGAGAATAGCTCAGAAAATTCATGGGATATGAGATCCGACATATACCTTGGGAACAAAATGCCCGAGCTGATGCACTCTCGAAACTAGCCAGTACCAAACCTAGGGACAACAATAGAAGCCTCATCCAAGAAACACTACAAAATCCATCAACCTCGGAAGAAAAGAAGGTTTTAAACATATCAGACCAGGATCAAGGGTGGATGACTCCCATAATCAGTTACCTCAAGTCTGAGACACTCCTCGCATATAAAAAGGAGGCAATAAGGTTAGTACGAGAAGCACAGTACTACACCATAATGCATGATGTCCTATATAGGAGAGAAATTCTTAGAGGAAGTCCACAGTGGCATGTGCGGCAACCACCTTGGGGCACGCGCTCTTTCCAAAAAGGTACTCTGAGCCAGTTTCTTTTGGCCGACCTTACAAAAGAAAGCAATAGAGTTCGTCAGAACATGTCCTCCATGCCAGAAGCACGCCAACTTTCATATCACACCACCATTCGCAAAGTGGGGGCTCGACCTCCTCGGACCATTTTTGCAAGGGTCAGGGCAAGTCAACTTCTTCATTGTAGGAATATACTATTTCACAAAATGGATTGAGGCTAAAGCTTTAGCCACTGCTACCACCCAAAGAAGTTAAAAGTTCTTGTACAGAAACATTGTCAAAAAGTTTGGGGTCCATACTCCATTTACACAGACAATGGCACTTAGTTCACCGACATGGGCTTCAGAAACCTGGTAGTCGATTTGAAAATCAAGTACCAGTTTACCTCTGTAGAGCACCCACAAGCCAATGGACAAGCGGAAGCTGCCAACAAATTCATACTGGCCAGGTTAAAATGGGGACTTCAGGACGCCAAGGGAGCTTGGGCTGGAGAGCTCCCGCAAGTCCTATGAGCATATCGCACTACACCAGACTCCACCACCAGAGAATCACCATTCCGACTTACTTTCGGAATGGAGGCAATGATTCCCGTGGAAGTAGAAGAAGGATAACCTAGTGTGATCCTCTATAATGAAGACACCATCTCCCAAGCTCAAAGGGAAGAGCTCAACCTACTTCCAGAAGTCTGAAAAAGAGTTTGGATCAGAGAGGAAGCCCTAAAGCGTCGAATGGCTCTGAGGTATAATCGGAAGGTAATCCAGTGAAGCATCGCCACCAACAATCTCATCTTAATCCGAAATGATATCGAAGCAGGTCAGTCAAGAGAAGGGAAGCTAGCAGCTAACTGGAAAGGGACATACCGAGTCACAGAAGTACTAGGAAAAGGCTACTATAAGGTGTCCGACCTCGAAGGGCCGAAGCTACCAATGTCATGGCATGCCTGTAACCTAAGAAGGTACTATAGCTAGTAAAGATCTTAGGTCAAGGCACACTCTTTTTTCGAAAAAGGTTTTTTAATGAGGCATGAGGCCGAGATCTAAAAAACTGCCTGACCTAGAAGGGTAAGCATTCACATGTAGACACTTTTATTTATATTTTTATCTCATTATTATTTGAAATGAAAGTTATCAATTCCCTAAAAAGTTTCCTACCAAGCGCATTAATCTAAGCTCGTAAAACACAAAACTCATCGCCCGATTAAAAGAAGTCGGCAAGGTGAAGCGATAGAAGCAAGTTAATTTAAGAAGTTATAAAAAGTAACCCAGAAAAACTGACCTGACGAGGTCTAACTAAAAATGGGATTACTAAAATTAACTTAAGAAGGCCCGACAGAGAAGTCGGACCAATGAAAGGATCACTAAAAAGTGACAAAAACATCTCGCAAAGGCCAAAGAAAGGTTAAAAACTAGGGCCCGAAGTGCTAGCTAAAAAGGTACAAAGTCCTAAAAAGGATTTTACTTAAAGCAAGAGCACAATCTCAAAATAGAGCTAAAAAGTCATCCAAACAAACTATAAAGAAAAGGTTCCCCATCGGAACACTACCTAAAACATTGTTGGAATATGACTAAAAAGCCCGAATAATGAAGGTCAACATCAGCTAAAGAAGGGGCACGACCTCCAAGAAGGTCCAGAAGATTGAAAAGCCTAAGGACCGAAATGCCTAGCTAAGAGAGGTACAAAACCCTTGAAAGGAGATACAACGCAAAAAGGCAAAAGCATAATCCCAAAAAGGCTAAAAATTCATCTAAACAAACTAAAAGGGTTCCACACGAGAATGCTACCTAAGAAGTTATTTGGAATTCGACTAAGAAGCCCGGACGACAAGTTGCAAAGACGATATAGCTGATTAAAGAAAGGAGGTAGCCACCGCAAGGGAAATCAAGGCAAACCCCACCTTAAGGGGTGTTGAACCAAGGAAACCCAAACCACCTATATAAAGGTTGAAGAGCAACTCCCCTCCAAACAAAGGTGTAAAAACAACCTCCAAATACAAAGCATATCGACATAAGCAAAGTCAAGGCATCATTCAAACACAAATTAAAGCATTAAAGACTCAAAGGCTGCCAAAGTGGCATCCCAAGAGTTTAAAGTGTTTGTTTTTAAAAATAAAGGTTGATGGGGAGCAACCAAATGTCAAAGAGTTATCCACAGAAACATACAAACATAGTTCAAAAAGTCCACAAGCCAGACTATTTCGAGGGTTACCTGAAACTATAGGTCGATCTCGGATGAGATCTTCTGTACTGGTCGAAGCTGTTGTGTCCGACCTGTTGGACTTGGTGATGGTGCCGATCTTTCGTCACCGGAGGGTGGTGGTACCTGCAAGGGACTCCGATGCTTAAGTTAGCAAGGGTATTAAGCAAGTATTAAGTAGAATCAGAGTATGAGTTATACCTGGGTGCTCCAGTATATTTATAATGGCCTAGAGTGACCTTATTAGATACGATAAGTTAGTTATCTTATCTTATCTTTATCTTATCTTTAAGTGAGGTCATCTTATCTTCAAGGGAACCGCCCTTCTCCCTGCAGGCTTGGGCTGCCTTAGGATTTAGGGCGTGGTCCTTTATTTGGGCTCTTTTTGGGCTCTCCTAGCGATTTAGCCGAGCTCTTTGAGTAGAGGTCGGATTCTCCTGACCTGAAGAGGTCGGTTGCTTTGTCTGTAGAACCTCCCGGGTCGGACAGCTTGACCCAGGGTATGAATAGTGCCCCTGCTCGAGCTTGGTCTTTATCTGGAGGTCGAGTCTTAGTTTTAGGACTTCGAGCCTTTCTCGGGTAAAGCCGAACTCGAGCATTTTGTCGCTTTTATCTTCGTAGAGTTCCTTTTTGAATGCGGAACGTTTCTGTTCTGTTTCCTCTGAAAGCGCGCGCTTTTGCATTAGTGTCCTGGCCTTGGGAATGTGCGAGGGTTTTTAATGACCTCATTAATTGGTTTTTGATGCTCCATTTCTTTTGGCTTTTATTTTGAATTTTACTTCTCAAGGAGCGTTTTTCTTCTTCTTTTGCTTTTGCTGTAACTTCCCTTTTTCTTCTCTCCTTCTGTTTTTATCTGAAAACTTACTTTTCCTGGCGTATCTTCTTGCAACTTTGTTTGGTGATCGTAAGTGCTTTCGACGGTGATTTCTGGCCTCTTTGTCTTCAACCTTCTTCCACATTCTTCTCCTTTTTCAGGTTGGTCTTACTTTTTCTTCCGTCATCTATTTTGCTGCTCTGTATTTGGTTTTGAAGTTTTGATTTTGACTGAGTGTATGTTGGAAAGCTTGAATCTTTGTATATTATCACGCTCGGTTTATCACTGTAATGCATGCCTTTTGGTTTTCTTTTTGACCTTATGTATGCTTCTGGGTTTATTTTCCTGGTTTGGCTCTTTAGGGCTTCGTATGCTATTGCTGATTTCCGAACTGTTGTTTTTAAGGAAGGTTTGCTCCTTTTGATGACTTTTGTTCTGTCGATTTCCTTTCTTTGGTAGAGGTTGCTTCGTAGAAGAACTTTTTCTTTTGGCGGCTCGTTTGATCTTTTTCACGTTTGTTTTTTTTTTGGGATGTTGCTTTCTGGGAAAGGGTTTCTCTCTGTTCTTGCTGTGAGTTTTTGTTGGGATGTTAGCCTTGTAGTTGCTGCGTTTATCTTTGTTCCCTGATTGCCTCCAAAGGATGCCCCTGGACCTTCTTGGTGTGTGTCCTGGGGTTTCTTTTTGCTGTTTGTGTCGTGTTTGGACTGTGCTGGCTGGTTTGTTTTGATTTCATCCGAGATGTTTTAGTAATCCACTATCCTTTTCTTGTTTGTAGGACTAGTTGGCTATGTCTTCTCGCAAAAATATTGTCGAGACATCTTATAAGGTTCCTGAGGGTATGTACGATTGATTGGACTCCCTTGTTTTGATGTGTGTCTCTGTGGTCAATGCTGAATTCTGTGTGGAACTTAGGAAACATCACCGTCTCTGTAAGAATAGGGATCAAGAGAAGAATTACGAGTTGGTGGCACCTGACTCCGAGGAGAGGGTTTGCTTTCCTGTCCTGACCCACGGGGAGCACCTTTTCTTTTATGCTTATGACTATTTCTTTAGCCAGTTGGACATCACCTCTCCTTTTACCTCGTTTGAGACCGATTTGTTGTGGTCGTGTAATGTAGCTCCGTCCCAGCTTCACCCGAACTTTTTTTGAACTTCTTTGTCGAGAACTGAATGTTATCCCCTCTCAAACTCTTTTCCTTTATTTGTTTGTTTTAACTAAGCCCGGAATTTCTTCAAAAAAGAAAGCCTCATGGGTTTCTTTTAGATCTGCACAAGGACACAAGGTTTTTACCATGTATGACGAGTCTTTTAGGGACTTCAAGAATTATTTTTTCAAGGTTCGAGCTGTTGAGGGAGCTCGCCCCTTTTTTCTGGAAGCGAATGGGGAGCCATCATTCCCCTTACATTGGCAGCAGAATGTAGTAGTATCCCGTTATACATAGGAGATTCTTGATGAGGTCGAACAGGCCTTTGTGACGGTTTTGGAGGATCTTTGGGAGGAACCTCCTCATTTAGATACCAAAAAATGTTTGGGAGACCCCTCCCTTGTCCGAGACATATTGGGTATTACTTGATGTATACTATTTCTTGATTTTTGCTTTTCTCCTTTCTTCCCGGTATGTAAAACTGTTGTTTTTCATTTTTCAGAGATGGCCAAGAATAATGATGCGATGAAGGCCTTTAAAAAGGCGAGGAAAGCCACTGTAGCTCAAAACACCTCGGCCCGGGTGGACAGGGAAGGGTCCTCTCAGATTCCATTGAAGTCGTTTGTGCCAAGTTCTCCTGGCCCGAGGAAAATGATCCCTACTCCTCGGGTTCGTTTAGTGGATCCTCCACAATCTTCTACTGCTGCTGTGGTTTCTTCTTTGGCTGTTCCTCCTCCCAAAAGACCCCAAACCATTGAACCTTTCAATCTGGATGATGTTTCCATGGATGATGTTTCCCTCCTTCATCATTTTGAATTTATAACTCGAAGCAGCATTAAGATGGCTCATATGGGAGCTGCTCTGTGTCGAACTACTCAAAATCTTCCTCTGTATGCTACCAAAGCCTTTATGGAGGAGGCTAAGCGAGAGTTTGATCGGATGAAGGGTTTGAAGGAGGAGCTTGAAGCGGAGGTGACTAAACTGAAGAAGGAGTTAGCGGGGGAGAAGGCCAGCTCTCTAGCCTTGGCAGCCTCTATGCAGTTGGCTGAGGATACAGCATTGAAGCACAAAGATAGCTATGTCGCAACTTACCGGGAAATGATGCGTCTCAGGGAGGAGTTAGAGTCGGCCCGGGTTGATTATTCTGAGCTCCAGGGTCACCTTGTAGGCAGTGTAACTGCTGCTTATGAGAACCTGAAGAGGCAGGTTCGGGTTCTTGCTCCGGAGGTCGACCTTACTTTGTTTAGTTTGGATAATGTTGTGAGGGATGGCAAGATCATCCCCGATGATCCTGATGATGATGACGTTGAGCCTCCCTCTGAGCCTGTTGCCAAAGCTTCTGTCGTGTCGGCTTCTTCAACTCCTGCTTGTTCCGTAGTAAATCCTAATTGCCAGATATTGAATCGGGATGACGGGACAGTGGACGTAGTGCCTCTCCAAACTCGCTGATGAGCGGATAATTTGTATCCTTTTTGGCATTGTTTTTAGTATGTTTTTGATATGATCTAGTTAGTTTTTAGTATATTTTTATTAGTTTTTAGTTAAAATTCACTTTTCTGGACTTTACTATGAGTTTGTGTGTTTTTCTGTGATTTCAGGTATTTTCTGGCTGAAATTGAGGGACTTGAGCAAAAATCTGATTCAGAGACCAAAACGGACTGCAGATGCTGTTGGATTCTGACCTCCCTACACTCGAAGTGGATTTTCTGGAGCTACAGAAGCCCAATTGGCGCGCTCTCAACGGCGTTGGAAAGTAGACATCCTGGGCTTTCCAGCAATATATGATAGTTCATACTTTGCCCAAGATTTGATGGCCCAAACCGGCGTTCAAAGTCACCTCAAGAAATCCCAGTGTTAAACGCTGGAACTGGCACCCAAATGGGAGTTAAACGCCCAAACTGGCACCAAAGCTGGCGTTTAACTCCAAGAAGAGTCTCTGCACGAAATTTGCTTCATTGCTCAGCCCAAGCACACACCAAGTGGTCCCGGAAGTGGATTTTTATGTCATTTACTCATTTCTGTACACCTTAGGCTACTAGTTCTTATAAGTAGGACCTTTTACTATTGTATTTTCATCTTTGGACATCTAGTTCTTAGATCATGATAGAGACTTTGGTAGCTATCTTCATTTTTATGCTATCTTAGATCATTGGGAGGCTGGCCATTCGGCCATGCCTAGACCTTATGCTTATGTATTTTCAACGGTGGAGCTTCTACACACCATAGATTAAGGTGTGGAGCTCTGCTGTACCTCGAGTATTAATGCAATTACTATTGTTCTTCCATTCAATTCCGCTTGTTCTTGTTCCAAGATATCACTTGTTCTTCAACTTGATGAAGGTGATGATTGACGCCCATCACCATTCTCACTCATGAACAAAGTGACTGACAACCACTCTTGTTCTACAAGCATTTGAGGCTTGGTGAATATCTCTTGGATTCCTGATTGCACGATGCATGGTTGATCGCCTGACAACCGAGCGCTCGCCTGACAAACGAGCCAACCATTCCGTGAGATCAGAGTCTTCGTGGTATAGGCAGGACCTGATGGCGGCATTCAAGAGAATCCGGAAGGTCTAAACCTTGTCTGTGGTATTCTGAGTAGGATTCAATGATTGAATGACTGTGACGTGCTTCAAACCTGTAACCTACTGGGCGTTAGTGACAGACGCAAAAGAGTGATTCTATTCCGGTAGGGGAGGGAACCAAACCGGTGATTAGCCGCACTGTGACAGAGTGCATGAGCATTAGTTTTCACTGCGAGGATGGGAGGTAGCTGCTGACAACAGTGAAACCCTACACGAGCTTGCCATGGAAAGGAGTAAGAAGAATTGGATGAAGGCAGTAGGAAAGCAGAGAGACGGAAGGGAAGGCGTCTTCATACGCTTATCTGAAGTTCCTACCAATGAATTACATAAGTATCTCTATCTTTACCTTTGTGTTATTTTCGTTTATCACTATATCCATTTGAGTTTGCCTGACTAAGATTTACAAGATGACCATAGCTTGCTTCAATACTAACAATCTCCGTGGGATCGACCCTTACTCGCGTAAGGTTTATTACTTGGACGACCCAGTGCACTTGCTGGTTAGTTGTGCGAAGTTGTGTAATGCCATGGTATGGAGCCACCAAGTTTTTGGAGCCATTACCGGGGATTATGAGAGTTGTGAAAAAGTAATGTTCACAATTTCGCGCACCAAGTTTTTGGCGCCGTTGCCGGGGATTGTTCAAGTTTTGAGCAAGCTTTCTGTCCGGTAACATTAGTGCCAAAAGTCGGCAACGCACCAAGTTTTTGGCGCCGTTGCCGGGGATTGTTCAAGTTTTGAGCAAGCCTTTGGTAACATCAGTGCCAAGATCCGGCAACAACATCAAGTTTTTGGTGTTATTGCCCGGGATTGTTTAGGCTGGACAACTGACGGTTCATCTTATTGCTTAGATTAGGTATTTATTTTTTTCGAAATTCTTGAAGATGAGTTCTAGAGTTTCATGATGATTTGTTGAAATCTGGCTGGCTGAGAAGCCATGTCTAATCTCATTGGACCGAGGTTTCAACTCATCATCACAAGAGCTTGTTGATTTTTCATCAATCTTGCTTTTGGAGCAGTGATCTGCTAAGGCTTGGATGGCCTTTGGCCATGTCTAGTGCTTTGGACCGAAGCTTTCTTTGAAAGCTTGGCTGGCTGTGAAGCCATGTCTAATTCCTGGACTGGAGTCTTAGACTAGCATTGCACTGATTCCTGGAATTCTCATTAAGAATTTTGATATCCTTTTTTTCCATTTAATTTTCGAAAAACACAAAAAAATTTTACAAAATTATAAAATCCAAAAAAATGTTTCTTGTTTAAGTTTAGTGTCTCATCATAAGTTTGGTGTCAATTGCATGCATTCATATGTCTTATTGATCTCCAAGATGTTCTTGATGATTTGCTTGATCTGATCTTTGAATTCTATTGACTTGAGTGTTTTGTGTGTCTCATATGCATTTTCGTTTTGTTAGTGTCAGCAGTATACAAACTGCTAAGTTTGGTGTCTTGCATGCATTGTTATTTGATTCTTGTTGCATTTTGGTTTGTCCTTATTATTAAAAATCCAAAAATATTTTTAATTTGTGTCTTTTCAAGTCAACAATACAGAGAATTGAAGATTCAGAACATACAGCAGAGGAATTGCACAGAAAAAGCTGGGCGTTCAAAACGCCCAGTGAAGAAGGACAGACTGGCGTTTAAACGCCAGCCAGGGTACCTGGTTGGGCGTTTAACGCCCAAAAGGGTAGCATTTTGGGCGTTAAACGCCAGAATGGATACCATTCTGGGCGTTTAACGCCAGGATGGCTAGAAGGGAAGATTTTGTTTTCAAATCAATTTTTTTCTAAGTTTTCAAAATTTCTTCCAAATCAAATCTTTTTCAATCAAATCTTTTTCAAAATTAACTTCTTTCCTTTTTCAAAGAAACTTACTATCAACTAATGATTTGATTCAACATTTCAAGTATGTTGCCTTTTCTGTTGAGAAAGGTTTAATGTTTGAATCATATCTTTTCTTGTTAAGTCACGTTTTTTATTTTCAAATCAAATCTTTTTAAAATGTTTTTCAAATCATATCTTCTCAATCACATCTTTTTTAAAACCAATCATATCTTCTTAACCACATCTTTTTCAAAATAGTTTTCAATCAAATGTTTCTGATTTCTAATTTCAAAATCTTTTTCAAAAATCATTTGATTTCCTTTCCCTTTTCATTTTCGAAAATTAAGTAATGTTTTTCAAAAATATTTTTTTTAAATTTTCCACTTAATTTTCGAAAATGACTTCCCTCCTTCTCACATCCTTCTATTTATGGACTAACACTATCCCTTAATGCAAAATTCGAACTTCATCTCCTTTGTTAAGTTCGAATTTTCCACTTCTGTCTTCTACTCTTCTTTTCCTCTGACACTTCAAGGAATCTCTATACTGTGACATAGAGGATTCCACATTTTCTTGTTCCCTTCTCTTTCTTATGAGCAGGAGCAAAGACAAAGGCATTCTTGTTGAGGCTGATCCTGAACCTGAAAGGACCTTGAAGAGAAAGCTAAGAGAAGCCAAAGCACAACTCTCTTTAGAGCACCTGGACGAACTCTTCAAGGAAGAAGAACAAATGGCAGCCGAAAACAACAACAATGCCAACAATGCAAGGAAGGTGCTGGGTGACTTTACTGCACCTACTCCCGACTTCTATGGGAGAAGCATCTCTATCCCTGCCATTGGAGCAAACAACTTTGAGCTTAAGCCTCAATTAGTTTCTCTAATGCAACAGAATTGCAAGTTCCGTGGACTTCCACTGGAAGATCCTCATCAGTTTTTAGCTGAGTTCTTGCAAATCTGTGACACAGTCAAGACTAATGGGGTTGACCCTGAGGTCTACAGACTGATGCTATTCCCTTTTGCTGTAAGAGACAGAGCTAGAACATGGTTGGATTCTCAACCTAAAGAAAGCCTGGACTCTTGGGAAAAGCTAGTCAATGCCTTCTTGGCAAAGTTCTTTCCACCTCAAAAATTGAGTAAGCTTAGAGTGGAAGTCCAAACCTTCAGACAGAAGGAAGGAGAATCCCTCTATGAAGCTTGGGAAAGATACAAACAATTGATCAGAAAGTGTCCCACTGATATGCTTTCTGAATGGAGCATCATAGGTATTTTCTATGATGGTCTCTCTGAACTGTCCAAGATGTCCTTGGATAGCTCTTCTGGAGGATCTCTTCATCTGAAGAAGAAGCCTACTGAAGCTCAAGAACTGATTGAAATGGTTGCAAATAACCAATTCATGTAAACTTCTGAAAGAAATCCTGTGAACAATGGGACTAGTCAGAAGAAAGGAGTTCTTGAGATTGACACTCTGAATGCCATATTGGCTCAGAATAAAATATTGACTCAACAAGTCAATATGATTTCTCAAAGTCTGTCTGGGATGCAAAATGCACCAAGCAGTACTAAGGAAGCTTCATTTGAGGAAGAAGCTTATGATCCTGAGAACCCTTCAATAGAAGAGGTGAATTACATGGGAGAACCCTATGGAAACACCTACAATCCTTCATGGAGGAATCATCCAAATCTTTCATGGAAGGATCAACAGAGACCCCAACAAGGTTTCAATAACAATAATGGTGGAAGAAACAGGTTTAGCAATAGCAAGCCTTTTCCATCATCTTCTCAGCAACAGACAGAGAGTTCCAAGCAGAATAATTCTGACTTGGCAACCATGGTCTCTGATCTAATCAAAACCACTCAAAGTTTTATGACTGAAACTAGATCTTCCATTAGGAATCTGGAAGGACAAGTGGGTCAGCTGAGCAAGAAAATTACTGAACTCCCTCCAAGTACTCTTCCAAGCAACACAGAAGAAAATCCAAAAGGAGAGTGCAAGGCCATCAACATGGCCGAATTCTGGGAGGAAGAAGAGGCAGTGAACGCCACTGAGGAAGACCTCAATGGACGTCCACTGACCTCCAATGAGTTCCCCAATGAGGAACCTTGGGAATCTGAGGCTCAAGATGAGACCATAGAGATTCCATTGGACTTACTTCTGCCATTCATGAGCTCTGATGAGTATTCTTCCTCTGAAGAGGATGAGTATGTCACTGAAGAGCAAGTTGCTAAATACCTTGGAGCAATCATGAAGCTAAATGACAAGTTATTTGGAAATGAGACTTGGGAGGATGAACCCCCTTTGCTCACCAAAGAACTGGATAACTTGTCTAGGCAGCAATTGCCTCAAAAGAGGCAGGACCCTGGGAAGTTTTCTATACCTTGTACCATAGGCACCATGACCTTCAAGAAGGCCTTGTGTGACTTAGGATCAAGCGTAAACCTCATGCCCCTCTCTGTAATGGAGAAATTAGGGATCTATGAGGTACAAGCTGCAAAAATCTCACTAGAGATGGCAGACAACTCAAGAAAACAAGCTTATGGACTTGTAGAGGATGTTTTGGTGAAGATTGAAGACCATTACATCCCTACTGATTTCATAGTCCTAGAGACTGGGAAATGCATGGATGAATCCATCATCCTTGGCAGACCCTTCCTAGCCACAGCAAAGGCTGTGATTGATGTTGATAGAGGAGAGTTGATCATTCAAGTGAATGAAGAATCCTTGGTGTTTAAGGCCCAAGGATATACCTCTGTCATCATGGAGAAGAAGCATGAAGGGCTTCTCTCAAAACAGAACCAAACAGAGCCCCCACAACCAAACTCTAAGTTTGGTGTTGGGAGGCCACAACCAAACTCTAAGTTTGGTGTTGAACCCCCACATTCAAACTCTAAGTTTGGTGTTGGGAGGTTCCAACACGGTTCTGAGCATTTCTGAGGCTCCATGAGAGTCCTCTGTCAAGCTAATGACAATAAAGAAGCGCTTGTTGGGAGGCAACCCAATGTTTTATAATTAATTATTTTCTTTTGTTATTTTATCTTTTTTTGTAGGTTGATGATCATAAGAAGTCACAAAAACAATGAAAAAAGCAAAAACAAAATGAAAAACAGGAAGAAAAACAGCACACCCTGGAGGAAGATGCTACTGGCGTTTAAACGCCAGTCAGCCTAGCAGTTGGGCGTTTAACGCCCAGTCTGGCACCCTTCTGGGCGTTTAACGCCAGAAAGGGGCACCAGACTGGCGTTAAACGCCAATAAAGGGCAAGAACCTGGCGTTAAACGCCAGGAATGGGCACCAGCCCGGCGTTTAACGCCAGAAATGGCTCAAAACGTGGATTTTGATGCCATTTGGTGCAAGGATGCCTTTTCCTTGATACCACAGGATCTGTGGACCCCACAGGACCCTACCATCACTCTCTCTCTTCTTCCCCCATTCACCAATCACCTCAACACCTCTTCCCCAAAAACCCCTCACCTATCAAATCCCATCTTTCTCTTCACCACTCACATCCATCCTTCATAAACCCCCACCAACCTCACCCTTCAAATTCAAACCACTTGACCTCCCAAACCCACCCATCGTGGCCGAGCCCTTTACCCCCTCTCTCCTATATATACCCTTGTTCATCCCTTCATTTTCACACAACCTAAACACCACTTCTCCCCCTCTTTGGCCGAACACACCACCATCTCCCTTTTCCTCATTTCTTCTTCTTCTACTCTCTTCTTTCTTCTTTTGCTCGAGGACGAGCAAACATTTTAAGTTTGGTGTGGTAAAAGCGTTGCTTTTTCGTTTTTCCATAACCATTATGGCATCCAAGGCCGGAGAAACCTCTAGAAAGAGGAAAGGGAAGGCAAAGGCTTCCACCTCCGAGTCATGGGAGATGGATAGATTCCTCTCAAAGGTGCATCAAGTCCACTTCTATGAAGTTGTGGCCTTGAAGAAGGTGATCCCCGAGGTCCCTTTTTCACTCAAAAAGGGTGAATATCCGGAGATCCGACATGAGATCCGAAGAAGAGGTTGGGAAGTTCTTACCAACCCCATTCAACAAGTCGGAATCTTGATGGTTCAAGAGTTCTATGCCAATGCATGGATCACCAAGAACCATGACCAAAGTGTGAACCCGAATCCAAAGAATTATCTTACTATGGTTCGGGGGAAATACTTGGATTTTAGTCCGGAGAGTGTGAGGGTGGCGTTCAACTTGCCTATGATGCAAGGAGATGAGCATCCTTACACTAGAAGGGTCAACTTTGATCAAAGGTTGGACCAAGTCCTCACAGTTATATGTGAAGAGGGCGCACAATGGAAGCAAGATTCAAGAGGAAAGCCGGTCCAATTGAGAAGGCATGACCTCAAGCCCGTGGCTAGAGGGTGGTTAGAGTTCATACAACGCTCAATCATCCCCACTAGCAACCGGTCCGAAGTTACCATAGACCGGGCCATCATGATCCATAGCATCATGATTGGAGAAGAAATAGAAGTTCATGAGGTTATAGCCCAAGAACTCTATAAAGTGGCGGACAAGACCTCCACCTTGGCAAGGTTAGCCTTTCCTCATCTCATTTGTCACCTCTGTTATTCAGTTGGAGTTGACATAAAGGGAGACATCCCCATTGATGAGGACAAGCCCATCACCAAGAAAAGGATGGAGTACACAAGAGATCCCACTCATCATGAAATCCCTGAAATTCCTCAAGGGATGAATTTTCCTCCACAAAACTATTGGGAGCAATTACACACCTCCCTAGGAGAGTTGAGTTCCAACATGGGACAACTAAGGGTGGAGCATCAAGAACACTCCATCATCCTTCATGAGATTAGAGAAGATCAAAGAATCATGAGGGAGGAGCAACAAAGACAAGGAAGAGACATTGAGGAGCTCAAGCACTCCATAGGATCTTCAAGAGCAAGAAAGAGCCGCCATCACTAAGGTGGACCCGTTCTTTGATTTCCTTGTTATTTGTTCTTCTGTTTTTCGAAAATTTATGCTTATGATTATCCATGTTTGTGTCTTGTGATCATTAGTGTCTTAGTGTCTATGCCTTAAAGTTATGAATGTCCTATGAATCCATCACCTTTCTTGAATAAAAATGTGCTTAATTGAAAAAGGAAGAAGTGCATGAATTTTGAATTTTATAACAGTTTAATTATTTTGATGTGGTGGCAATATTTTTGTTCTCTGAATGTATGCTTAAACAGTGCATATGTATCTTGAATTTGTGGTTCATGAATGTTGGCTCTTGAAAGAATGATGAAAAAAGAGACATGTTACTGAGGATCTGAAAAATCATTAAAAATGATTCTTGAAGCAAGAAAAAGCTATTCAAAAAAAAAAATCAAAAAAAAAAAAGAAAAAGAAAAAGAAAAACGAAAAAAAAAATAGAGAATAAAGAGTTGTGATCCAAGGCAAATAAGAGTGTGCTTAAGAACCCTGGACACCTCTAATTGGGGACTTTAGCAAAGCTGAGCCACAATCTGAAAAGGTTCACCCAATTATGTGTCTGTGGCATGTATGTATCCGGTGGTAATACTGGAAGACAGAGTGCTTTGGGCCACAGCCAAGACTCAATAAATAGCTATGTTCAAGAATCATCATACTTCACTAAGAGAATCATTAGCACTATCTGGACTCTGAGTTCCTAAAGAAGCCAATCATTCTGAATTTCAAAGGATAGAGTGAGATGCCAAAACTATTCAGAAGCAAAAAGTTAAAAGCCCCGCTCATCTAATTAATACTGATCTTCATAGATGTTTTTGGAATTCATTGCATATTCTCTTCTTTTTATCTTATTTGATTTTCAGTTGCTTGGGGACAAGCAACAATTTAAGTTTGGTGTTGTGATGAGCGGATAATTTGTATACTTTTTGGCATTATTTTTAGTATGTTTTTGATATGATCTAGTTAGTTTTTAGTATATTTTTATTAGTTTTTAGTTAAAATTCACTTTTCTGGACTTTACTATGAGTTTGTGTGTTTTTCTGTGATTTCAGGTATTTTCTGGCTGAAATTGAGGGACTTGAGCAAAAATCTGATTCAGAGACCAAAAAGGACTGCAGATGCTGTTGGATTCTGACCTCCCTACACTCGAAGTGGATTTTCTGGAGCTACAGAAGCCCAATTGGCGCGCTCTCAACGGCGTTGGAAAGTAGACATCCTGGGCTTTCCAGCAATATATGATAGTTCATACTTTGCCCAAGATTTGATGGCCCAAACCGGCGTTCAAAGTCACCTCAAGAAATCCCAGTGTTAAACGCTGGAACTGGCACCCAAATGGGAGTTAAACGCCCAAACTGGCACCAAAGCTGGCGTTTAACTCCAAGAAGAGTCTCTGCACGAAATTTGCTTCATTGCTCAGCCCAAGCACACACCAAGTGGGCCCGGAAGTGGATTTTTATGTCATTTACTCATTTCTGTACACCTTAGGCTACTAGTTCTTATAAGTAGGACCTTTTACTATTGTATTTTCATCTTTGGACATCTAGTTCTTAGATCATGATAGAGACTTTGGTAGCTATCTTCATTTTTATGCTATCGTAGATCATTGGGAGGCTGGCCATTCGGCCATGCCTAGACCTTATGCTTATGTATTTTCAACAGTGGAGCTTCTACACACCATAGATTAAGGTGTGGAGCTCTGCTGTACCTCGAGTATTAATGCAATTACTATTGTTCTTCCATTCAATTCCGCTTGTTCTTGTTCCAAGATATCACTTGTTCTTCAACTTGATGAAGGTGATGATTGACGCCCATCACCATTCTCACTCATGAACAAAGTGACTGACAACCACTCTTGTTCTACAAGCATTTGAGGCTTGGTGAATATCTCTTGGATTCCTGATTGCACGATGCATGGTTGATCGCCTGACAACCGAGCGCTCGCCTGACAAACGAGCCAACCATTCCGTGAGATCAGAGTCTTCGTGGTATAGGCAGGACCTGATGGCGGCATTCAAGAGAATCCGGAAGGTCTAAACCTTGTCTGTGGTATTCTGAGTAGGATTCAATGATTGAATGACTGTGACGTGCTTCAAACCTGTAACCTACTGGGCGTTAGTGACAGACGCAAAAGAGTGATTCTATTCCGGTAGGGGAGGGAACCAAACCGGTGATTAGCCGCACTGTGACAGAGTGCATGAGCATTAGTTTTCACTGCGAGGATGGGAGGTAGCTGCTGACAACAGTGAAACCCTACACGAGCTTGCCATGGAAAGGAGTAAGAAGAATTGGATGAAGGCAGTAGGAAAGCAGAGAGACGGAAGGGAAGGCGTCTTCATACGCTTATCTGAAGTTCCTACCAATGAATTACATAAGTATCTCTATCTTTACCTTTGTGTTATTTTCGTTTATCACTATATCCATTTGAGTTTGCCTGACTAAGATTTACAAGATGACCATAGCTTGCTTCAATACTAACAATCTCCGTGGGATCGACCCTTACTCGCGTAAGGTTTATTACTTGGACGACCCAGTGCACTTGCTGGTTAGTTGTGCGAAGTTGTGTAATGCCATGGTATGGAGCCACCAAGTTTTTGGAGCCATTACCGGGGATTATGAGAGTTGTGAAAAAGTAATGTTCACAATTTCGCGCACCACTCGCCCTCCTTCACCCAGTGCTGATGCTATTGAGAAGCCTTCAGGTGTTTAATCAATTTCTGTAACTACTTGTGTAGATAGCCCGACTTGTGGGCTTTTAAACTCTTTATTTTGTTGACTTTTGACACCTTTTTAGTTGCTGGTTTAGCAACTTTATTTTGATAAACAAAATAGTTTCCTGGCTTTGTGGGCTAAACTTGGTGGCCTCTGAAGCTGGCTATTATTATAACTTTCTGTTTTCATATCATATCTGTTTGCGCTCGTTTTGGTACCTTCGTAGTCTTTGAGAGTGTTGGGATTTTGTCTGACATGATCGGCTTGATTCCTTTGCCTGACGCCGCTTTCAACAATTTGAACTTTGTTCAGGTCTTCGTTAGGAATTATAATACTGAGATTGACGATTTCCTCAACTTGGTTTTGGTCCGAGCTGTTTGTTTGTAACCCTCCTTTTTGGACTTTACTTAAGTCTCTTTCAGGGGTAGCTTTATCATGTCGGATCCTATCGAGTTACTTGGTAATCCTCTTTCTTGGACCTTGTTCAGGTCTCTTTCAGGGATTACCTTTTGTAACTTTATATCTTGGGCCGACTTCGTCATGTCGGGCTCTATCGAGTTACTTGGTAATCCTCTTTCTTGGACTTTGTTCAAGTCTCTTTCAGGGATTACCTTTTGTAGCTTTATATCTTGGGCCGACTTTATCATGTCGGGCTCTGTCGAGTTACTTGGTAATCCTCTTTCTTGGACTTTGTTCAAGTCTCTTTCAGGGATTACCTTTTGTAACTTTATATCTTGGGCCGACTTTATCATGTCGGGCTCTGTCGAGTTACTTGGTAATCCTCTTTCTTGGACTTTGTTCAAGTCTCTTTCTAGGATTACCTTTTGTAACTTTATATCTTGGGCCGACTTCGTCATGTCGGGCTCTGTCGAGTTACTTGGTAATCCTCTTTCTTGGACTTTGTTTAAGTCTCTTTCAGGGATTACCTTTTGTAACTTTATATCTTGGGCCGACTTCGTCATGTTGGGCCCTGTCGAGTTACTTAGTAATCCTCTTTTTTGGACCTTGTTCAGGTCTCTTTCAGAGATTACTTTTTGTAACTTTTTTGAGGAGTCCGACTTCATCATGTCGGGCTCTTCTAAGTTATAGTAATCCTCTTTTATAGGGTTGGCCATACGTCTTTCCAGGGCTTTACTTGTAACTTGGGTTGTTGTGGCTGGTCTGACTTCTTTGTGCCAGCCAGTCTTCAAGTTATTTTAAAGCAATCCATTTTATTAGGACCTCGTCAGGTCCTTTCTATGTATTACTTTCTATAACTTCTTACATTATTATATTTTCATCTTTGTCGATTTCGTAGAGTTTGTGTTTTAACCTCATTTGGTCGACCTTTTAATGAATTTGGTTTTCATTTTTGGTCTTTATCGTGATCGCGTAGTGAATTTGGTTTTCACTTTCTGTCGATCTGTATCTTTATAATCGGGCAATGAATGTTTCGAAATAATGTGGCTTGAGCGTTTGTAAAAAATCTGAACAGATTTTATTTAAAAAGAATACTAATATACATGGGGGTTAATTTCCTAAGTCGGGAGATTTGTAGGTCTTGGCTTGACGCCTCGTTAAAAAAAATTATTCAGGAAAAAGAGTGCGCCTTGTCCAAGGTCTTTTATCATCCTTAGCTATAGTACATTCTTAGGTTGCAGGCGTGCCATGACCTAGGAAGCTCTCGCCCGTCGAATTCGAAAAGCCTGTAGTAGCTCTTTCCCAGCACTTCTATGACTCGGTAGGGTCCTTTCCAGTTTGCTGCCAGCTTTCCTTCTCTAGGTCGAGTTGTTCCGATGTCGTTTCGGATTAGGATGAGGTCATCCTCAGCAAAGGCCCGATATATTACCTTTTGGTTGTATCTGGAGGCCATCCATCGTTTCAACGCCTCTTCCCTTATCCGAGCTCTTTCTCGGATTTCCGAAAGTAAGTCGAGCTCTTCCCTTTGAAGTTGGGAGCTGGCTTTTTTGCTATAGTGGATCACTCTGGATAATCCTTCTTCGACCTCCACTGGGATCATTGCCTCTATTCCGTAAGCTAATTGGAAAGGTAACTCCTTTGTAGTGGAATGTGGAGTCGTCCGATATGCCCAAAGGACTTGTGGGAGCTCTTCAGCCCAGGCTCCCTTTGCATCTTGTAATCTCCATTTTAACCCTGCTAATATGACTTTGTTAGCAGCTTCATCTTTCCCATTGGTTTGGGGGTGTTCGACAAAGGTGAAATGTTGTTTCATATTCAAGTCGGCCGCTAGTTTTCTGAAGCCTGCATCTGTGAACTGGGTACCATTGGCTGCAGTGATGGAGTATGGAACTCCAAAACTTGTGACGATGTTTCTATATAGAAATTTTTGACTTCTTTGAGCCATGGCGTTAGCTAGGGGTTCTGCCTCAATCTATTTTGTGAAGTAGTCTATTCCTACTATGAGGAATTTGACTTGTCCTGATCCTTGAGGAAAAGGTCTGAGAAGATCGAGTCCCTATTTTGTGAATGGCCAAGGTGAGGTCACGCTGATGAGTTCCTCTGGCGGGGCGGTATGAAAGTTGGCATGTGTCTGACATGGTGAACATGTCCTTACAAATTCCATGGCTTCTTTTTGTAGAGTTGGCCAATAAAATCCTGCCCGTTGTACTTTTTTGGCGAGTGTCCGCGCTCCGAGGTGATTGCCACAGATGCCACTGTGTACTTCTTCTAGGACTTTCTTTGTGTTGGAAGTAGGCACGCATTTTAGCAGTGGTATTGACATCCCTCTTTTGTAAAGAGTATTATTTATGATAGTATAATATTGTGCCTCCCGTTTCAACCTCTTTGCCTCTTTTTCCTCTGTGGGGAGTGCCTCTGTTTTGAGGTAGTTAATTATGGGAGTCATCCATCCCTGGTCGCGACCTGTTATGGCTAGGACTTTTTCTTCTTCTGAGATTGATGGGTTCTGTAGAATTTCTTGGATGAAGCTTCTATTGTTGCCCCCTAGTTTGGTGCTGGCTAGTTTTGAGAGTGCGTCGGCTCGGGCATTCTGTTCTCAGGGTATATGACAAATCTCATATCCTCCGAATTATCCGAGTTGTTCTCTGGCTTTGTCCAAGTACTTTTTCATGATGGTGTCTTTGGCTTGGTAGCATCCTCCTATTTGTGAAGTAACTACCTGCAAGTCACTGAAGATGATAAGCTTTTGAGCTCCCATCTCCCTGGCCAGCTTTAAACCAGCTAGTAGTGCCTCATATTCCGCTTGATTGTTTGAGGCAAGAAACCCAAATTTGAGGAAGAGTTCGATTTGGGTTCCCTGTTTGCTTTCAATTATCATGCCTGCGCTGCTTCTAGTTTTATTCGAGGAACCGTCCACGTAGAGATTCCATTCTATGTGGATTTTTGGTGTGTCTGTAAATTCTGCAATGAAGTTGGCCAGGTGTTGTAATTTGATGGCCGTTCGAGCTTCATATTGAAGATCAAATTCGGACAACTCGACTGCCCATTGCAAGATTCTGCCCGCAAGGTCTGTTTTCTGTAAGATCCCTTTTATGGGCTAGTTGGTCCGAACTCTAATGGTGTGAACCTGGAAGTATGGGCAAAGTCATCGTGATGTTAGTATGAGATCGTAAGCGAACTTTTCTATTTTCTGGTAGTTCAGCTCGGATCCTTGTAATGCTTTGCTAATAAAGTATATGGGCTGCTGCCCGCTGTTGTCTTCTTGGACCAGTGCTGAGGCTACTGCCCTATTTCCTACTGCGAGGTACAATATGAGTGGTTCTCTTTCCCGTGGCCGAGTTAATATAGGTGTGATGAGCGGATAATTTATACGCTTTTTGGCATTGTCTTTAGTATGTTTTTAGTATGTTTTAGTTAGTTTTTAGTATATTTTTATTAGTTTTTAGTTAAAATTCACTTTTCTGGACTTTACTATGAGTTTGTATGTTTTTCTGTGATTTCAGGTATTTTCTGGCTGAAATTGAGGGACTTGAGCAAAAATCTGATTCAGAGACTAAAAAAGACTACAGATGCTGTTGGATTCTGACCTCCCTGCACTCGAAGTGGATTTTCTGGAGCTACAGAAGCCCAATTGGCGTGCTCTCAATGGCGTTGGAAAGTAGACATCCTGGGCTTTCCATCAATGTATAATAGTCCATACTTTGCCCAAGATTTGATGGCCCAAACCGGCGTTCCAAATCAGCTCAAAACTGCCCGGCGTTAAACGCCGGAACTGGCACAAGAATGGGAGTTAAACGCCCAAACTGGCACAAAAGCTGGCGTTTAACTCCAAGAAGAATCTCTACATGAAAATGCTTCAATGCTCAGCCCAAGCACACACCAAGTGGGCCCGGAAGTGGATTTTTATGTCATTTACTCATCTCTGTAAACCCCAGGCTACTAATTCTCTATAAGTAGGACCTTTTACTATTGTATTTTCATCTTTTGATCATTTTAGATCTTTTGATCATCTTTGGATCTTAGATCATCTTTAGATCTTTGAATCTTTTGATCACGTTTTGGGGGCTGGCCTCACGGCCATGCCTAGACCTTGTTCTTATGTATTTTCAACGGTGGAGTTTCTACACACCATAGATTAAGGTGTGGAGCTCTACTGTACCTCGAGTATTAATGTAATTACTATTGTTCTTCTATTCAATTCAGCTTGTTCTTGTTCTAAGATATCACTTGTTCTTCAACTTGATGAATGTGATGATCCATGACACTCATCATCATTCTCACCTATGAACGTGTGCCTGACAACCACCTCCGTGCTACCTTAGATTGAGTGGATATCTCTTGGATCCCTTAATCGGAATCTTCGTGGTATAAGCTAGAATTGATGGCGGCATTCAAGAGAATCCGGAAGGTCTAAACCTTGTCTGTGATATTCTGAGTAGGATTCAATGATTGAGTGACTGTGACGAGCTTCAAACTCACGATTGTGGGGCGTTAGTGACAGACGCAAAAGAATCACTGGATTCTACTCCGACATGATCGAGAACCGACAGCTGAATAGCCGTGCCGTGACAGGGTGTGTTGAACATTTTCACTGAGAGGATGGGAGGTAGCCACTGACAACGGTGAAACCCTACATACAGCTTGCCATGGAAAGGAGTAAGAAGGATTGGATGAAGACAGTAGGAAAGCAGAGAGACGGAAGGAACACAGCATCTCCATACGCTTATCTGAAATTCCCACCAATGAATTGCATAAGTATCTCTATCTTTATCTTTATGTTTTATTCATACATCATCCATAACCATTTGAGTTTGCCTGACTAAGATTTACGAGGTGACCATAGCTTGCTTCATACCAACAATCTCTATGGGATCGACCCTTACTCGCGTAAGGTTTATTACTTGGACGACCCAGTACACTTGCTAGTTAGTTGTGCGAGGTTGTGATAAATAGTTGATTTACAATTTTGCGTACCATGTTGATGGCGCCATTGATGATCACAATTTCGTGCACCAAGTTTTTGGCGCCGTTGCCAGGGAATGTTCGAGTTTCCACAACTGACGGTTCATCTTGTTGCTTAGATTAGGTATTTTTCTTCAGAGTTCTTAAGAATGAATTCTAGTGTTTCAAGGTGATGTTCTTATCATCACCAAAGCTGATTGATTTTCATCAATTTAGCTCTTGAATGCAATGTCCTGCTGAAGCTTGGCTAGCCATGTCTAAATCCTTTAGACTGAAGCTTTAGATTAACATTGCATGATTCCTGGAATTCTCATTAAGAATTTTGATATCTTTATTTTCTTCTCCACTTAATTTTCGAAAAAAAAATTTACAAAATCATAAAATCCAAAAATATTTCTTGTTTGCGTCTAGAGTCTCATGTTAAGTTTGGTGTCAATTGCATGTTTCTGTTCTTTTTGCATTCATGCATGTGTCTTCATTAATCTTCAAGTTGTTCTTGATGATTTCATTGCTCTAATTTTTAAATTCTCTTGACTTGAGTGTTTATGTTTCTCATATGCATTCTCATTTTGTCAGTGTCAGTAGTATACAAACTGTTAAGTTTGGTGTCTTGCATGCATTGTTATTTGATTTTAGTTGCATTTTGATTATTCCTCATTATTAAAAATCCAAAAATATTTTTAATTTGTGTCTTTTCAAGTCAATAACACAGAGAATTGAAGATTCAGAACATACAGCAGAGGAAGTACACAGAAAAAGCTGGGCGTTCAAAACGCCCAGTAAGGAAGGCAAACTGGCGTTTAAACGCCAGCCAGGGTGCCTGGCTGGGCATTTAACGCCCAAAAGGGTAGTGGTTTGGGCGTTAAACGCCAGAATGTGCACCATTCTGGGCGTTTAACGCCAGGATGGCACAAGAGGGAAGATTCTGTTTTTAATTCAAATTTTTTTCAGGTTTTCAAAATTTTTCAAAATCAAATCTTTTTCAAATCAAATATTTTCAATCAAATCTTTTTCAAAATCAATTTCTTTCCATTTTCAAAAATACTTGCTATCAATTAATGATTTGATTCAACATTTCAAGTATGCTGCCTTTTCTGTTGAGAAAGGTTTAATGTCTGAATCATATCTTTTCTTGTTAGCCAAGTCATTAATTTTGAAAATCAAATCTTTTTAAAACCATAACTTTTCAATCATATCTTTTTAATCACATCTTTTTCAAAATAGTTTTCAAATCATATCTTTTTAATTTCTAACTTCAAAATCTTTTTCAAAAGTCACTTGATTTCTTTTCCACTCTTGGTTTTCGAAAATCAATTAGTGTTTTTCAAAATGTTTTCAAAATCTTTTACTTAATTTTCGAAAATTTCTTCCCCTCTTCTCACATCCTTCTATTTATGGACTAACACTATTCCTTAATGCATAATTCGAACTCCATCTTCTTTGATAAGTTCGAATTTTCTACTTCTGCCTTCTATTTTTCTTTTCTTCTGACACCTCAAGGAATCTCTATACTGTGACATAGAGGATTCCATATTTTCTTGTTCTCTTCTCTTTCATATGAGCAGGAGCAAAGACAAAATCATTCTTGTTGAGGCTGACCCTGAACCTGAAAGGACATTGAAGCGAAAACTAAGAGAAGCTAAGGCACAACTCTCTGTAGAGGACCTAACAGAAATCTTCAAAGAAGAAGAACCCATGGCAGCCGAAAACAACAACAATGCCAACAATGCAAGGAAGGTGCTGGGTGACTTTACTGCACCTACTCCCGACTTCTATGGGAGAAGCATCTCTATCCCTGCCATTGGAGCAAACAACTTTGAGCTTAAGTCTCAATTAGTTTCTCTAATGCAACAGAATTGCAAGTTTCATGGACTTCCATTGGAAGATCCTCATCAGTTTTTAGCTGAGTTCTTGCAAATTTGTGACACTGTCAAGACTAATGGGGTTGACCCTGAGGTCTACAGACTTATGCTATTCCCTTTTGCTGTAAGAGACAGAGCTAGAATATGGTTAGACTCACAACCTAAAGAAAGCCTGAACTCTTGGGAAAATCTAGTCAATGCCTTCTTGGCAAAGTTCTTTCCACCTCAAAAATTGAGTAAGCTTAGAGTGGAAGTCCAAACCTTCAGACAGAAGGAAGGGGAATCCCTCTATGAAGCTTGGGAAAGATACAAACAATTAATCAGAAAGTGTCCCTCTAATATGCTTTCTGAATGGAGCATCATAGGTATTTTCTATGATGGTCTGTCTAAACTGTCCAAGATGTCTTTGGATAGCTCTGCTGGAGGATCTCTTCATCTGAAGAAGACGCCTACAGAAGCTCAAGAACTAATTGAAATGGTTGCAAATAACCAATTCATGTACACTTCTGAAAGGAATCCTGTGAACAATGGGGCTAATCAGAAGAAAGGAGTTCTTGAGATTGATACTCTGAATGCCATACTGGCTCAGAACAAAATATTGACTCAGCAAGTCAATATGATTTCTCAAAGTCTGTCTAGAATGCAAAATGCACCAGGCAGTACTAACGAAGCTTCATCTGAAGAAGAAGCTTATGATCCTGAGAACCCTTCAATGGAAGAGGTGAATTACATGGGAGAACCCTATGAAAACACCTATAATCCTTCATGGAGAAATCATCCAAATCTCTCATGGAAGGATCAACAGAGACCTCAACAAGGTTTCAACAACAATAATGGTGGAAGAAACAGGTTTAGCAATAGCAAGCCTTTTCCATCATCTTCTTAGCAACAGACAGAGAATTCTAAGCAGAACCACTCTGACTTAGCAACGATGGTCTCTAATCTAATCAAAACCACTCAAAGTTTCATGACTGAAACAAGATCCTCCATTAGAAATTTGGAGGCACAAGTGGGTCAGCTGAGCAAGAAAATTACTGAACTCCCTCCTAGTACTCTTCCAAGCAATACAGAAGAAAATCCAAAAGGAGAGTGCAAGGCCATCAACATGGCCGAATTTGGAGAGGAGGGAGAGGTAGTGAACGCCACTGAGGAAGACCTCAATGGACGTCCACTGGCCTCCAATGAGTTCCCTAATGAGGAACCATGGGAATCTGAGGCTCCCACTGAGACCATAGAGATTCCATTGGATTTACTCCTGCCATTCATGAGCTCTGATGAGTATTCCTCCTCTGAAGAGGATGAGTATGTCACTGAAGAGCAAGTTGCTAAATACCTTAGAGCAATCATGAAGCTAAATGACAGGTTATTTGGTAATGAGACTTGGGAGGATGAACCCCCTTTGCTCACCAAAGAATTGAATTAGTTGTCTAGGCAGCAATTGCCTCAAAAGAGACAGGATCCTGGGAAGTTTTCAATACCTTGTACCATAGGCACCATGACCTTTAAGAAGGCTCTGTGTGACTTAGGGTCAAGTGTAAACCTCATGCCTCTCTCTGTAATGGAGAAGCTAGGGATCTTTGAGGTACAAGCTGCAAGAATCTCACTAGAGATGGCAGACAACTCAAGAAAACAAGCTTATGGAATTGTAGAGGATGTTCTGGTAAAGTTGAAGACCATTACATCCCTGCTGATTTCATAGTCCTAGAGACTGGGAAGTGCATGGATGAATCCATCATCCTTGGCAGACCCTTCCTAGCCACAGCAAAGGCTGTGATTGATGTGGACAGAGGAGAATTGATCATTCAAGTGAATGAAGAATCCCTTGTGTTTAAGGCTCAAGGATATCCCTCTGTAACCATGGAGTGGAAGCATGAAGAGCTTCTCTCAAAACAGAGCCAAGCAGAGCCCCCACAGTCAAACTCTAAGTTTGGTGTTGGGAGGCCACAACCAACGTCAAAATTTGGTTTTGAACCCCCACATTCAAACTCTAATTTTGGTGTTGGGAGGTGCCAAAATTGCTCTGAGGATCTGTGAGGCTCCATGAGAGCCCTCTGTCAAGCTACTGACATTAAAGAAGTGCTTGTTGGGAGGCAACCCAATGTTATATTTTATCTATTTTCCTTTGTTATTTTATGTTTTCTGTAGGTTGATGATCATGAGAAGTCACAAAATCAATTGAAAAAGCAAAAACAGAAAGAAAAACAGGAAGAAAAACAGCACACCCTGGAGGAGAACTTGCTGGCGTTTAAACGCCAGTGAAGCTAGCAAATGGGCGTTTAACGCCCAGTCTGGCACCATTCTGGGCGTTTAATGCCAGAAAGGGGCACCAGACTGGCGTTAAACGCCAGGAAAGGGCAAGAAGCTGGTGTTAAACGCCAGAAATGGGCACCAGCCCGGCGTTTAACGCCAGAATTGGCACAGGGAGCAATTTTGCTCGCCACTTGGTGCAGGGATGACTTTTCCTTGACACCTCAGGATCTGTGGATCCCACAGGATCTCCACCTACCCCACCACTCTCTCTCTTCTTCACCCATTCACCAATCACCTCAACACCTCTTCCCCAAAAACGCTTCATCTATCAAATCCCATCCTTCTCTTCACCACTCACATCCATCCTTCATAAAACCCCACCTACCTCACCATTCAAATTCAAACCACTTTCCCTCCCAAACCCACCCTCCCATAAACGAACCCTAACCCTCTCCCTACCCCTATATAAACCCATCTTCACTCCTTCATTTTCACACACCCTAAACACTACTTCTCTCTCTTTGGCCGAACCATAGAGCCATCTCCATCTCCTTCATTTCTTCTTCTTCTACTCTCTTCTTTCTTCTTTTGCTCGAGGACGAGCAAACCTTTTAAGTTTGGTGTGGTAAAAGCATTGCTTTTTGTTTTTCCATAACCATTTATGGCATCCAAGGCCGGAGAAACCTCTAGAAAGAGGAAAGGGAAGGCAAAAGCTTCCACCTCCGAGTCATGGGAGATGGAGAGATTCATCTCAAGGGTGCATCAAGACCACTTCTATGACGTTGTGACCTTCAAGAAGGTGATCCCCGAGGTCCCCTTCAAACTCAAAAAGAGTGAATATCCAGAGATCCGACATGAGATCCGAAGAAGAAGTTGGGAAGTTCTTACCAACCCCATTCAACAAGTCGAAATCTTAATGGTTCAAGAGTTCTATGCCAATGCATGGATCACCAAGAACCATGATCAAAGTGTGAACCCGGACCCAAAGAATTGGTTACTATGGTTCGGGGAAAATACTTGGATTTTAGTCCGGAAAATTTAAGGTTGGCATTCAACTTGCCCATGATGCAAGGAGATGAAACCCTTACACTAGAAGGGTCAACTTTGATCAAAGGTTGGACCTAGTCCTCACAGTCATTTGTGAAGAGGGCGCCCAATGGAAGAGAGATTCAAGAGAAAAGCCGGTTCAATTGAGAAGGCATGACCTCAAGCCTGTGGCTAGGGGATGGTTGGAGTTTATCCAACGCTCAATCATTCCCACTAGCAACTGGTCCGAAGTTACTATAGACCGGGCTATCATGATTCATAGCATCATGATTGGAGAAGAAATAGAAGTTCATGAGGTTATATCCCAAGAACTTTATAAGGTGGCGGACAATTCCTCTACCTTGGCAAGGTTAGCCTTTCCTCATCTCATTTGTCACCTCTGTTATTCAGTTGGAGTTGACATAGAGGGAGACATCCCCATTGATGAGGACAAGCCCATTACTAAGAAAAGGATGGAGCAAACAAGAGACCCCTCTCATCATCAAATCCCTGAGATGCCTCAAGGGATGCACTTTCCTCCACAAAACTATTGGGAGCAACTAAACACCTCCCTAGGAGAATTGAGTTCCAACATGGGACAATTAAGGGTGGAGCACCAAGAACACTCCATCCTCCTCCATAAAATTAGAGAAGATCAAAGAATCATGAGGGAGGAGCAACAAAGACAAGGAAGAGACACTAAGGAGCTCAAGTACTCCATAAGATCTTCAAGAGGAAGAACAAGCTGCCATCACTAAGGTGGACCCGTTCTTTAATTTCCTTGTTCTTTAGTTTCCTGTTTTTCGAAAATTATGCTTATGTTTATCTATGTTTGTGTCTTGTGATCATTAGTGTCTTAGTGTCTATGCCTTAAAGTTATGAATGTCCTATGAATCCATCACCTTTCTTGAATGAAAAATGTTCTTAATTGAAAAAGAGAAGAATTGCATGAATTTTAAATTTTATAACAGATTAATTATTTTGATGTGGTGGCAATACTTTTGTTTTCTGAATGTATGCTTAAACAGTGCATATGTCTTTTGAATTTGTTGATCATGAATTTTGGCTCTTGAAAGAATGATGAAAAAGGAGACATGTTACTGAGGATCTAAAAAATCATAAAAAATGATTCTTGAAGCAAGAAAAAGCAGTGAATACAAAAAAAAAGAGAAAAACGAAAAAAAAAGAGAGAGAAAAGAAAAAAATAAAGTTGTGATCCAAGGCAAAAAGAGTGTGCTTAAGAACCCTGGACACCTCTAATTGAGGACTCTAGCAAAGCTGAGTCACAATCTGAAAAGGTTCACCCAATTATGTGTCTGTGGCATGTATGTATCCGGTGGTAATACTGGAAGACAGAGTGCTTTGGGCCACGGCCAAGACTCAATAAGGAGCTGTGTTCAAGAATCATCATACTTAACTAGGAGAATCAATGACACTATCTAGATTCTGAGTTCCTAAAGAAGCCAATCATTCTGAATTTCAAAGGATAGAGGGAGATGCCAAAACTGTTCAGAGGCAAAAAGCTAAAAGCCCCGCTCATCTAATTAATACTGATCTTCATAGATGTTTTTGGAATTCATTGCATATTCTCTTCTTTTTATCTTATTTGATTTTCAGTTGCTTGAGGACAAGCAACAATTTAAGTTTGGAGTTGTGATGAGCGGATAATTTATACGCTTTTTGGCATTGTCTTTAGTATGTTTTTAGTATGTTTTAGTTAGTTTTTAGTATATTTTTATTAGTTTTTAGTTAAAATTCACTTTTCTGGACTTTACTATGAGTTTGTGTGTTTTTCTATGATTTCAGGTATTTTCTGGCTGAAATTGAGGGACTTGAGCAAAAATCTGATTCAGAGACTAAAAAAGACTGCAGATGATGTTGGATTCTGACCTCCCTGCACTCGAAGTGGATTTTCTGGAGCTACAGAAGCTCCATTGGAGCGCTCTCAATGGCGTTGAAAATTAGACATCCTGGGCTTTCCAGCAATGTATAATAGTTAATACTTTGCCCAAGATTTGATGGCCCAAACCGGCGTTCCAAATCAGCTCAAAACTGCCCGGCGTTAAACGCCGGAACTGGCACAAGAATGGGAGTTAAACGCCCAAACTGGCACAAAAGCTGGCGTTTAACTCCAAAAAGAATCTCTAGACGAAAATGCTTCAATTCTCAGCCCAAGCACACACCAAGTGGGCCCGGAAGTGGATTTTTATGTCATTTACTCATCTTTGTAAACCCTAGGCTACTAATTCTCTATAAGTAGGACCTTTTACTATTGTATTTTCATCTTTTGATCATTTTAGATCTTTTGATCATCTTTGGATCTTAGATCATCTTTAGATCTTTGAATCTTTTGATCACGTTTTGGGGGCTGGCCTCACGGCCATGCCTAGACCTTGTTCTTATGTATTTTCAACGGTGGAGTTTCTACACACCATAGATTAAGGTGTGGAGCTCTGCTGTACCTCGAGTATTAATGTAATTACTATTGTTCTTCTATTCAATTCAACTTGTTCTTGTTCTAAGATATCACTTGTTCTTCAACTTGATGAATGTGATGATCCGTGACACTCATCATCATTCTCACGTATGAACGTGTGCCTGACAACCACCTCCGTTCTACCTTAGATTGAGTGGATATCTCTTGGATCCCTTAATCGAAATCTTCGTGGTATAAGCTAGAATTGATGGCGGCATTCAAGAGAATCCGGAAGGTCTAAACCTTGTCTGTGATATTCTGAGTAGGATTCAATGATTGAATGACTGTGACGAGCTTCAAACTCGCAATTGTGGGGCGTTAGTGACAGACGCAAAAGAATCACTGGATTCTACTCCGACATGATCGAGAACCGACAGCTGAATAGCCGTGCCGTGACAGGGTGCATTGAACATTTTCACTGAGAGGATGGGAGGTAGCCACTGACAACGGTGAAACCCTACATACAGCTTGCCATGGAAAGGAGTAAGAAGGATTGGATGAAGACAGTAGGAAAGCAGAGAGACGGAAGGAACACAGCATCTCCATACGCTTATCTGAAATTCCCACCAATGAATTGCATAAGTATGTCTATCTTTATCTTTATGTTTTATTCATACATCATCCATAACCATTTGAGTTTGCCTAACTAAGATTTACAAGGTGACCATAGCTTGCTTCATACCAACAATCTCTGTGGGATCGACCCTTACTCGCGTAAGGTTTATTACTTGGACGACCCAGTACACTTGCTGGTTAGTTGTGCGAGGTTGTGATAAATAGTTGATTTACAATTGTGCGTACCATGTTGATGGTGCCATTGATGATCACAATTTCGTGCACCAAGGTGGCTGTCCCAAGAATCTTTTGAAGTCTTGAAAGGCTTGCTCGTATTCCGCTGTCCATTCAAACTCTTTTCCCTTCCTTAGAGTGGCATAGAAAGGGAGATATCTTATTGCTAATCTGGCCAGGAATCTGGACAACACTGCCAACCTCCCGTTGAGTTGTTGTACCTCTATGACACAAGTCAGACGTTTCATGTCGAGTATGGCCCGGCATTATTCCGAGTTTGCCTCGATTCCTCTCTGTGTGATCATAAAACCTAAGAATTTTCTAGCTTCTATTGCGAAGGTGCATTTTGCGGGATTGAGTCGCATGCCATGTCGTCTTATAGTGTTGAATACTTGTGTCAGGTCAGATAATAACATCTCTTCATTTTGCGTCTTTACTAGCATGTCGTCCACGTAGACTTCCATGATATTTCCGATGTGATCCGAAAAAACCTTGTTCATTAATCTTTGGTAAGTGGCTCTCGAGTTTTTAAGACCGAAGGGCATGACAATGTAGCAGTAATTTGCCTTTGGGGTTAATAATGAGGTTTTTTCTTGGTCGGTTGGGTACATTAGAATTTGGTTATATCCCGAGTATGCGTCCATAAAGGAGAGGTATTTATATCCGGAGGAGGCATCTACCAGTGCGTCGATGCTTGGAAGTGGATAAGGATCTTTTGGGCATGGTTTGTTGAGATCGGTATAGTCAGTGCACATTCACCACTTCCCGGTTGACTTTTTTACCAATACGACGTTAGCAAGCCATAGCGGGTATTTGGCTTCTCTTATGTAACCTGCCTCCAGTAGAGCTCGTACCTGTTCTTCCATAGCTTGAGAGCATTCTGGTCCTAGCTTTCTACGCCTTTATTGTACCGGCCGAGATCCTAGGTAGACTATTAGTTTGTGGCACATTAGCTTGGGATCTATGCCTGGCATGTCTGCGGCCTTCCACGCAAAGAGGTCAACGTTGTCTCGTAGAAACTTTATGAGTGATTCTTTTATGCCTCCTTTCAGGAGTGTGCCGATATTGGTCATTTGGTCCGGGGTATCTGATGAGCGGATAATTTGTATACTTTTTGGCATTGTTTTTAGTATGTTTTTGGTATGATCTAGGTAGTTTTTAGTATATTTTTATTAGTTTTTAGTTAAAATTTACTTTTCTGGACTTTACTATGAGTTTGTGTGTTTTTCTGTGATTTCAGGTATTTTCTGGCTGAAATTGAGGGACCTGAGCAAAAATCTGATTCAGATACCAAAAAAGGACTGCAGATGCTGTTGGATTCTGACCTCCCTGCACTCGAAGTAGATTTTCTGGAGCTACAGAAGCCCAATTGGCGCGCTCTCAACGGCGTTGGAAAGTAGACATCCTGGGCTTTCCAGCAATATATGATAGTCCATACTTTGCCCAAGATTTGATGGCCCAAACCGGCGTTCAAAGTCACCTCAAGAAATCCCAGCGTTAAACGCTGGAACTGGCACCCAAATGGGAGTTAAACGCCCAAACTGGCACTAAAGCTGGCGTTTAACTCCAAGAAGAGTCTCTACACGAAATTTGCTTCATTGCTCAGCCCAAGCACACACCAAGTGGGCCCGGAAGAGGATTTTTATGTCATTTACTCATTTCTGTACACCTTAGGCTACTAGTTTCTTATAAGTAGGACCTTTGACTATTGTATTAAAAATCTTTTGATCACTTTAGATCTCTAGATCATCTTTGGACATTTTAGTTCTTAGATCATTGGGAGGCTGGCCATTCGGCCATGCCTAGACCTTATGCTTATGTATTTTCAACGGTGGAGTTTCTACACACCATAGATTAAGGTGTGGAGCTCTGCTGTACCTCGAGTATTAATGCAATTACTATTGTTCTTCCATTCAATTCCGCTTGTTCTTTATCCAAGATATCACTTGTTCTTCAACCTGATGAAGGTGATGATTGACGCCCATCACCATTCTCACCCATGAACAAGGTGACTGACAACCATTCTTGTTCTACAAGCGATCAAGGCTCTAGTGAATATCTCTTGGATTCCTGGTTGCACGATGCATGGTTGATCGCCTGACAACCGAGTGCTCGTCTAACAAACGAGCCAACCATTCCGTGAGATCAGAGTCTTCGTGGTATAGGCGAGAACTGATGGCAGCATTCAAGAGAATCCGGAAGGTCTAACCTTGTCTGTGGTATTCCGAGTAGGATTCAATGATTGAATGACTGTGACGTGCTTCAAACCTGTAACCTACTGGGCGTTAGTGACAGACGCAAAAGAGTGATTCTATTCCGGTAGGGGAGGGAACCACACCGGTGATTGGCAGCACTGTGACAGAGTGCGTGCATTAGCTTTCACTGCGAGGATGGGAGGTAGCTGCTGACAACAGTAAAACCCTACACGAGCTTGCCATGGAAAGGAGTAAGAAGGATTGGATGAAGACAGTAGGAAAGCAGAGAGACGGAAGGGAAGGCATCTTCATGCGCTTATCTGAAGTTCCTACCAATGAATTACATAAGTATCTCTATCTTTACCTTTGTGTTATTTTCGTTCATCACTATATCCATTTGAGTTTGCCTGACTAAGATTTACAAGATGACCATAGCTTGCTTCAATACTAACAATCTCCGTGGGATCGACCCTTACTCACGTAAGGTTTATTACTTGGACGACCCAGTGCACTTGCTGGTTAGTTGTGCGAAGTTGTGTAATGCCATGGTATTGAGCTACCACGTTTTTGGAGCCATTACCGGGGATTATGAGAGTTGTGAAAAAGTATTGTTCACAATTTCGCGCACCAAGTTTTTGGCGCCGTTGCCGGGGATTGTTCAAGTTTTGAGCAAGCTTTTGGTAACATCAGTGCCAAGATCCGGCAGCAACATCAAGTTTTTGGTGTTATTGCCCGGGATTGTTCAGGCTGGACAACTGACGGTTCATCTTGTTGCTTAGATTAGGTATTTATTTTTTTCAAAATTCTTGAAGATGAATTCTAGAGTTTCATGATGATTTGTTGAAATCTGGCTGGCTGAGAAGCCATGTCTAATCTCATTGGACCGAGGTTTCAACTTATCACCACAAGAGCTTGTTGATTTCCTATCAATCTTGCTTTTGGAGCAGTGATCTGCTAAGGCTTGGCTGGCCTTTGGCCATGTCTAGTGTTTTGGACCGAAGCTTTCTCTGAAAGCTTGGCTGGCTGTGAAGCCATGTCTAATTCCTGGACCGGAGTCTTAGACTAGCATTGCACTGATTCCTGGAATTCTCATTAAGAATTTTGATACCTTTATTTTCTTTTTCCACTTGATTTTCGAAAAAAAAAACACAAAAAAATTATAAAATCATAAAATCCAAAAATATTTCTTGTTTGAGTCTAGTGTCTCATCATAAGTTTAAGTGTCAATTGCATGCATTCATTCATGTATCTTGGTGATCTTCAAGATGTTCTTGAGGATTTACTTGCTCTAATCTTTGAATTCTATTGACTTGATTGTTTTGTGTGTCTCATATGCATTTTCATCCTGTTAGTGTCAGTAGTATACAAACTGCTAAGTTTGGTGTCTTGCATGCATTGTTATTTGATTCTTGTTGCATTTTGGTTTGTCCTTATTATTAAAAGTCCAAAAATATTTTTAATTTGTGTCTTTTCAAGTCAATAATACAGAGAATTGAAGATTCAGAACATACAGCAGAGGAATTGCACAGAAAAAGCTGGGCGTTCAAAACGCCCAGTGAAGAAGGACAGACTGGCGTTTAAACGCCAGCCAGGGTATCTGGTTGGGCGTTTAACGCCCAAAAAGGTAGCATTTTGGGCGTTAAACGCCAGAATGGATACCATTCTGGGCGTTTAACGCCAGGAAGGCTAAGGGAGGAAGATTTTGTTTTCAAATCAATTTTTTTTCAAGTTTTCAAAATCTCTTCCAAATCAAATCTTTTTCAAATCAATTTTTCAATCAAATCTTTTTCAAAATTAAGTTCTCTCCATTTTTAAAGATACATGCTACCAATTAATGATTTGATTCAACATTTCAAGTATGTTGCCTTTTCTGTTGAGAAAGGTTTAATGTTTGAATCATATCTTTTCTTGTTAGTCAAGTTTTTAATTTTCAAATCAAATCTTTTTAAAATGTTTTCCAAATCATATCTTCTCAATCACATTTTTTTTAAATCAATCATATCTTCTTAACCACATCTTTTTCAAATTAGTTTTCAATCAAATCCTTTTGATTTCTAATTCCAAAATCTTTTTCAAAAATCACTTAATTTCTTTTCCCTTTTCATTTTCGAAAATTAAGTAGTGTTTTTCAAAAATGTTTTAAATTTTTCACTTAATTTTCGAAAATAACTTCCCTCCTTCTCACATCCTTCTATTTATGGACTAACATTATCTCTTAATGCAAAAATTCGAACTCCATTTTCTCTGTTAAGTTCGAATTTCCCACTTCTGTCTTCTACCCTTCTTTTCCTCTGACACCTAAAGGACTCTCTATACTGTGATATAGAGGATTCCACATTTTCTTGTTCCCTTCTCTTCTTATGAGCAGGAGCAAAGACAAAGGCATTCTTGTTGAGGCTGATCCTGAACCTGAAAGGACCTTGAAGAGAAAGCTAAGAGAAGCCAAAGCACAACTCTCTTTAGAGCACTTGAACGAACTCTTCAAGGAAGAAGAACAAATGGCAGCCGAAAACAACAACAATGCCAACAATGCAAGGAAGGTGCTTGGTGACTTTACTGCACCTACTCCCGACCTCTATGGGAGAAGCATCTCTATCCCTGCCATTGGAGCAAACAACTTTGAGCTTAAGCCTCAATTAGTTTCTCTAATGCAACAGAATTGCAAGTTTCATGGACTTCCTTTGGAAGATCCTCATCAGTTTTTAGCTGAGTTCTTGCAAATCTGTGATACAGTCAAGACTAATGGGGTTGACCCTGAGGTCTACAGACTGATGCTATTCCCTTTTGCTGTAAGAGACAGAGCTAGAACATGGTTGGACTCTCAACCTAAAGAAAGTCTGGACTCTTGGGAAAAGCTAGTCAATGCCTTCTTGGCAAAGTTCTTTCCACCTCAAAAATTGAGTAGGCTTAGAGTGGAAGTCCAAACCTTCAGACAGAAGGAAGGAGAATCCCTCTATGAAGCTTGGGAAAGATACAAACAACTGATCAGAAAGTGTCCCACTGATATGCTTTCTGAATGGAGCATCATAGGTATTTTCTATGATGGTCTCTCTGAACTGTCCAAGATGTCCTTGGATAGCTCTTCTGGAGGATCTCTTCATCTGAAGAAGACGCCTGCTGAAGCTCAAGAACTGATTGAAATGGTTGCAAATAACCAATTCATGTACACTTCTGAAAGAAATCCTGTGAACAATGGGACTAGTCAGAAGAAGGGAGTTCTTGAGATTGACACTCTGAATGCCATACTGGCTCAGAATAAAATATTGACCCAACAAGTCAATATGATTTCTCAAAGTCTGTCTGGAATGCAAAATGCACCAAGCAGTACTAAGGAAGCTTCATCTGAGGAAGAAGCTTATGATCCTGAGAACCCTTTAATAGAAGAGGTGAATTACATGGGAGAACCGTATGGAAACACCTATAATCCTTCATGGAGGAATCATCCAAATCTTTCATGGAAGGATCAACAGAGACCCCAACAAGGTTTCAATAACAATAATGGTGGAAGAAACAGGTTTAGCAATAGCAAGCCTTTTCCATCATCTTCTCAGCAACAGACAGAGAGCTCCAAGCAGAATAATTCTGACTTGGCAACCATGGTCTCTGATCTAATCAAAACCACTCAAAGTTTCATGACTGAAACTAGATCTTCCATTAGGAATTTGGAAGGACAAGTGGGTCAGCTGAGCAAGAAAATTACTGAACTTCCTCCAAGCACTCTCCCAAGCAATACTGAAGAAAATCCAAAAGGAGAGTGCAAGGCCATCAACATGGCCGAATTCTGGGAGGCAGAAGAGGCAGTGAACGCCACTGAGGAAAACCTCAATGGACGCCCACTGACCTCCAATGAGTTCCCCAATGAGGAACCTTGGGAATCTGAGGCTCAAGATGAGACCATAGAGATTCCATTGGACTTACTTCTGCCATTCATGAGCTCTGATGAGTATTCTTCTTCTGAAGAGGATGAGTGTGTCACTGAAGAGCAAGTTGCTAAATACCTTGGAGCAATCATGAAGCTAAATGACAAGTTATTTGGAAATGAGACTTGGGAGGATGAACCCCCTTTGCTCACCAAAGAACTGGATAACTTGTCTAGGCAGCAACTGCCTCAAAAGAGGCAGGACCCTGGGAAGTTTTCTATACCTTGTACCATAGGCACCATGACCTTCAAGAAGGCCTTGTGTGACCTAGGGTCAAGTGTGAACCTCATGCCCCTCTCTGTAATGGAGAAATTAGGGATCTATGAGGTACAAGCTGCAAAAATCTCACTAGAGATGGCAGACAACTCAAGAAAACAAGCCTATGGACTTGTAGAGGATGTTTTGGTGAAGGTTGAAGACCATTACATCCCTACTGATTTCATAGTCCTAGAGACTGGGAAATGCATGGATGAATCCATCATCCTTGGCAGACCCTTCCTAGCCACAGCAAAGGCTGTGATTGATGTTGATAGAGGAGAGTTGATCATTCAAGTGAATGAAGAATCCTTGGTGTTTAAAGCCCAAGGATATCCCTCTGTCATCATGGAGAGGAAGCATGAAGAGCTTCTCTCAAAACAGAGCCAAACAGAGCCCCCACAGTCAAACTCTAAGTTTGGTGTTGGGAGGCCACAACCAAACTCTAAGTTTGGTGTTGAACCCCCACATTCAAACTCTAAGTTTGGTGTTGGGAGGTTCCAACACGGTTCTGAGCATTCCTGAGGCTCCATGAGAGTCCTCTGTCAAGCTAATGACAATAAAGAAGCGCTTGTTGGGAGGCAACCCAATGTTTTATAATTAATTATTTTCTTTTGTTATTTTATCTTTTTTGTAGGTTGATGATCATAAGAAGTCACAAAAACAATGAAAAAAGCAAAAACAAAATGAAAAACAGGAAGAAAAATAGCACACCCTGGAGGAAGATGCTGCTGGCGTTCAAACGCCAGTCAGCCTAGCAGTTGGGCGTTTAACGCCCAGTCTGGCACCCTTCTGGGCGTTTAACGCCAGAAAGGGGCACCAGACTGGCGTTAAACGCCCGTAAAGGGCAAGAACCTGGCGTTAAACGCCAGGAATGGGCACCAGCCCGGCGTTTAACGCCAGAAATGGCTCAAAACGTGGATTTTGATGCCATTTGGTGCAAGGATGCCTTTTCCTTGACACCACAGGATCTGTGGACCCCACAGGACCCTACCATCACTCTCTCTCTTCTTTCCCCATTCACCAATCACCTCAACACCTCTTCCCCAAAAACCCCTCACCTATCATATCCCATCTTTCTCTTCACCACTCACATCCATCCTTCATAAATCCCCACCAACCTCACCCTTCAAATTCAAACCACTTTCCCTCCCAAACCCACCCATCATGGCCGAACCCTTTACCCCCTCTCTCCTATATATACCCTTCTTCAATCCTTCATTTTCACACAACCTAAACACCACTTCTCCCCCTCTTTGGCCGAACACACCACCATCTCCCTCTTCCTCATTTCTTCTTCTTCTACTCTCTTCTTTCTTCTTTTGCTCGAGGACGAGCAAACATTTTAAGTTTGGTGTGGTAAAAGCGTTGCTTTTTCGTTTTTTTCCATAACCATTATGGCATCCAAGGCCGGAGAAACCTCTAGAAAGAGGAAAGGGAAGGCAAAGGCTTCCACCTCCGAGTCATGGGAGATGGATAGATTTCTCTCAAGGGATGCACTTTCCTCCACAAAACTATTGGGAGCAATTAAACACCTCCCTAGGAGAATTGAGTTCCAACATGGGACAACTAAGGGTGGAGCATCAAGAACACTCCATCATCCTTCATGAGATTAGAGAAGATCAAAGGATCATGAGGGAGGAGCAACAAAGACAAGGAAGAGACATTGAAGAGCTCAAGCACTCCATAGGATCTTCAAGATCAAGAAAGAGCCGCCATCACTAAGGTGGACCCGTTCTTTGATTTCCTTGTTCTTTATTCTTCTGTTTTTCGAATTTTATGCTTATGTTTGTCCATGTTTGTGTCTTGTGATCATTAGTGTCTTAGTGTCTATGCCTTAAAGTTATGAATGTCCTATGAATCCATCACCTTTCTTGAATAAAAATGTGCTTAATTGAAAAAGGAAGAATTGCATGAATTTTGAATTTTATAACAGTTTAATTATTTTAATGTGGTGGCAATATTTTTGTTCTCTGAATGTATGCTTAAACAGTGCATATGTATCTTGAATTTGTGGTTCATGAATGTTGGCTCTTGAAAGAATGATGAGAAAGGAGACATGTTACTGAGGATCTGAAAAATCATAAAAAAATGATTCTTGAAGCAAGAAAAAGCATTCCCATTCAAAAAAAAAAAAAACCAAAAAAAAAGAGAGAGAAAAAGAAAAATAGAAAAAAGAGAGAAATAAGAGTTGTGATCCAAGGCAAATAAGAGTGTGCTTAAGAACCCTGGACACCTCTAATTGGGGACTTTAGCAAAGCTGAGTCACAATCTGAAAAGGTTCACCCAATTATGTGTCTGTGGCATGTATGTATCCGGTGGTAATACTGGAAGACAGAGTGCTTTGGGCCACAGCCAAGACTCAATAAATAGCTATGTTCAAGAATCATCATACTTCACTAAGAGAATCATTAGCACTATCTGGACTCTGAGTTCCTAAAAAAGCCAACCATTCTGAATTTCAAAGGATAGAGTGAGATGCCAAAACTATTCAGAGGCAAAAAGTTAAAAGCCCCGCTCATCTAATTAATACTGATCTTCATAGATGTTTTTGGAATTCATTGCATATTCTCTTCTTTTTATCTTATTTGATTCTCAGTTGCTTGGGGACAAGCAACAATTTAAGTTTGGTGTTGTGATGAGCGGATAATTTGTATACTTTTTGGCATTGTTTTTAGTATGTTTTTGGTATGATCTAGGTAGTTTTTAGTATATTTTTATTAGTTTTTAGTTAAAATTTACTTTTCTGGACTTTACTATGAGTTTGTGTGTTTTTCTGTGATTTCAGGTATTTTCTGGCTGAAATTGAGGGACCTGAGCAAAAATCTGATTCAGAGACCAAAAAAGGACTGCAGATGCTGTTGGATTCTGACCTCCCTGCACTCGAAGTAGGTTTTCTGGAGCTACAGAAGCCCAATTGGCGCGCTCTCAACGGCGTTGGAAAGTAGACATCCTGGGCTTTCCAGAAATATATGATAGTCCATACTTTGCCCAAGATTTGATGGCCCAAACCGGCGTTCAAAGTCACCTCAAGAAATCCCAGCGTTAAACGCTGGAACTGGCACCCAAATGGGAGTTAAACGCCCAAACTGGCACTAAAGCTGGCGTTTAACTCCAAGAAGAGTCTCTACACGAAATTTGCTTCATTGCTCAGCCCAAGCACACACCAAGTGGGCCCGGAAGAGGATTTTTATGTCATTTACTCATTTCTGTACACCTTAGGCTACTAGTTTCTTATAAGTAGGACCTTTGACTATTGTATTAAAAATCTTTTGATCACTTTAGATCTCTAGATCATCTTTGGACATTTTAGTTCTTAGATCATTGGGAGGCTGGCCATTCGGCCATGCCTAGACCTTATGCTTATGTATTTTCAACGGTGGAGTTTCTACACACCATAGATTAAGGTGTGGAGCTCTGCTGTACCTCGAGTATTAATGCAATTACTATTGTTCTTCCATTCAATTCCGCTTGTTCTTTATCCAAGATATCACTTGTTCTTCAACCTGATGAAGGTGATGATTGACGCCCATCACCATTCTCACCCATGAACAAGGTGACTGACAACCATTCTTGTTCTACAAGCGATCAAGGGTCTAGTGAATATCTCTTGGATTCCTGGTTGCACGATGCATGGTTGATCGCCTGACAACCGAGTGCTCGTCTGACAAACGAGCCAACCATTCCGTGAGATCAGCGTCTTCGTGGTATAGGCGAGAACTGATGGCAGCATTCAAGAGAATCCGGAAGGTCTAACCTTGTCTGTGGTATTTCGAGTAGGATTCAATGATTGAATGACTGTGACGTGCTTCAAACCTGTAACCTACTGGGCGTTAGTGACAGACGCAAAAGAGTGATTCTATTCCGGTAGGGGAGGGAACCACACCGGTGATTGGCAGCACTGTGACAGAGTGCGTGCATTAGCTTTCACTGCGAGGATGGGAGGTAGCTGCTGACAACAGTAAAACCCTACACGAGCTTGCCATGGAAAGGAGTAAGAAGGATTGGATGAAGACAGTAGGAAAGCAGAGAGACGGAAGGGAAGGCATCTTCATGCGCTTATCTGAAGTTCCTACCAATGAATTACATAAGTATCTCTATCTTTACCTTTGTGTTATTTTCGTTCATCACTATATCCATTTGAGTTTGCCTGACTAAGATTTACAAGATGACCATAGCTTGCTTCAATACTAACAATCTCCGTGGTCTATCAACATGCGGTGAAGATTTGCATTTGCCAGTATAATAGTGATGACCATCTTCCTTGGTGAAAGTAATCACCGGGATGTCGGGTGCTTCCTCCGTTCCTACGTCGTGATATACGTCTTTGAGATATCTTTTGCGAGATGATTTGGAGATTCCTCCCCCGGTAAATCTGCCGTGTATCATGTGGACATGTCTTTCTGGTGTACGAGATGATCACGCAGTTTGTCCGACATCTTCTGCTCTTCTTCTTTTTCTTTGCTCATCGTCATGGGTGGCCAGGTATCGATCTAGCTTTCCTTCTCTTACTAGCTTTTCTATGACATTTTTTAGGTCAAAACACTCATTGGTGGAGTGCCCGCGGATCCGATGGTATTCACAATATTCGGCCTGATTTTCTCCTCCTTTTTTGCCTTTGAGTGGCCGAGCAGGTGGTATTTTTTCCGTGTTGCAAACCTCTCTGTATACATCCACAAGAGATACCTGAAGAGGGGTGTAATTGTGGTATTTTTTTATTTTCTCTCCATGTTGATCTTCCTTCTTTCTGGAATCTTTGTTTTTATCCCGGGGGTGAATCCGGCCTTCGAGGTCTCTCCTAATCGGGAGTTTTCCTCTATGTTGATGTACTTTTCCGCTCGTTCCTGCACCTCGTTCAGAGATGTGGGGTATTTCTTTGATATAGATTGACTAAAGGGCCCTTCTCACAAGCCATTAATGAGGCCCATAATAGCGGCTTCCGTTGGTAGGTTCTGTATGTCCATGCATGTCTTGTTGAATCTTTCCATGTAGTTGCGAAGGGTTTCCCGTTCTCCTTGTCTGATTCCCAATAGGCTAGGAGCATATTTAGCCTTGTCTTTTTGAATGGAGAATCTGGCCAGGAATTTCTTGGCCATGTCGTTGAAACTTGAGATGGATCTAGGAGGGAGGTTGTCGAACCATCTAATTGCCATCTTTGTCAAAGTAGTCGGAAAGTCTTTACAACGAACTGCATCTGAGGCGTCGGTGAGGTACATTCTGCTTCTGAAATTGCTGAGATGATGGCCGAGATCTTTAGTGCCATCGTATAAGGTCATGTCTAGGAGTTTAAAGTCTTTTGGGATTTTCATCTATATGATCTCCTTGGTGAATGGGTTTTGCTCCTTGCGGGAGCTATATTTGGGAGGGGATCGACTGGCTTTAGTCTTGACATCGGCTTCAAGTTTTATGAGTTTGTTCTCCAATTCCCGGCGTCGCCTTATTTCCCTTTGTAGGACTTTCTCGGCCTCTCGTTGACGTAGGGCTTCTTTTTCAAGTTGTTTTAACCGGTCTTGAAGTGCATCCATGGCTCCCTCGTTTGGGGAGTTCTTCTTGTTGTTAATTTGGGAAGTATCTTTTGGTGTGGTGTCCACATTTTTTTGCGGCATTCTTTTTTCTAGATCTGAAGTGTGGTCATTGTCATGGTTGTCTGCCATGGTGATGGGATGACTTCCAAGCTCCCCGGCAATAGCAACAATGATTCCAGGGTTACCTGAAACTATAGGTCGATCTCGGATGAGATCTTCTGAACTGGTCGGAGCTGTTGTATCTGACCTGTTGGACTTGGTGATGGTGCCGATCCTTCATCACAGGAGGGTGGTGGTACCTGCAAGGGACTCCGATGCTTAATTTAGCAAGGGTATTAAGCAGGTATTGAGTAAAATCAGAGTATGAGTTATACCTGGGTACTCCAGTGTATTTATAATGGCGTAGAGTGACCTTTTTAGATAAGATAAGTTAGTTATCTTATCTTATCTTTATCTTATCTTCAAGTGAAGTCATCTTATCTTCAATGGAGCCGCCCTTCTCCCTGCAGGCTTGGGCTGCCTTAGGATTTGGGGTGTGGTCCTTTATTTGGGCCCTTTTTGGGCTCTCCTGGCGATTTGGCCGAGCTCTTTGAGAAGAGGTTGGATTCTCCTGACCTGAAGAGGTCGGTCGCTTTGTTTGTAGAACCTCCCGGGTCGGACAGCTTGACCCAAGGTATGAACACAGACTATACCAATACATAACCAAAACAAGAAATATAAAAAAGATCACAAGGGGTCTACGTTCGACCCAGTAAGAACATCTTTAGAAGAAGGAGGCCTGGTCGAGATCGGGACAGTATTGACGACTCCATCTGGCCCATTCAGAATCTCCAGGTCAGCCTCGGGCTCAGGAGTGACCGCCTCGGCAGAAGGAGCTGCAGTGGCAGATGCCTTAGGTGGTGACACAAGGGGAGGACCCTCGTCCTCATCATTAGGGGCAGGCACAATCTTGCCATCCTCCACCACATTGTCCATGCTAAAAAGAGAGAGGTCAATATCGAGAGCAAGAACTTAGACCTAGGCCTTCAGAATTTCATACATATCAGTCGTACTGCTCATCAAATGCCTTTGAAGCTCGGCACATTCATCCTGGGCATATTGAAGCCTCTCCTTTGTTTCCAACAGCTCGCTATAGGTTCGAGTATAGCTCTCTTTATACTTTTTAGCAGTCTCCTCAGCCAGGTTAGCAGCTGCCTCAGCCTCAGTAGTTCCAGACTTCTCCTTTCCAACATCAAGTTCCAATTTAGCCACCTTGGCATCCAGCTCATCTTTCAAAGCCTTAATCCTATCATACTCAGACTTAGCATCCTCTATAAAAGCCTTGGTGGCATGAACCAGGGACTCCCGGATAACTCGGGATAAGGCACACCAAGATTGGCCATTCGAATACTATTGCTTGTTATGAAGTCCAGGTGGTGAAGGATTGACACATCGTCAGTTGAAACCTGACCATAACGAGCAATCAACTCTGTGGCTCAAATTCTTTGTCATCTAAATTATAAGTTCCAACAGTCTTTTACTTTTTGGGAGGAGCACCAGCATAAGTAGGAGAGGAGGCAACACCAGAGGTCATCCGAGACGGGTCAGACGAAACTGTCCGAACTCTCAGGGTCGGGATAATCTTCCTCGAACCCTGAGACTCAGCCGCCGACTTCTTCGGAGGCAGCTGTGCCAAAGACCCCTCCTCCAACGTCTTATTTGACGAATTATAGACAGCCACCGACTTCTTGGCCTTCCGAAAAGACTTCATAGAGTTCGAAGATTTAACAATCTCTAAAAAGAAGACAGGAAAACAATTACACAGTTGGAAAAGGATAAATTCACAAACGATAGAAGAAAATTATTTGTAAAGAAAGAGGTCGGATGCTACCTAGCTCAGCACGAAGGAGGGAAGGATCTCCTAAAAATCTCTTTGTATCCAGATGAGGAGGTTCCCCCCAATGCTCCTCTAATACACCCACAAAGGCCTGTTCTACCTCATCTAAACTTTCCCAAAGGTACTTAGGGGCTACAGGTTTTTTTTGCCGACATAAAGGAAAAGTAGGTTCATCATTTTCATCCAAAAAGAAAGGGCGAACATTCTCAACAGCTCAGACTTTAAAATAGTAGTTCTTGAAGTCCCGAAAAAATTCGTCAAACATCGAAAACACTTTCTTCCCTTGGGTAGCTCGGAAGGAAATACAGGAAGCCTTCTTCTTGGCCACCCCAGGTTTTGTCAACACAAACAGGTAAAGAAAAAGGGATATTGTAGGTTGGACACCAAGCTCTTGGCACAATAACTGAAAAATCTTCATGAAAGCCCAAGAGTTCGGATGAAGCTGTGATGGGGCCACATTACAGGTCCACAGGAGTTTAGTTTCAAAAGTAGTAAAAGGAAGGGTAATGCCTAGCTGGCAAAAGTAGTAGTCATAGGCATAGAAGAAAGGACGCTCTCCCTGAGTTAAAGGAGGGAAACTAACCCTCTCTTCAGGATTGGGCGACAACAGTTCATAATTCTTCTCGTCCTCCCTATTACTACACACCCTATGGAACCTCCTAAGCCTCTCACAGTACTCCAGATCGGCCACAGTAACAAACATCAGGACTATTAAATCTAACCAATCGGCCATACCAGCAGGGACTTTGGTGGACATCTCGATAATGTTCTTACGAGAAGACATAAAGCAACTATACCTACAATAAGAAAAAGAAAGGGGGTCACTACCAAACAACTCGGACAGTAACAGAATGGCAAGAAACAATCAACAAGCGTCAGGTATGGCAACAAAAGGGAACCCCAGGACTCACGAAGACGAAAGGATCAACACCAAAATCCCAGGGGCACCTTTTGGAGGCAACAACAGAGCAGAATACAGAAAAGGAAATGACGCAAAAGTCAGAGCCCTAACCCTCTCAAACAAAAGAAATACAATGAGGCAAACAAAAACCTAGATACCAACATTTCTTCACATAAACAGCAAGACAAAAAGATTATAACTTTTAAGAAATAAAAGGCATGCAATAATCGCCAGGAAAGCTTCAACCTTTTTGTAAGGAGAAAAGCAAAGATCAAAACTTTGTACATAAAGAGAACATGCAAGAGTAAAGCGCAAAGGAGGGCGACAAATAAAACACACAAAATAAAAAAGGCATGAAGAAAAAGCACCAACTTATAGAAGAAGATAAACGAGCAAGCAGCAAGCCACGAACAAATCTTCACTAAAGATAATGGAAACTCCAAAAAATCCTAGAAAGGAATAATTTGGAATGATAGGGCAATCAAAGGAAGAACAAAAGGAAGAAAGTAAGAAACTGAAAACCAAGGTTTAAGGCTTTTTCAATTTCAAAATAAAGCGAGGGAATGGAACTGCAAAACAGAATAAAAGCCCAATCAATAGGCATTAAAAGCGCGTGCACATTCCCAAGGAGGTAACCCCCCTCGAAGAACAAATGAAACAATAAAAGAGCGAAGGCAAAAAATGCTTCGTATTTAAAAACAAAATTCAAGAACAAATTGGACGAAGATGCTTGAGCACGACTTCCTCATAGGAGTCGAAGTTTAAAAAACACGACCTCAAGAGAAAGATTGAAGCTCAAGCAGGGGCACTGTTCATACACCGGTCTAACCTGTAAAGTCTGGATTGAACGTTGACAAAAGCGACCGACCTCTTAGAAGGTTGGTCTGCACCGACCTCTTCTCAAAGAGCTCGGCCAAATCACCATAGGCCCAAAACAGGCCCAAAGTAGAAGGACACAGCCCACCTGAAGGCAGTTGGCCAAAAGATAAGTGATCTCACCCACAAAAAGATAAGATAAGATAACTAAATTTATCTCAAAGAAGGTCACTCCATACCATTATAAATACACTAGAGTACCCAGGTATAACTCACACTCCAATTCTACAAAAAAACCTGCCTAAAGCCCGTGTTAACTTAAGCATTGGAATCTCTTGTAGGTACCTGGTGGACGAAATTGTGATCCTTGATTAATGGCCCTTTGGTATGTGCCAAAGAGAACTAATTTAACTAACTGATTACTTTCTTTTCACAACTTCGTTCAACTAACCAGCAAGTGCACTGGGTCATCCAAGTAATACCTTACGTGAGTAAGGGTCGATCCCACGGAGATTATTGGTTTGAAGCAATCAATATTTATTTTATTAGTCTTAGTTAGGATGTCAACAAGGTTATTTGGATTAAAAGTGAAATTACTAGATTTGATTATAAAAATAAAAGAGGGAACAATGTTACTTTGTTTTGCAGTACTGGGGAATATGTTGGAGTTTTGGAGATGCTTTGTCCTCTGACTTCAACTCTTTCTTGAAATCCTCTTCTCACACGCAGGTTCCTTCCATGGCAAGCTCTATGTAGGGTGTCACCGTTGTCAGTGGCTACTTCCCATCCTCTCAGTGAAAACGTTCCTATGCTCTGTCACAGCACGGCTAATCATCTGTCGGTTCTCAATCAGGTTGGAATAGAATCCATTGATTCTTTTGCGTCTGTCACTAACGCCCAGCCCTCAGGAGTTTGAAGCACGTCACAGTCATTCAATCCCGGAATCCTACTCGGAATACCACAGACAAGGTTTAGACTTTCCGGATTCTCATGAATGCCGCCATCAATCCGGCTTATACCACGAAGATTCTGTTGGGGAATCTAAGAGATACTCATTCAGTCTGATGTAGAACGGAGGTGGTTGTCAGGCACACGTTCATGGATTGAGGAAGGTGATGAGTGTCACGGATCATCACCTTCTTCACAATTAAGCGCGAATAAACATCTTAGATAAGAACAAGCGTGTTTGAATGGAAAAACAAAGGAATTGTATTAAATCATCGAGACGTTGCAGAGCTCCTCACCCCCAACAATGGAGTTTAGAGACTCATGCCGTCACAAAGTATATAATTCAGATCTGAAAATGTCATGAGGTACAAGAAATGTCTGTAAAGGTTGTTTAAATAGTAAACTAGTACCCTAGGTTTACAGAAAATGAATAAACTAAGATAATTGGTGCAGAAATCCACTTCTGGGGCCCACTTGGTGTGTGCTGGGGCTGAGACTAAAGCTTTCCACGTGTGGAGGCCTTTCTTGGCGTCAAACTCCAGGTTATGACGTGTTTTGGGCGTTCAACTCCGGATCATGACGTTTTTCTGGCGTTTAACTCCAGACAGCAGCATGAACTTGGCGTTTAACGCCAAGGTACGTCGTCTATCCTTGCGCAAAGTATGGACTATTATATATTGCTGGAAAGCCCTCGATGTCTACTTTCCAAAGCCGTTGAGAGCGCGCCAATTGGACTCCTGTAGCTCCAGAAAATCCATTTCGAGTGCAGGGAGGTCAGGATCCAACAGCATCAGCAGTCCTTTTTCAGCCTAAGTCAGATTTTTGCTCAGCTCCCTCAATTTCAGCCAGAAAATACCTGAAATCACAGAAAAACACACAAACTCATAGTAAAGTCCAGAAATATGATTTTTTGCCAAAAAACTAATAATATTCTACTAAAAACTAACTGAAACATGCTAAAATCTACATGAAATTACCCCCAAAAAGCGTACAAAATTTCCGCTCATCAGTACCACCACCCTCCGGTGACCAAGGATCAGCAGCACCTCAAGATCCAGCAAGTCGGACACAATAGCTCCGAGATCAACTTTCAGTTTTAGGTAACCCTCGGAATACTATTAACTAAAATCCATATAGAAAACCACAAAACAATCTCCCACATCTACCTACTATCCACCCAGTAACCCCTCAGCTAACCACAATAACTTTCATCTACCATCTACATCCCACACTCAACCACAATAACCACAAGAATTCTAAAGAATCTCTAACTTGGAGATGATGATGGAGAAATCGATAAAGCATCAAGAACTGGCCAACAAGAATCATGAGGCTTCAATGAGGAATTTGGAGAGGTAAATTAGGCAATTGTCCAAGCAACCAGCTGAAAGACCAACCAATGCATTCCCAAGTAACACAATTCCCAACCCCAAAGAAGAATGCAAGAAAATTTAACTCAGAAGTGGAAGGACACTGGAAAATGACAAAGTTGACAGCAAGAAAAAAGAACAAATAGAGGAGAGAAAGCATGACAAAAAAGATTCCAAGAAGGAGGAGTCACAAGCTTCAAGAAAGGGAAAGCAAGTCATGAAAGAGCAACCACAAGAGGAAAGAAAGGACGTGAAGCCTTATATCCCTTTTCTGCCACACCCTTAGAGGCTACAAAAAGATCTCAAAGACTAGCAATTTCTGACGTTCCCAGAGATTTTCAAGAAGCTGGAAATCAACCTCCCACTTGCTGAAGCATTGGAGCAAATGCCATTATATGCAAAACTCCTGAAGAAACTCATCAACAAGAAGAGAAGCTAGAAGGAAAAGGAGACAGTGATTGGTGCACGAAATTGCAGTCACACTTTTGCAATTCCGCACAACTAACCAGCAAGTGCACTGGGTCGTCCAAGTAATACCTTACGTGAGTAAGGGTCGATCCCACAGAGATTGTCGGCTTGAAGCAAGCTATGGTTATCTTGTAAATCTTAGTCAGGATATCAGAAATTATTAGGATTAATTGTGAAAAGTAAAAGAACATGAAATAAGTACTTGTTTTGCAGTGATAGAGAATAGGTTGAGGTTTTGGAGATGCTCCATCTTCTGAATCTCTGCTTTCCTACTGTCTTCTTCTTCAAGCACGCAAGGCTCCTTCCATGGCAAGCTGTATGCAAGGGTTTCACCGTTGTCAGTGGCTACCTCCCATCCTCTCAGTGAAAAATGTTCAACGCACCCTGTCACGGCACGGCTATCCATCTGTCGGTTCTCAATCAGGCCGGAATAGAATCCAGTGATTCTTTTGCTTCTGTCACTAACGCCCCGCCCTCAGGAGTTTGAAGCTCGTCACAGTCATTCAATCATTGAATCCTACTAAGAATACCACAGACAAGGTTTAGACCTTCCGGATTCTCTTGAATGCCGCCATCAGTTCTAGCTTATACCACGAAGATTCTGATTAAAGAATCCAAGAGATATCTACTTAATCTAAGGTAGAACGGAGGTGGTTGTCAGGCACACGTTCATAGTTGAGAATGATGATGAGTGTCACGGATCATCACATTCATCTGGGTTAAGAACAAGTGATATCTTAGAATGGAAGCAAGCATGATTGAATGAAAAACAGTAGTAATTGCATTAATCCATCAAGACACAGCAGAGCTCCTCACCCCCAACCATGGGGTTTAGAGACTCATGCCATGGAAGGTACACAAAGAAACGTGTAAAGTGTCATGAGGTACAGATACAATGTCAAAAGATCCTATTAATAGTGAACTAGTAACCTAGGGTATACAGAGATGAGTAAATGACATAAAAATCCACTTCCGGACCCACTTGGTGTGTGCTTGGGCTGAGCATTGAAGCTTTCATGTGTAAAGACTTTTTTTGGAGTTAAACGCCAACTTTCATGCCAGTTTGGGCGTTTAACTCCAATTTTTATTCCAGTTCCAGCGTTAAACGCTGGAAATTCTGAGGCTGATTTGCAACGCCGGTTTGGGCCATCAAATCTCGGGCAAAGTATGGACTATTATACATTTCTGGAAAGCCCAGGATGTCTACTTTCCAATGCCGTTGAGAGCGCGCCAATTGGGCTTCTGTAGCTCCAGAAAATCCACTTCGAGTGCAGGGAGGTCAGAATCCAACAGCATCTGCAGTCCTTTTCAGTCTCTGAATCAGATTTTTGCTCAGGACCCTCAATTTCAGCCAGAAAATACCTGAAATCCCAGAAAAACACACAAACTCATAGTAAAGTCTAGAAAAGTGAATTTTAAATAAAAACTAATAAAAATATACTAAAAACTAACTAGATCATACTAAAAACATACTAAAAACAATGCCAAAAAGCGTATAAATTATCCGCTCATCACAACACCAAACTTAAATTGTTGCTTGTCCCCAAGCAACTGAAAATCAAAGTAGGATAAAAAGAAGAGAATATACTATAGACTCCAAAATATCAAGGAAACTTAGCTCCAATTAGATGAGCGGGACTAGTAGCTTTTTGCTCCCGAACAGTTTTGGCATCTCACTTTATCTTTTGAAGTTCAGAATGATTGGCATCTATAGGAACTCAGAACTCAGATAGTGTTATTGATTATCCTAGTTAAGTATAATGATTCTTGAATATAGCTAGTGTACGAGTCTTGGCTGTGGCCCAAAGCACTCTGTCTTCCAGTATTACCACCGGATACATACATGCCACAGACACATAATTGGGTGAACCTTTTCAGATTGTGACTCAGCTTTGCTAGAGTCCCCAATTAGAGGTGTCCAGGGTTCTTAAGCACACTCCTTTTTGCCTTGGATCACAACTTTATTTCTTTCTTTTTCTCTTTCTTTTTTTTTGCGAAATTTTTTTTTTGTATTCACTACTTTTTCTTGCTTCAAGAATTAATCTGATGATTTTTCAGATCCTCAATAACAGTTCTCTTTTCCCTTCATTCTTTCAAGAGCCAACAATTTTAACATTCTCAAAACAACAAATTCAAAAGACATATGCACTGTTCAAGCATTCATTCGGAAAACAAAAATTATTGTCACCACATCAAACTAATTCAACTAGTTTCAAAGATAAATTCGAAATCCTGTACTTCTTGTTCTTTTGTGATTAAAGCATTTTTCATTTAAGAGAGGTGATGGATTCATAGGACACTCATAGCTTTAAGACATGAATTTTAAATTTTATTAATTATGAATTAAGAACAAGACTCAAAAATAGATATAAGATGAGACTAAAAATAGAGAACAAAAATTTAAATAGGCTCCTAATGATAGAGGTTTTCACAGAGTTAGGACTCAACAACCTTGATTTTGAGAAGTGGATGCTCCCTCAAATTGAGGGGAGAATTTTTGGCGTTTCAGTTCTTGAAGTTCACGCCCCTGCTTCTCTTGTTCCTTCAGCAATTTGCAGAGCATGCAGTTCTGATTCTGCTGTTCTTCCTTAAGTTGCTCCATAGTTTCTTGCAACTTGGTGATAGATGCTTCTAGGCTGGCCCAGTAGCCAATTTCAAGAAATTCAGGGAGGAACTCCTGCGCCCTCCTTTTGATAGAGTTGTCTTGCATTTGTCCTTCCATTGACTTCTTGGTGATTGGGTGTTCAATGGGTATGAATTCATCTACTCCCATCTTTACCCCAGCCTCTTTACAGAGCAAGGAGATCAAGCTTGGGTAAGCCAGTTTGGCTTCAGTGGAATTCTTATTTGCAATTGTGTAGATCTCACAAGCAATCACATGATGAACCTCCACTTCTTTTCCAAGCATAATGCAATGAATCATCACTGCTCTCTTGATAGTGACCTCAGAACGGTTGCTAGTGGGCAGTATGGAACGCCCAATAAAGTCTAGCCAACCTCTTGCAATTGGTTTGAGGTCTCCCCTCTTGAGTTGGTTTGGGACACCCTTTGAATTGGTTATCCACTTAGTTCCAGGGAGGCATATGTCCTCTAGAACTTAATCCAACCCTTTGTCTGCTCTCACCATTCTCCTATTAAAGGATTCAGGATCATCCTGTAGTTGAGGCAATTTGAAGATTTCTCTTATTTTGTCCAGATGGAAGTACATAACTTTCCCTCTGACCATGGTTCTGTAAGTATGGTAAGCAGTTCCAGTCATTCTCTGCTTATCTGTTAGCCACAGATTTGAGTAGAATTCCTGAACCATATTTCTTCCAACCTTTATCTCAGGATTGGTTAGAACTTCCCATCATCTGTTTCGAATTTGCTCTTGGATCCCCGGATATTCATCTTCTTTCAGATCAAATTTAACTTCCGGGATCACTGACCTCAGACCCATTATTTTGTGATAATGGTCTTCATGTTCTTTGGTTAAGAACTTCTCTTGATTCCAAAGATTCTTTGGATTATTCTCTTTCTTTCCTCTTAAATTGGTTTGTTTTCCCTTAGGAGCCATGATCTTGATGAATCTTGGCTTAGTGATCACGGAAAAGCACACCAAACTTAGAGGTTTGCTTGTCCTCAAGCAAAAGAAAGGAAAGAAGAGAGAGAGGAGAAGAGCAAATTCGAATGGTGTGGGGGAATGAGGAGGCCGAACGTGTTTTTAAAAGGAGGGGGAAGGAGATTTCGAAAAAAATTGAAAGGAGATTTGAGAAGATATGGAGAGAATTTGAGAGAAGGGTGAGTTTTTGAATAAGATTTGGGATTGATTTGAGAGAGATTTGAAGAATGATTTTGATTTTTGAAGATTTGAAAGTGAATGATGAAAGGTTGAGATGTGTTTATGTAGAAAAGTATGGGTAAGAAAAGGAAAGTTTGAAAAAAATTTGATTGGAAAACAAAATCTTGGTCCCCCACCTTTCTGGCGTTAAACGCCCAGAATGGCATCCATTCTGGCGTTTAACGCCCATTTGTTGCCCATTGTGGGCGTTTAACGCCCAGCCAGGTGCCCTGGCTGGCGTTAAACGCCAGAATTCCCTTTATCACTGGGCGTTTAGCACCTGGCTGGCGTTAAACGCCAGAATTCCCTTTATCACTGGGCGTTTTGCTAAACGCCCAGGATGCTGCACACCTGGCATTAAACGCCCATAATGGTGCCCACTCTGGCGTTTAACGCCCAAAATGGCACCTTTACTGGCGTTAAACGCCCAGAGTGGTGCCCATTCTGGCGTTTAACGCCCAAAGTACCCCTTACTGGCGTTTTTTCGCCAGTAAGCTCTTTTTCTCTGCTTTTTGCACTGAATCCTTCTGTAACTCTGTGAATTCCTTCATTTTTGATACTTGCCTTTGTAAAAACAAAACATATAACCTGCTAATGACTGGGTTGCCTCCCAGCAAGCGCTTCTTTACTGTCTTTAGCTGGACCTTTACTGAGAATCACTCAAGCCTCAGTTTTGAGCATTCCTGCTCAAAATTACCTTCAAGATAATGCTTGATTCTCTGTCCATTAACAATGAACTTTTTGTCAGAATCAATATCCTGAAGCTCAACATATCCATATGGTGACACTCCTGTAATCACATATGGACCCATCCACCGGGATTTAAGTTTTCCTGGAAACAATCTGAGCCTAGAGTTGAAGAGCAGAACTTTTTGTCCTGGCTCAAAGACTCTGGATGACAACTTCTTGTCATGCCACTTCTTTGCCTTTTCCTTATAAATCTTTGCATTTTCAAAGGCATTGAGTCTGAACTCCTCTAACTCATTTAGCTGGAGCAATCTTTTTTCACCAGCTAACTGAGCATCCATGTTTAGGAATCTGGTTGCCCAGTAGGCTTTATGTTCCAGTTCCACGAGCAGATGACAGGCCTTCCCATACACCAGTTGGTATGGAGAGGTTCCTATAGGAGTCTTGAATGCTGTTCTGTATGCCCACAGAGCATCATCCAAACTCTTTGCCCAATCCTTCCTTCGGGCTATCACAGTCCGTTCTAGGATTCTTTTTAGCTCTCTGTTAGAGACTTCAGCTTGCCCATTTGTCTGTGGATGATACGGAGTTGCCACTTTGTGACTAATTCCATATCTGACCATAGCAGAGTATAGCTGTCTATTGCAGAAATGAGTGCCCCCATCACTGATTAGTACTCTGGGAACACCAAACTTGCTGAAGATGTGTTTTTGGAGGAATTTCAGCACGGTCTTGGTATCATTAGTGGGTGTAGCAATTGCTTCTACCCACTTAGATACATAGTCCGCTGCCACCAGAATGTAAGTGTTTGAGTATGATGGTGGGAATGGACCCATGAAGTCAATTCCCCATACATCAAACAATTCTATCTCTAATATCCCTTGTTGAGGCATGGCATATCCGTGAGGCAAGTTACCAGCTCTTTGGCAACTGTCACAGTTACGCACAAACTCTCGGGCATCTTTATAGAGAGTAGGCCAGTAGAAGCCACATTGGAGGACTTTAGTGGCTGTTCGCTCACTTCCAAAATGTCCTCCATACTGTGATCCATGGCAGTGCCATAGGATCCTTTGTGCTTCTTCTCTGGGTACACATCTGCGGATCATTCCGTCTGCACATCTCTTAAAGAGATATGGCTCATCCCATAGGTAGTACTTGGCATCTGAAATTAATTTCTTTCTTTGCACTCTGCTGTACTCCTGGGGTATGAACCTCACAGCTTTATAGTTTGCAATATCTGCAAACCATGGAGCTTCCTGAATGGCAAAGAGTTGCTCATCTGGGAAAGTCTCAGAAATCTCAGTAGAAGGGAGGGACGCCCCAGCTACTGGTTCTATTCGGGACAGATGATCAGCTACCTGGTTCTCTGTCCCTTTTCTGTCTCTTATTTCTATATCAAACTCTTGCAGAAGCAACACCCATCTTATTAGCCTGGGTTTTGAATCCTGCTTTGTGAGTAAGTATTTAAGAGCAGCATGGTCAGTGTACACAACCACTTTGGATCCTACTAGATAGGATCTAAACTTGTCAATGGCATAGACCACTGCAAGTAACTCTTTTTCTGTGGTTGTGTAATTCTTCTGTGCATCATTTAGAACACGGCTGGCATAATAAATGACGTGCAGAAGTTTGTTATGCCTCTGTCCCAACACTGCACCAATGGCATGGTCACTGGCATCACACATTAGTTCAAATGGCAATGTCCAGTCTGGTACAGAGATGACTGGTGCTGTGACCAGCTTGGCTTTCAGGGTCTCAAATGCCTGCAGACACTGTGTATCAAACACAAATGGTGTGTCAGCAGCTAGCAGATTACTCAGAGGTTTTGCAATTTTCGAAAAATCCTTTATAAATCTTCTGTAGAATCCTGCATGCCCCTGAAAGCTTCTGATTGCCTTAACATTGGCAGGTGGTGGTAATTTTTCAATTACCTCTACCTTTGCCTTATCCACCTCTATTCCCCTGCTTGAAATTTTGTGTCCAAGGACAATTCCTTCAGTCACCATAAAGTGACATTTCTCCCAGTTTAAAACCAGGTTAGTCTCTTGGCACCTTTTCAGGACAAGTGCTAGGTGGTTAAGACAGGAGCTGAATGAGTCTCCATATACTGAGAAGTCATCCATGAAGACTTCCAGGAATTTCTCCACCATATCAGAGAAGATGGATAACATGCATCTCTGAAAGGTTGCAGGAGCATTACACAGACCAAAAGGCATCCTCCTGTAGGCAAACACGCCAGAAGGGCAAGTAAATGTTGTTTTCTCTTGGTCCTGAGGATCTACTGCAATTTGGTTGTAACCTGAATAGCCATCCAAAAAGCAGTAATAATCATGACCAGCTAGTCTTTCTAGCATTTGGTCTATGAATGGTAAAGGAAAATGATCCTTTCTGGTGGTTGTATTGAGCCTTCTGTAGTCAATACACATACGCCACCCTGTGACTGTTCTTGTAGGAACCAGTTTATTTTTTTATTATGAACCACTGTCATGCCTCCCTTCTTGGGGACAACTTGTACAGGGCTCACCCAGGGGCTATCAGAAATAGGATAAATAATCCCAGCCTCTAGTAATTTAGTGACCTCTTTCTGCACCACCTCCTTCATGGCTGGATTTAGCCTCCTCTGTGGTTGGACCACTGGTTTGGCATTATCCTCCAACAGGATCTTGTGCATGCATCTAGCTGGGCTAATGCCCTTAAGATCACTTATGGACCACCCAAGAGCTGTCTTGTGTGTCCTTAGCACTTGAATCAGTGCTTCCTCTTCCTGTGGATTTAAAGCAGAGCTTATAATCACTGGAAAAGTGTCACCCTCTCCCAGAAATGCATACTTCAGGGATGGTGGTAGTGGTTTGAGTTCAGGTTTGGGAGGCTTATCCTCCTCCTGAGGAATTTTCGAAAATTCCTTTGTTTCCTCTGGTTCTTCTTGATCAGGTTGAGCATCCTTGAAGATGTCCTCAAGCTCTGATTCTAGGCTTTCAGTCATATTGATCTCTTCTACCAGAGAGTAAATAATGTCAGCGCCCATGCAGTCATTTGGTGTGTCTGGATGCTGCATAGCTTTTACAGCATTCAACTTGAACTCATCCTCATTGACTCTCAGGGTTACTTCCCCTTTTTGTACATCAATAAGAGTTCGTCCAGTTGCTAGGAAAGGTCTTCCTAGAATGAGAGTTGTACTCTTGTGCTCCTCCATTTCCAGCACCACAAAGTCAGTTGGAAAGGCGAATGGCCCAACCTTGACAATCATGTCCTCTATTATGCCTGATGGATGTTTAATGGAGCCATCAGCAAGTTGGAGGCATATCCGGGTTGGTTTGACTTCTTCAGTCAACCCAAGCTTTCTGATAGTGGATGCAGGTATTAGATTGATACTTGCTCCAAGATCACATAGGGCTGTCTTGGTGCAAGCACCTTCTAATGTGCATGGTATCATAAAGCTTCCTGGATCTTGAAGCTTTTTTGGTAAGTTTTTCAAGATGACTGCACTACATTCTTCAGTGAGTAATATTTTTTCAGTTTCTCTCCAATCCTTCTTATGACTTAAGATCTCTTTCATGAACTTAGCATAAGAAGGTATTTGCTCAAGTGCCTCTGCAAACGGAATCTTTATTTCAAGAGTCCTTAGATAGTCTGCAAAGCGAGCAAACTGCTTATCCTGTTCCGCTTGGCGGAGTTTCTGAGGATAAGGCATCTTGGCTTTATATTCTTTAACCTTAGATGCTGTAGATTTATTCCTTACAGAAGTGGTTGAAGAAGCCTTTTTAAAGGGATTACTATCAGCACTCTCAGGTGTCTGATCCTCCCTTGGCGTCTGAACGCCAGAATTGGGTGAAGATTGGGCGTTTAACGCCAACTTCTCTCCCTTCTCTGGTGTTTGAACGCCAGAACTGGGCAGGGAATGGGCATTTAACGCCAGCTTTCCCCCCTTTTCTGGCGTTTGAACGCCAAAAGTGTTCCTCTCTGGGCTCTTATTGTCCTCAGAGGGATTTTGAACAGTGGTTTGGTTATCCTCTGTTAATTGTTCCTTATTTGGCTTTTTGCTACTTTGAGCAGTGTTATTCAATGTCTTCCCACTCCTCAGTTGAACTGCTTGACATTCTTCTGTTATCTGTTTAGATATCTGCTGTTTTGCTTGATTCAACTGCAGTTCTATGTTCTTGTTAGCAACTTTAGTTTCATGGAGCATCTCTTTAAATTCTGCTAACTGTTCTGTCATCAGGAGCAATTGTTGATTAAGCTCAATCATCTGTTCTTGAGGATTAGGATTAGTGGCTAGTGCCATGACTTCCTCTTTTGGAGAGAACTCATTGCTAGAGTACAAATATTAGTTTCTAGCAACAGTGTCTATAAGCTCTTGAGCTTCTTCAATTGTCTTCCTCATGTGTATAGATCCACCAGCTGAGTGGTCTAAAGACATCTGAGCTTTTTCTGTAAGCCCATAGTAGAAGATGTCTAATTGTACCCACTCTGAAAACATTTCAGAGGGGCATTTTCTTAGCATACCTCTATACCTCTCCCAGGCATTGTAAAGGGATTCATTATCCTCTTGTTTAAAGCCTTGGATGTCCAGCCTTAGCTGTGTCATCCTCTTTGGAGGGTAAAAGTGATTCAGGAATTTGTCTGATAACTGTTTCCATGTCTTTATGCTTGCTGTAGGTTGGTTATTCAACCACCTTTTAGCTTGATCTTTTACAGCAAATGGAAACAGTAATAGTCTGTAGATGGTGGACGAAATTGTGATCACTTGTATGTATTTATAAAAGATGTATACTCTGAGGACATTGTTTATTTTCTTCACAATCTCGTTCAACTAACCAGCAAGTGTACTGGGTCGTCCAAGTAATAACCTTACGTGAGTAAGGGTCGAATCCACAGAGATTGTTGGTATGAAGCAAGCTATGGTCACCTTGCAAATCTCAGTCAGGTAGAAAAAAGAGGAATTGTAATTATAATAAATAAAAAGGAATAATAAAAGGGATAGAAGACTTATGCAGATTCATTGGTAGGAATTTCAGATAAGCGGATGGAGATGCTGTAGAGCTCTTGGACGCCTGCTCTCCTACTCCTTCTACTCAATCCTTCTTACTCCTTTCCATGGCAAGCTTTGTATAGGGGTTCACCATCAACTGTGGCTACTTTCATTCCTCACGGGGAAATAACCTGTGCGGCTGTCACTCGCACAGCTAACCAGTCTGGAGGCATCACCCGTGGCTGATGGCTACATCCCATCCTCGCAGTGAAAACTATGCAACGCACTCTGTCACAGTACGGCTAATCACCGGTTGGTTCCCGCTCCTACTGGAATAGAATCCCTCTTTTGCGTCTGTCACTAACGCCCAGCAGGTTAAAGTTTGAAGCACGTCACGGTCATTCATGATCGGAATCCTACTCGGAACACCACAGACAAGGTTGGACTTTCCGGACTCCCAGGATCCTACTCGGAACACCACAGACAAGGTTGGACTTTCCGGATCCAGATGAATGCCGCCAACTATCTAACTTATACCACGAAGATTCTGTTGGGGAATCTAAGAGATACGCATTCAAGCTCTGTTGCATGTAGAACGGACATGGTTGTCAATCACTCGCGTTCATAAGTGAGAATGATAATGAGGGTAATCTGACTCATAACATTCATCATGTTCTTGGGTACGAATGAATATCTTGGAATAAGAATAAGAGAGATTTGAATAAAAGATAATAGAATTTCATTAATACTTGAGGTACAGCAGAGCTCCACACCCTTAATCTATGGTGTGCAGAAACTCCACCGTTGAAAATACATAAGCAAAGAGTTCAGGCATGGCCGAATGGCCAGCCCTCTCTAACGTGATCACAGGATCAAAATACAATCCAGGATGTCTAATACAATAGATAAATGTCCTATATATACTAGACTAGCTACTAGGGTTTACATGAGTAAGTAATTGATGCATAAATCCACTTCCGGGGCCCACTTGGTGTGTGCTTGGGCTGAGCTTGATGAATTCACGTGCTAAGGCATATCTTGGCGTCAAACTTCATGTTATGACGTGTTTTGGGCGTTCAACTCCGGATCATGACGTTTTTCTGGCGTTTAACTCCAGACAGCAGCATGAACTTGGCGTTCAACGCCAAGTTACGTCGTCATTCTTCGAATAAAGCATGGACTATTATATATTGCTGGAAAGCTCTGGATGTCTACTTTCCAACGCCGTTGAGAGCGCGCCAATTGGAGTTCTGTAGCTCCAGAAAATCCATTCCGAGTGCAGGGAGGTCAGATTCCAACAGCATCAGCAGTCCTTTTGTTAGCCTTCTTCAGAGTTTTGCTCAAATCCCTCAATTTCAGTCAGAATTTACCTGAAATCACAGAAAAACACACAAACTCATAGTAAAGTCCAGAAATGTGAATTTAACATAAAAACTAATGAAAACATCCCTAAAAGTAGCTCAAACTTACTAAAAACTATATGAAAACAATGCCAAAAAGCGTATAAATTATCCGCTCATCACAACACCAAACTTTAATTGTTGCTTGTCCCCAAGCAACTGAAAATCAAATAGGATAAAAAGAAGAGAATATACTATAAAGTCCAAAATATCAATGAATATTAATTTAATTAGATGAGCGGGACTTGTAGCTTTTTGCTTCTGAACAGTTTTGGCATCTCACTTTTTCCTTTGAAGTTTAGAGTGATTGGCTTCTCTAGGAACTTAGAATTTCAGATAGTGTTATTGACTTTCCTAGTTAAGCATGTTGATTCTTGAACACAGCTACTTATGAGTCTTGGCCGTGGCCCTAAGCACTTTGTTTTCCAGTATTACCACCGGATACACAAATGCCACAGACACATGACTGGGTGAACCTTTTCAGATTGTGACTCAGCTTTGCTAGAGTCCCCAGTTAGTGGTGTCCAGAGCTCTTAAGCACACTCTTTTGGATCACGACTTTAACCACTCAGTCTCAAGCTTTTCACTTGGACCTTCATGACACAAGCACATGGTTAGGGACAGCTTGATTTAGCCGCTTAGGCCTGGATTTAACTTCCTTGGGCCCTCCTATCCATTGATGCTCAAAGCCTTGGATCCTTTTTACCCTTGCCTTTTGGTTTTAAGGGCTATTGGCTTTTTCTGCTTGCTTTTTCTTTCTATTTTTTTTTTTCGCCACTTTTTTTTTTTCACTGCTTTTTCTTGCTTCAAGAATCAATTCATGAATTTTTCAGTTCATCAATAACATTTCTCTTTGTTCATCATTCTTTCAAGAGCCAACAATTTTAACACTCATAAACAACAAGATCAAAAATATGCACTGTTCAAGCATTCATTCAGAAAACAAAAATTATTGCCACCACATCAATATAATTAAATTAAATTCACTAATAATTTCGAAAATTATGTACTTCTTGTTCTTTTGAATTAAAACATTTTTCTTTTAAGAGAGGTGAAAGACTAATGGATTTTATTCATAGCTTTAAGGCATGGTTACACACTAATGATCATGAAATAGAGACACAAAAACATAGATAAACATAACACTTAAAAACCGAAAACAGAAAGAAAATAAAGAACAAGGAATGAATCCACCTCTAGTGGCGTCTTCTTCTTGAAGGACCAATGATGTTCTTCAACTCTTCTATGTCCCTTCCTTGCCTTTGTTGCTCCTCTCTCATAGCTCTTTGATCTTCTCTTATTTCTTGGAGAGTGAGGGCGTGTTCATGGTGTTCCACCCTTAGTTGTTCCACGTTTTGGCTCAAGTCTTCTAAGGAGGTACTGAGTTGCTCCCAATAGTTGTTGGGAGGAAAGTGCATTCCATGAGGCATTTGTTGATGAACTTCCTCATGTTCTCCTTGGGGGCCGTGAGGGACTTCCCTTGTTTGCTCCATCCTTTTCTTGGTGATGGGCTTGTCTTCTTCAATGGAGACATCTCCATCTATGATAACTCCAGCTGAGTAGCATAAATGGCATATGAGGTGGGGGAAGGCTAGCCGTGCCATGTATGAAGGCTTGTCAGCTATTTTGTAGAGTTCATTGACTATGACTTCATGAACCTCTACTTCTTCTCCAATCATGATGCTATGAATCATGATGGCCCGATCCACAGTAACTTCAGATCGGTTGCTTGTAGGGATGATGGATCTTTGGATGAACTCCAGCCATCCTCTAGCTACAGGCTTGAGGTCCAGTCTTCTTAGTTGGACTGGTTTGCCTTTGGAGTCTACTCTCCATTGGGCGCCTTCCACACAAATGTCCATTAGGACTTGGTCCAACCTTTGATTGAAGTTGACCCTCCTTGTGTAGGGGCGTTCATCACCTTGCATCATGGGTAGATGAAACGCCAACCTCACATTTTCCGGACTGAAATCGAAGTATTTCCCCCGAACCATTGTGAGATAGTTCTTTGGATTCGGGTTCATACTTTGATCATGGTTCCTTGTGATCCATGCATTAGCATAGAACTCTTGAACCATCAGTAATCCGACTTGTTGCATGGGGTTGGTTATGACTTCCCACCCTCTTCTTTGGATCTCATGTCGGATTTCCGGATACTCATTCTTTTTGAGCTTGAAGGGGACCTCAGGGATCACCCTCTTCTTTGCCACAACATCATAGAAGTGGTCTTGGTGGCTCTTGGAGATGAATCTCTCCTTTTCCCATGATTTGGAAGTGGAAGCTTTTGCCTTCCCTTTTCCTTTTCTTGAGGAAACTCCGGTCTTGGGTGCCATTGATGGTGAATGAAAAATAAAAAGCTAGGCTTTTTACCACACCAAACTTAAAATTTGCTCGTCCTCGAGCAAAAAAGAAAAGAAGAGTAGAAGAAGAAGAAGAGAATTTGGAAGAGAGGGAGAGAAGTGGGTTCGGCTATATGAGAGGAGAATGGGTAGTGTTGTGTGAAAAGGAAGAAGAAAAGGGAGGTATTTATAGGGAGGGGGGAGGGTTAGGTTTCGGCCATTTTGGGTGGGAATGGGTGGGAAATTGAATTTGAATGTAATGGGGGTAAGTGGGGTTTATGGGGAAGAGGAGGTTGATGTGAATGGTGCATGGGGTAATTGGGAAGAGAAATTGATGTGATTGGTGAAGGTTTTTGGGAAGGGTGACATTGAGAATGAGATTTGGAGTAGGAGAGTGTGAATCTATCTATATATTATAGGAGAGTAGTGGCTGATTGTTCAATCGACAAGTGGTGCGCTGAGTGATTGACACGTGGACAACACCCAAAATTGTAATGTCATATCTATTGAACCTGAAATGAAGAATAAAAAATAATAGTTATTAAATTATCGAATCTCGAAATGAATAAAAAATAATTGTTATTACGATGACAGAAACAGACATTTTATGTCTTTGAGATACAGAATTCACTATAAAAAGGAGCATGCATCTAATGTTCATACCTCTATCTTTCTACACATCACTTCTTCCAGTTTGAAAAAAGTGTCAAAGGCTAGCTGATTGTAGTGTTTCTCCTTTATCAAGCTAACCATGGCTGAATCGTTTGATTTGTTGATGGATGTCAGTCCGAAAAAGCTTGCATGGAACTTTTTGGTCCATGTTGTTCGTTTATGGAAAGCTCCTTGCCGGTACAATCCTAAGGAGATCAATAGTATTGAAATGGTTCTTCAAGATAGTCAGGCAAGTAATATTAATTGAATATAAACTACATGATCTTATACATTCACACATGCATTCCAAACTGAGCTGTATTTACTATCTTACACATGCATTCCAAACTGAGCTGTATTTACTATCTTACAGGGAGGGAGGATCCAAGCTTCGGTCCCTAAGGCGTTGGTACGTAGATGGAATGATAACATTGATGAGTTCAAGATGTATAAAATGTCAAATTTCATTGTTGTAGACAAGAGAGAAAAAACCAAGACATCTATGAATCGGTGGACCTTAAATTTCTCTCACCGAACTGTGGTGCTCTTGGTGGAGAATCCAACTTTCCCACTTCAAGCGTTTCGATTAACGCAAATTTCAGAGTTGTTGAATGCTGACAGGATCAATGACTCTCAATTAATAGGTGAGGCGAATACATTTACACTTCCTTAGTGTATAATTCATAACTACCTAACAATAAGATGGAAATCGCAGATATTATGGGTGAAGTGGTTGGAAAGGAAGATCCAAAGGAACTCATCACAAGCAAAGGGAAGGAAACGAAGCGTCTAGCTATTTTGGTTGAAGATCTTGAGTAAGTTGTGTTCGTGAATTATAGTGACATAATATAGGTTGTGTTATAATGATAATAAGGGTTAAACCTGTTTAATCACACTGATTTGCAGTAATTATCGTATTGGGTGTGTGTTGTTTGGGGACATGGTTGATCAAATACTACCATACCTAGATGATGGAAGAGTTGAACCATTGATAGTGGTCTTGCAGTTCTTCCGACCGAGTAGATGGAATGGTATGAATCTAAACCCTTTATCCTATACTATATAAATACAATGTACACATTAAGTGATGTCAGAAGTTTTCTCACTATCAGCTTTATAAATAAACAGAGAAAACCTCAGTACAGAGTCATTTCGACATTTCTAAGCTACGCATCAATCCCGATCTCGAGGAGGTTCGCGACTTTCGTGACAGGTTTGATCCACATTTCAATTTCTATAGATTCAAATTTTTTTTAACGGTCAGATGTAGCCAAGCATTAAAAAAATACTTTCGTTGTACCGCGTAGGAGGCTTGCCGCTATACCCTCAAATTTGGTCAGAATTAGTCAAGTCAACACAAACAACTCACATTCTGGGGCAGATGAACTTAAGCGGGGTGATGTGACGGTGAACACAATAGAGGAAGCACTAAACTCAACACAGGTCATACCATCACCTATTTAAATCCACGTTACATGATATGGCATTTACATAAACCCTCATGTATTTGCAGGAAGGCCCTTTGTGGATTGCTGGAACAATTGTGGCAATCAATTCTGGCAAGGATGATTGGTTTTACAAATCATGTAGAAAGTGTCCGAAGAAGGTTGAAACACCAATTGGAAATAGATACGAGTGTGGAAAGTGTGGCCACACTCACGGAAGTGCATCGTTAAGGTTTGTGTTCAGATTTACAATATGTTTTGGATGGACTATGTTATTGCAATTTACTAAGTTGTGCAATTTATATAATAGGTTTAAGGTTGAGGTGATGGCCTATGATGGCACTGGTAGCATAACACTGCTTCTATGGGATCGAGAAACGGTTCAACTATGTGGTAGACAAGCAGAACAGATCAAGGATGAGGAGGTTCATAGTAAATTATAACAAGTATTATGTCATGTACTTTATATAAATGTCAATGAAATAAACTATAACTTTAGACTTTTGTGATTTAATTTCAGGAACTTTATGCTGAAGGATACCCTGCAGCTCTTGAGAGCCTGTTAGAAAGAAAACTTCTTTTAAGGTGAATGTCAAATCCTCCAACATCAAGCTCTATGACCAGGTGTATACAGTGATGAAGGTCTGCGAGGATGATACAATTTTTGAAATGCATCTCCCAAATAAAACGTTCTCCACTGTAACTGTATGTGCTAAAAGTTTGTAGGTTCCTTGATTATATTGAGACTTTGAGCAGTTTATTTGGCTATAATATCTAAGTAGGAATATCTCCAATATGGTTGTAGGATACCGGGTGCAGTAACTCGGTGGATTTGTCAGCAGCTATGGTTGATATCAACAATCTTAGTGATTCTCAATATTCTGTGGTAACTCTTGTGCTATATACTTTATAGAACTGGTTATTTTGTGTTAAATCTGCAGGAAATTGACAGTTTTTTTTCATGGGACAGGATGTTGTGGAGGATAGTGTTACAAGCCTCAAGTGCAAAACTCCAGCCAAAACAGCTACCATGGTTTTAAAGCAACAAATTCCCATCAACATTGAGAATGAAGAAGAACTGGGGTTTTCAACCAACAAACTTACCCGCAATCGTGGAAAAAGACAGAAGATGCAACTTCATGATAGCAATGAATGAGCTTTATGAAATACTTATTTCAGAGATATCTATAAACTGTTTTTTGCTTAGCTATTATTGTCTTCATGTTTTGATAATGTTCTTATTAGGGTTATTTATATGTAACTAAAATTAGTAATGAGGATTTAGAGTCTTAACAATAGAGATATTGATTAAGATGGATTCTATATGTTTTAATAGTATTGAATGACAACTCAGGCACTGGATTTTTCTTCACGTGGCTGTAATAGTGATTTCATATATTTGTTTTGTGTTAAGTTACATAATAAAATGACTAGCTAAGTAATAGAAAAAAAAAGTCTTATTATATGAATAATAATGGATACTTTATACAATAGCAATGGCTATCGCTAAGTCATGCTAGAATCAGACACTATTTTCCATAGGGAAAGGGTCAATACTTGATTAAAGCTAAAGTTTTAATTGAATCATAAACCTCTTTAAGTACATTATCAAACAAGTTTCATTAATAGTCAATGCCAATCATTCTAAATTTGACAAACCAACAAGCTAGATAACAATAACTATCCACATATGAGTATTAAACATTACACATAATTGATGTGATCATAGTTTTGTAGTTGCCAAAAAACCATTAAGCAAAGAATTAGGGAGAATTTGATAGGTATCTAATTATAAGAGAGTGTGTACATATATGCAGAGGTATTAGTGCTAAACTAATCAATTTAGCATTAGCCTATCTTGCAAATTTTGTAAAATATAACCATGATATATGTAACTAATAAAGTGGCATTACAAACACTGTTGCATTTTTTATAAGTGTATACTTATAAGAGAGTGTGACACTTTTATGCAAGGGTGAGAATTTGAGAATCAACTTATCATTTTAATATCTTATGATTGATGTCATTAGTGAAAATATATGACAAAAAGAATTAGTCCATGTTATTGAAGTATTGTAATCAAATAGACGCGAGACATTTTTATATTCACATGAATGCAAAATCAGCAAGTATGCTGGATTTAAACAGATGTAGTGCTAACAATTTTAGCTAAGTTTACAAACCAGAATCTCGATCCTTAATGTAGTGCCAGTTCTAGGTTCAGACTACTAATGCCCACAAAGACCAAAGGAAAAATGTGTCATATACGTCATTTACACATCTAACTATATTAAATTATGTGGAAAGGTCAACTTACATAGGGAGTGAGAAATTATAATTGATGAGATGGATAAAAAAGAAACTTTTTCCATAAAAGTGTTCTATACCAAGCTGTTAAAACCTTATCAGAACTATATAAAGCAGATAAATTGCATCACAAGATCTTTAACATATCTACATTGAGTTGTGTGGCACAAGTTTCCAAGAGGTTTTTAAATGTGACTTTATTTTGGAAACGATGAAGAAATATGTGAACTATTCGGTGAAGTTTATTCATAGTGAAGGAAGAAACAAAATCTTTATCCACACCATAAAATTAAAACAAGTAAACCTTTATTGTCTTTCTTGAGGAAGGGGATAATGTAAGCCAAATTCATGCAAAGTCATAGTGTGAAACACGATGTACAATTTGATCAAAGAAAAACATAACATGGTGTGAAATACGATGTGTATTACGATGTGCAACTGTAAAGGACTTCATTAGGGTTACAATGTGCAACCTTTGTTCTACATATTTTGGAAAAGCGAAAAATTTTAGATTTAGGGTTAACCAGCAAAAACGCTATCAAATTCTTCAAAGGTTGAAAAAATTGTACCCAAATTTTATTATGGACAAAAATGTCTTTTAATAATTTAAAAATACAAAAACAATACCAACAGTAAATATATATTTTCAAAATATGTCTTTGAGATTGAATTTTGATGTAGATTTTCACCAGCATAATTAAAAAAATGAGATATTAGTATTCTTAAGATTTGATAATTTCTTTCTAATTATATAATTTTATGTGATTTATTAAAAGAATTATTAGTTGTTAACCAAAAAATTACAAAAAAATATATACTCAACGAAAAATCACCAATTTTTATGTATAATAATATCTTATTTTTATAATTACGCTTAAAAAAAATTATATCAAATTCAATCTCCAAGGTATTTTTTTAAAATATACATTTACTGTTGGGTATTGTTATTGTGTTTTTAAATTATTTGAACGCATTTTTATTAATAGTATAATTTGAGTATATTTTTGTCAACATTTAATAATAATAATAAATATAATATTAATCAAGACCACCAATATGTTAACTTTTAACGAGAAAATTTTTAGACGAGTCTTCCGAATGGTATTTACTATTTATACGCTTTTTATGAATTTTATATGATGAAAACTGCAATGTAATTATTTAAAATAAGACCATTAACCCCTTCATAAGGTATTATATATTTTATAGTCTATCTAATCATTATTCAACTATTTAAATAAAAAATAAGCTTGATATTTAATAACATTGTTACTGGCAACAACCACTATCAAATTTGTTAGTTAAACAGATACATATGTACATGGATAGAAATACACAATTCTTTGTATTTTTAAAGAGTGTTAACTAAATTAAAAACGTTATATATTATGAGCCCAAAGAGTTTTTTTTTTACAAGTTAATATTATAGTTTAGTAGAAAAAATAATCACCAATATAATCTTAAACCGAAAAAATTTTCTAACTGAATGGTATCCTAATATTATATAATTTTTGGCAGAACTTATTTATTTATCTATATATATATATATATATATATATATATATATATATATATATATATATATATATATATATATATCTAAAATTTTGTTATTTGGTGATACTAAATTTTATAATTTTCTTTCACACATGAGTTAATTAAATCGTTTCATTATTTTAACTTGGGGTCAAATCTAATTTTTTTATGGGGGTATATATATGCACACATTTACTGTCTAACATTTTTTAAGAATGATAGTATGGGCACTTGATCCCACAAAAATTCACATAGATGCATAATTAATTTTAATATATCTTTAAATTGTATCCCAAGTAAAGGTTGTTTCTTAAAAAAAGTGATAATACCATGAATGGTTAACCGATTTAGACCACTTATCTGTAAATTCGAAAGTGGACAACAGTTGGATTCAATTAGATTTATATGTGGTAGCAGGTAAAGCAAAATCTCTATCACACATATAGGAGAAAATATGCATACAATGATAAAAATGTCACCCGTCTACAACTATCAAAGGACGTGATTAAAGCTGCCTTAATGTTTTAGTGAAATGCAGGACTTTGTTCAAAGTCGGTTTCTTTGGGAAACGATTAAAGAAAGCCTGGACTATCCTGAGAGTTTAAATGATGGTTAAGGTAATAGTAGATAGGGTGGCTCATTTTGACACACATCAAGAGCCTCACCATTTTAAATCAACGCTGATCAGATACGCTGCACTTAAATCTGAGGTATCAACTTGACACATCATAAGATATTTCAAAGTGACTAAAGCTCAAAATGGTGAAGTAGGATTGAAATGAAGCATTTTTTTTCTGAAAGATTTCAATTAAATAAACGAGTTGAATGCAGTGAGTTGGCATAGTCTGAATTGGACAAAATGGCACACATTCTTATAATATAACATGATAAATAAAGATGAATACTTCATCGTAAATCTGTCAAATTTAAGCAATTATCTGTATATTTATCCCCATCTTTGTTTACATGGGGTTCTGTTCAAACAAGACTGCTATTACCTTTTTTGAAAATAGACTTTGTCCAAGCCAAAATTATGCAAACTAATGATGTGAAACACAATTAGTGCATTGACCCAGTAAAACCATAAGGACCATCGAAAAAAATGCAATGTTGATATGTTCCCAGGATTTGCATTAATTCACTAACAAGGAGAAGGCAAAAATGCATTTTATCGGGAATATAGCAGCAGGCAATATTTAAATAAATATAAAAAAACTCAACATAAAGTAGGACATTGCAACATAAGATAATGTAGCACCTTATGAATCATACCTGTTGAGGTATGTAGTCAAATAAGTTATCATTTCTATTTGTGCAACTGTAAAAGAATAAAGAGGTGTGTGATCTCTATTTTTGTATTTAGATACTTTTAAGAGATAAATATAAATTGTGGATCATGATTAACAAGGCATACAATACAGTCGGGCTTTCAGTTACATGAGAAGACTTAACATTATAAAACATATTCCACTAAAAAATTATTTCTCATACCAAGTTATAAAACCAGTAATGGTGAACCTTATCTAGCAAATGCCAATAATATCCAATGGTCATTCAATTATGATGCAATAACATATAATACACAATGGGTATGACACATACATAGGCTAATGACACATAGAATGAAAAACAGGTCACCAATCTATTGAAAGAACTTGATTAAAGATTTCGTGATTGATTAACCAAATATAAGACTCATTGGAGAACTTATTCACAATCATAGGTTCTAAGGTGCTGCTTCCAATACACTCTTAGCAGTTTCTAATAGAAGGAGTTTAGGTGCCGAAAGAGTGCCCAAGAGAGAAGACTTATAGTTAAATACTTTAATTAGCTAATGTCCCTAATATCCAATGGTCATTAAATTATGATGCAGTAACATGTAATGCAAAATGATTATCACACATGCATAGGGTAACGACACATATAGAGAATGATAAAAATCTCATCAATATAAAGAACGTTTTTAAAGTTTTCTTGATGGATTAATTAAATGCAAGACTCATGGCACAAGTCATACACAAAATTAGGTACTACTCTGTTGCTTCCAATACATCCTTAGCAGTTTCTAAAAGAAGTATATGAGGTGCCCCAAATAGTGCACAAATGACAAAAAGTGTAGATAAATACTTTTACCCATTAATGTTACTAATATCCAATGGTCATTAGATTTGCATGGATGATAAAGCAATTGGCCTGTGTTTATTAAGGTAATCACAAAGCAATGTCTATTCATGCATAGAGTCAATATAATCTTATTTAAATATTTAATATAAATATCTTATTTTGCGGTTTGTTGTCTTACCCATTGCATGACACCTTCTAGATGTCAATATAAGCTATTGATATTCTCATTCAAAACATATATATGTCATGAGTTGTGAGAAAGGTTACAAGAACCATAATTTCTACTCAAAAACACTAAGAGCCATTAGCGGCTCCGTAATAAACTGTATATCTAGAATGAGTGACACTCCACCCAATATGAAAAAACTTCCACACCTTAGTGAGGATCTTATCTGGAAGATCATGGTGAAGGCAGATCCTAAGACAGTTGGACAGTGCAGAACGCTAAGCAAGGGTTGGAATTTCAGGCTGTGTACTAATTTGTTCGTGAAGGCAAACTATAAGGAAAACAAAGATCGAAGCAAGAGTGTGATCGTAGGCATTGGCTATCCCCCAGGTGATTACAACTCGATTTGGTTCGTTCGAGCGTATCTTCATTCGGGTCGCCAGGTTCAGTTCAATGTCCCAATGGATGCTAACCAATATGGCTTATATTCAGTCATTGGGTCTGAGAACGGAATCATATGCATAAAGATCTCATTGGGTGGCCTTAATTCTCGGCTTCTTGTATGGAATCCAGTATCGGATAAGAGGCGGTACGTAACCGATGAAGCAAGCAAGCATTCCGCTCATGCCGTTTCTCTATATGCGTTTGGTTTTTTGGAGGACGAAATCGAGTACCGTATTGTGCATGTCTACAAGCGTGCATTTAGACAAAGAAATATGTCATGGTCTCTTTACACTTCATTTGAACGAGAATGGACTCATTCCGGTATGTTTAAGAGTGATGTCCAGAAACTTGGGCCCAAATATATAGTGCACAATGGGATAGTCTATTGGATTGGGTGGCAGGGAGCTAATTTCTTTGAGCCAGCATCCATAGTTACGTTCAACCTCCGCATCCAGATGTTCCATGAGGCAAAGATCCCCCAGACGTGCCATCTGATTACAACTCACTAACTTACTTCAACGATGGTGTCGGGTATATTTCATACCGTAATCTTGCATTCAGCAGGCAAGTCCTGGTCTGGCAAATGAAAAGAAATGGTGATCACAGCATCCATTGGGAGAGGATGATTAGAGTTTCTGGTCTTGGAATCCCATACACTCCTTCATTGTTCTTAGGCAATGACATAATAACAGTCATGGAGTGCAGAGACGGGTCAGGAAGTGCAAATGATGCCGTGCGAACAGACTTCCTGATTTCGAGGCTAAAATATATGGAATCAAGAAGGGAGCATTTGGTTCAACGCACATGGCAGGAACATGTTAACGTGAAGACAATTACAATGCATTCAGATGGGCTATACATGGTTTAGAGTTCTATGATCAATTTAGATGATCTTCCTGAGTTTTAAATGCAATTTATTTTGTTTAGTTTGCTTATTTAGACAATAGGGTAGAATATATGTAGTTAGATCCCTTGTGTTTCAATATAACCATCTATTGGGTTCGTTTTGATTTTGAAAGAGTTATCAATGTTAGTTTGTTAATCAATGTTATGCACTCTTCTAAATTTTGTAACAACTTAAAGGTTTAGGGTTTACAGGTTTCTTTATCATTTTATTTTTGATATTAAAGTAGTAGTATTAGTTGTAGCAGGTAATATATATGGTTAACTTCCTATATATACCCATTTGTATATACTTAATTTTTACATATTTATCTGTAAATTTATTAAGACATGCCACCTTAATTTAATATCCCTAATACTAAGTTGATAATGGTTATCTATTATCAATAATAAATACATTACCTAGATCTAACTAAACAGAATTGATTGATTACACTAATATCATTTTAACATAAAAAGTATATTCGGCTCATAAACAAGTTATCATATACTGGACTTTATAAATTTTGTATATGACATATTCACACCCAAGGCTAAGAACGACTTTAAACTACGGTTTGTAGACATGTACAATAACTAGGCCTTATAAGTACGATACTTGGGTTTTATAGAAAGAAATCATTGGCTGTGGATGATTTGAAAAACAGATAATATATTATGGATCATCTTTAAAAAGAAAGTTAGGATGCCTTGTGGAGGTGTGTTTAGTAATAGGTTGCTAAAATTAGTCTGACTTAATGACTATAAAAAAGATACTACATAATTCATAATATATACCAATGATAGCTATTACTAGGGTAGTAAAAAAATGATTTATAATTATATATCATATGAATTTAGTCTTACAGCATGGTATTTAACCGGTTTATATCAATAAAGGTTTAATATCATGATAGATGTGGAATAAAGTAGTAACAATGAGGCCAATCAATGAACAATATAGTATTTTAAATTTTCACATAGGTTTGTAAGACCAACTTAACCGTATTAAAATTACCTGGCACACCCACACAACCATTATTACCAGTTAATTGTTACAGATACCAAAGCATAGCATGTGAAGAGAAAGAGAGATAAAAAAAAAACTAGACACAAGTGGAGCCTTCCACGGCAAAAGTCCTCAACAGTTAAAGCTGGGGAAGAAAACCTAACGCAATACAATCATCACAAGGACTAAATGCAGATATAGTTATGAGCGGAAGGCTACTAAAAGATATCCCACTGAACTCAAGGTCAAAAGGTATAAGTAAATGTAGATTTATTTTTCATAATGAGTTTTAGAATAGAAAGTCAAAATATCTTGGTTCCATTTAGGTTAGTACGAATGGAACAAAGTTTAGTGTATACAGATCGAAGTATAATGATTTCTAACATAAATAAGACATGGTTTCTAGCATACATGTTTCTTTTGCTTATATTCTCTATGTTTGGAATATTAACAATCCTGTTTAATCTGAAATGTGCAGAGATGGAGGAAAGAAACACGCTTAAAAATAAGAGAAAGGTTGATCAATTTTGTATGAATGAATGGTCAAGCAACAGTGAAATTCAAGGTACGAAATATGGATAACATGCTTTCATTTAACATAATATAAACGAACTTATTTTCATCACAGTTGGAAAATAGCTTATCCACAATAAGGTAAATTTCAGTTATAGTGTGTATACCACTACAAGAGTACCTTGAATATCTCTAAATAGTTGTATAAAATGGTGTTATAAGTGAGAAAGGTAACAAAGGTATCATGGCAGGGACTTTGTCATCAACATTATTATCGGTTGACTGGAGTCAGCCAGTTGATGATATGCAATGCAACAAAGGGGTTCAGATTAGCTCTAGCAGTACCATTGGCAACTTTAGGTATTTTACCGAGAATAACAATCTACAAAACGATGAGATCCGGGAAAGCTTGGCAACAAAACCATATGTTCTAGCAGATATAACTAACACAGGTAATCTTATATTTTAGCAAAATAGAAATCAAAATCTTACTTAGATTATGGATAGGTAAACTAGAAAAGATCTTTATATGACAGATACTGCAAGACATGCTAGGATGGAACGAGCTAACAAGCTAGCCAAGAAAAAACAACGTGCAATAGAACATATACCTCAAGGTAAAGCCTGAATAAATAATGCTTTATTTCAGCTCTTGCTGCTATCCAATTATTAATGTGCAAATTGTGATCTAATTGTAAATCTGTGTGAATGGTGTGGGAAGGGATCTAACTGAAAACAGTTTCTGAAAAAATTATATGTATAGACCCAACTTGAGTTACATAACTATATACAAAGTGCAATAATAATTAATTTAATTTGTTCTTAAATCACTATAAGGTAATTATTGTTCACTTATGCCAAGTGTATTTTACTATTGCTTAGCGGCAAATTCAGCTATAGATTGTGTCATCACAGGGAATGTAACAGCTACTCTAGCAGATTGCACACTCTATCCAAGTATTGTTATGCAAACCATGAAGAGGGATGAATACAGTAACTTACAAAACAACCAAAAATGGATATTGTTGCCATCAAATCTAACAACACAAGACAATTTAAGAAGTATAGGTAATGGACTAATAGTAACAAACTACACATCCGACTAATTTATGCATTCTAAATATAGTAATTTAGCAAACATCTTTCATTGACAGACAATGCTAGGCATGCTAGGATGGAACGAGCGAACAAGCTAGCAAAGAAAAGACAATATATGGGAACGTCTTCCCCACAAGGTAGGAATTATAGAAAGTATGTTGTAGAATAACTTGCTTATTCCACTTGAGTTATAATAGGTACAGTTCAGAGTTACTATATATGAATCTGTGTCGCAACTTAGTCTGAGTTATCTTTTTTGTATTAATTTATATGTTTTCTAACATGATAAAATTTGTAGTTGAGTTGGTTAACATTCAGAAGCAAAGGTTGATTGTGAATAAGGAAAACAACATATGTTCAAATGAAAATCAAGTGAATTGTGCTCCCAGAAATGGCCCATTTAAAGGTCAGTTTTATTTAATTATGGTCTATATATATAGGCTTGATACACAAATGGTAATCGAATTAGCTAATGAATCATACCAACTAACAAGTACTGTAAGATAAATGCAAATCAAAGTTATATAACTTATCAAATTTGTATGTAAACGAAGGTACTAACCTTGGTCTCCATCCTTGGCCGATCATTCTTTCTCTCAATTTCCCCTTTCACCTATGCCTCCCACAGAGACACTGACTTTGTGCCTTCCAACTCTTCCCAATTTGCCATTTTTTACCACGCTGCTCAATCTTACCGCATTAGCATATGTCTATATGTTAGAAAATAATTAGACTTGATGTCCAAATACATACCACGGAAATCCTTGAATATTTAGGAAATAGCTTCCAATTAAATAGCTTGATCCACCTTCCCATAGTTATCATTTGTAGTGTATTATAAGATTTGTGGCAGTGTACCCAACTGGATCAAAATATCATAATTAGGGAGCACCCAAAATACATGTTATATTCAGTAAAATAGAAGACATGATTATTCAACAAATACTAAGCTAAAGTTATAAATCAGTCGTGCTTAAATTAAAAAAAAAAACTTATGGAACCCACACAAACATTCAATTCAAATGCCAACATAGTTGAAAGATTTTGTTCAAAGTGATAGTTTTCATACTAGATAATATCAAATAAGACTAGATAAGATCAAAATATTATTCTACTACATTAATCAGCAGCCATGGGTTGCAACACTACTAAACGCAAAGAAATTCCACAATAGATAAGCTGCACATACTGTGAAAATTCATGAACAATTAGGAAATAGCTTCCAACCAAGCACAGAATCCATGCTAATGCTAAAATATACAAATCATACAAAGAGTATATGAATCTGTATAACAGTAAAAACTTACAGTAACCTATTTTACTTCATCAACCGAAAAAATTGTTCTATAGCACAAGTTTTCTGTCATAAAAGTAGGTGGGATCTGTGAATGGGTGAGTATCTTGAATAAAATTAGTACCCACTTTTATGTACTCATTTAAGAATCCGTCTATCATCTACTCTAGAGAGGTCAATCCCTTCAATTCATGAATCAATATATGATTCAGATTCACAGAGTCAGTGAGTGTTATCCTGTATTCATTTTGTACCAACTTTAAAGATGATATTTATTGAAGTCAAACATTTATACTAAGATGATATATATAAGTCAAACATTTATACTAAGGTTCACAACAACCCAAGATTAGATAATTGTAAGAAATATTTTAAATATAACAGTGTAGCAAATAAGTTATTTTTTTAAGTGTTTTTACTCCTCCCTTATATAAATTAATTCTATCCTCCCTTAACAGAAACCCGGGAATATTTAACCGACACCTTCGAAAAAGAGAAAAAAATTGGCAGGACTGAAGTAATTAATCTCCAACACTTTGAAGCATCCATTGAAAGTTGAAACTTTTACTAAGTTTTCTAGATTCATAAAGTCATAGCATTAACCTGAAGGATGGTATCAGTTCCATATTCTTTTCTCCACCTTAACATGTCTTCCCACATTTGAATAGTCTTCTCAATGTCAAAGTCCTTTGCTTTCAGAAACCTACCACAGCCATAGTTAGCAATTTTTACATTCAGCTTGATCCACTGTTCCATAGTTAGCAGTTGTAGTTTATTACAAGATTTGATTGAGTATACCCAATTGGATCAAAACATGATAATCAAGGAGCACCTAAATACATGTGAATATATGTATAATAATAAATAAATGATGAACTAAGTTAAAGTTATAAACCAATTAAGCTTAAATTCAAGTATATATATTCTTATGGAACCCGCAGAAACAACCAATTCAAATGCCATCATGGTTGGGAGATTGTATTCGAAGTTATAGTTATCATACTAGCTAATATCAAAGAAGACTAGATAAGAAAAAAATGTAATCCTTAACACAGACATAGTTACTGTCGATGTGTTTGTATGCTTAAATGGTCTTATTCATTAATTAGGAATTATATCTAATAGCAAACTACCATGAAGTTTCCAGCTAGAAATATATGCTTAAATGGTCAATCTTACCGCATTAGCATATGTCTATATGTAAATCTCGAAGCCCTTGGAGATATTAACTCTGTGCCCTTTAACTCTACCCAAGTTGCCAGCTTCAACGACTCCGCTCAATATGTCGATCTGCATTTGCCTACATTAATATGCGAAACTATAAGGCCTACGCCTTAATCTTTGTTTGTGGAATAAAACTTCAAAATCATGAAAACTACTAAATTCATATATGAGGTTTAAAAGTTACAACCAGAGAATTTAAACCCCCTAAATACTAAATAGATATAGAATATATGACACTTAAGCATTGATGTATGGTCCTAAACTCAATATCAACCAAGATTAGTTTATTATATGTGTTAGATATTTTTGTCATATCCGTTTATAAATAATGAAGAACCGCTTTTTCCCCATTGTAAAATGGATGCAGAGCAGTCAAGGACTCGCAAAATAGGAATCACTGTCATACATCGACAAGAAAATAACAAAGGTACGATATTAAATGGCTATGAATTTCACTATCCAAAAACTGAATAGTTTACAAGTTCACTTAACTACAAAATTTAAGCCATTCTTAGCAATATACATCAGAATTAGGGAAAGATATTTAATAATATATATTAAATTTTGTCAAAGCCGTTCTAATAATGAAATGATCTTCCAATGCATGACATAGGTGGAAGGGCTTCAACAAGGGATGCTAGAGTTGCCAGTTGTAAGGAGCAGGCAAGCAAGGGTATGTTGAGAGATATTCAAAGGATCAATTTATTATTAAAACTGCAAATTATATTTATGCATGTAATTAATGGATTTTTCCGTTCATGTTAATATTGAAATTTTAGAGTATTTGCACATGGGAGATGCAATGTATATATGCGAACACTGCTTTGCCCTTTTTTGGTACGATGAAAGGATAAACAAAAGTTATAACACAGACCAACCAAAATTTACGATGTGTTGTAAAGGAGGTCAAGTCCAACTGCCACACCTACCAGAAGCACCAAAAGTTTTGTATGAGTTGTGTTCAATAATAACCCCAAGAGCAAGCATTTTCGTGATAACATCAGGTCATATAATAGCATGTTTCAATTCACTTCAATGGGTGCCAAAATAGACCGCGGTATAAATACTTCTAGAGGTCCACCTACATTCATTCTTTGTGGCGAAAACTACCATCTAATAGGTAGCCTAATTCCACCAGAAGGGAATAATGCGAAATTTGCCCAATTATACATAGTTGATTCACAAAATGAGGTGCACAACCGGATGTCAGCTATCAGGCAAGTATCTATAACCTTTTTATTTTACTTAAAATATTTTCAAGGGTTTAGATCAAACTAATTAACCTTATATAATTGAGCGTTGTTTAAAAAACTTGACATTATTTAAAACATGCAGGGGTGAAGATAACAAAAACATAGATGAAGACATTGTAAGAGATCTTAAGAAGATGCTGGATGAAAAGAATGTGTTGGTGAAGGCATTCCGCATGGTTAGGGATTCAATGGGCAAAGAATCAAATTCAACAATTAAACTTAGACTATTGGGAAAAAGGGGAAAGGATGGTAGAAGATATAACTTACCATCAACAGATGAGGTTGCTGCATTGATTGTCGGTGATTTTGACATTGACAAGACAGACAGAGACATTGTTGTGGAGACACAGAGCGGAAGATTACAAAGGATTAATCAACTCAATCCAGCATATCTGGGATTACAATATCCCCTGCTATTTCCTTATGGCGAGGATGGATACAAGGAAGATATACCGCTAAACAAAAGACACCATAACCGTGGTAAAGGACGACAGGAGGTGTCGATGAGAGAATTTTTTGCTTTTCGTATACAAGAAAGACTAGCCGACGGATCTCCACTGTTATACTCAAGAAGACTCTTTCAACAGTTTTTGGTTGATGGGTACTCCATGATTGAGTCATCAAGGCTAAACTACATACGCAGTGACCAAGAGAAATTAAGGTGTGAGATGTACAAGGGAGTAAAGGAAGCAGTACTGAATGGAGAAACAACGCCGTCATCATGTGGCAAGCGTATAATATTGCCTTCGTCATTCACAGGTGGACCAAGATACATGATACAAAACTATCAGGATGCAATGGCAATATGTAAGGTTGTTGGTTATCCAGACCTCTTCATAACCTTCACGTGCAATCCGAAGTGGCCTGAGGTTGAAGACTTTTTGAACAATAGAGAGCTGAATCCACAAGATCGACCCGACATTATTTGTAGGGTTTTCAAGGCAAAATTAGATACACTAATTAAAGATGTACGAGCAAACAAAGTTTTGGTAGAGTTGCTGCAGGTATGTCCAATCAAAACCAATTATGTCATGGTTCAAGTTTCCAATAGCAATAGCTGTAATGTTTTATGTATGATAGTCTATTTGTCATGGATTTGAATTTTTCATTATGAATCTTGCAGTGGTATACACAATCGAATTCCAGAAACGTGGGTTACCACATGCACACATTCTACTATTCTTACACAAGGATGACAAATTTCCCACTGCCGAAGATATTGATAAGATTATATCAGCTGAGATACCCGATAAAAAGATAGACCCGGAATACTTTGATGCAGTCGAAAAGCACATGATGCACGGTCCATGTGGAGTGGCAAGGAAAGATTCACCATGTATGGAAAATTCTAAATGCATTCGACACTTCCCTAAGAAGTTTGTTGAGAATACTACTATCGACGATGATGGGTACCCGGTATACCGACGAAGAGAAGATGGAAAGACTATCAACAAATTAGGAGTCGATCTTGACAATCGTTATGTTGTACCACACAATAGGTTTCTACTCATGAGATATGGTGCCCATATTAATGTTGAGTGGTGTAACCAGTCAAGATCTATTAAGTATTTGTTCAAATATGTGAACAAAGGTCATGACCGTGTAACGGCTTCATTTTATAAAAGTGCTGCAGACAAAGAGAACATGGATGACTATGATGAAGTCAGTATGTACTATGATTGCAGGTATATTTCTCCGTGTGAAGCTGCTTGGAGGATCTTTGGTTACAACATACACTACAGGGATCCCTCGGTTGTTCGTCTAGGATTTCACTTACCCGATGAACAAAACTTGATCTTTAAAGATAATGAAAAGCTCGATGATGTGATCCGAGAAGCATCTGTTAAGGAGTCTATGTTTCTCGGTTGGTTTCAAGCCAACAAGATCTACTCAGAAGCAAGGTCGCTCACTTTTGCAGAATTTCCTACACATTTTGTGTGGAAGGCAAAGGAAAGGGTGTGGTTGCCTCGGAAGAGCCATGCTGTAATTGGAAGAATCTTCTTTGTGCCTCCTGGATCTGGTGAGAGATATTACCTAAGGCTACTACTCAATTGCGTTAGGGGACCAACTTGCTATGAAGACATTCGAACTATAGACGGTGTTGTATACTCATCATTCAAAGATGCATGTTATGCACGTGGTCTTTTAGATGATGATAAGGAATATGTTGAAGCAATAGTGGAAGCAAGTTATTGGGGCTCAGGTACATACTTGAGGAATCTTTTTGCTACATTGTTATTTTCCAATTCAATGGACAGACCCGAACATGTATGGGAAGAAACATGGACTTTATTATGTGATGACATACTTCATAGACAGAGGAGACTACTCGATAATCAAGGTATATATAAACTTTGTGGCATTATAAGAATAGTGTGATTAATTATGACATAAGAATTAACAGCTACATATTTATTGGTAGAAATTTTAAAATACAAGTGTATATCAATTTATGTACAACTAGCTATGGCTTGCTTAAACATATAACTTCATAATTAATAATAAATAGTATGAATAAAGAGGATATGAAAATAAGATTAATAGACATGGTATTAGATTTATTAGTGATTTGGACTCATTTTATTAGATTCACTTTATTAAAGAAAATAAAATTTCAAAAAATTTGACCAATTGTTTGAAGCAAGGTTTTGCAAGTGTTTACGATTTGAGTTAACAATTTTTTCTTAATCATATACATGATTTGAATATATGTTGCTATTATGTACACAGAGTTAATCCTCACAGAGGCCGAGATCAAAGATTTGACCCTAATGGAGATTGAGAATATACTTAACAAATACAACAAAAGTCTGAAAGATTTTCCACCAATGCCAATGCCAGATACAAACCAATGTAACAATTTATTGTATCCCAATGGCATGAATAGGTTAATTTGCGATGAACTCAGATATGATCGGCAAAAACTAGCTGCAGAGCATGTAACCTACTTAGGACTATTAACTGATGAACAAAAGAAGTATATAACAAAGTCATCACTGCAGTTCAAACCGGCAAAGGTGGAGTATTTTTCCTTTATGGGTACGGTGGGACAGGAAAAACATTTGTTTGGAAGACACTAGCTTCTGCATTGAGGTCTAGATCACATATTGTTCTAACAGTTGCATCTAGCGGGATAGCATCACTTTTGTTGCCTGGAGCAGGACAGCTCACTCACGTTTCGCAATACCGCTTAACATAGATGAATTCTCAACATGCAATATTAAGCAAGGAGTGCACTAGCTGAGCTTTTGATTAAGACAAAGTTGATAATTTGGGATGAGGCACTATGTAAATAGATTCGTATTGAAGCTCTTGATAGGACCATGCGTGACATATTAAGGTTCAATAACAAAGATAGCTTGGAGCAGCCATTTGAGGCAAGACAATTGTTTTGGGGAGATTTTCGCCAAATACTTCCAGTCATCCCGAAAGGGTCTAGGCAAGAAATAGTCAATGCCACTATCAACTCATCATACTTGTGGATGACTGCAAGCTTTTGACACTTTCAAAGAACATGCGCTTAAAATCAAGTGATTTAAATTCAAGGTCATCTGAGTTGAAAGAATTTGCTGATTGGATACTCAGTATTGGTGATGGCAGCCAAGGGTCACGATCGAATACAGGTGAAAAGGTTGTCATTCCCGATGACATATTGGTTTCCGATTGGGTAGACCCAATTGAAGCAATATGTAGAGTAACTTATCCTGAAAGCTTTTCAGGAAGAAATATTGACCAACAGATTGAAGATCGAGCTATCCTTGCACCAACACTACAGTTAGTTGATGAGATCAACAACTACATGATGAGTTTAAATCCGGCTGAAGCGCAAACATATTTGAGCTCTGATAAGGCATGTCCCACAGAGCCTAATAACGATTTATTGGCTTCAATACACACTCCTGAACTCCTAAACACAATCAAGTGCTCAGGTGTCCCTAACCATGAGTTAACACTAAAAGTTGGAACACCAATTATGCTGTTAAGAAACATTGACCACTCGCAGGATTGTGCAATGGAACACGATTGGTTGTTACTAAACTTGGAAAACACATAATTGAAGCACGAACGTGTGCGGGCAAGAATAAGGGGCAGAAAGTGTTTATACCAAGGATGACACTAAGTCCTTCTGACCATCGAATACCATTCAAATTCCACGGAGACAATTTCCTATTATGGTTTCATACGCGATGACTATAAACAAGAGCCAAGGTCAGTCATTATCAAAGGTTGGGTTAATATTGAAGAAACCCGTATTCACACATGGCCAGCTCTATGTTGCTATCTCCAGGGTGACAAATAAGGAAGGACTCAAGATTTTGTTGTGTCATGATGATGATCAAAAGAAAGAAACAGAGAATGTCGTTTTCAAAGAAGTATTCAGAAACATATGTTGAACATTACAAGTATTCCAGGAAAAGATCCAGCAGTCATTGGTTACACAAACGAGGTACTTGCTCCTACCAACTAAGTTGTTGTTTCATGTTACAATTTTCTTAAAAAGCCATTTTAGGTGTAGAGAACTAAACCAGTATACAATCAGTGCCTTTGGCAGGATTTAACCAAAGTAAAACTATTCTGAAAATATGTTTTGCATTATAGGAACTATATTACCTTTATTGTCCAGCTAGAAGGTTTATTGGGGTGATATGCAATCTGATGTCCTCATTATAGCCCCACCCTAAGTCAAACAAATGAGTAGTGTTACAAATAATGCCCATCGAGACCTGTATAACTCTCAGTTAGCTACCGACACCAATTTCAGTATAACAAACTAATGACAGTTGGATCTGTGCAATCTAATTTATATACCTCTATAGAACAAATTTAATTTCATTGTACCATCCCTTTGATTAGGAAAATAATTAGACTTGATGTCCAAATACATACCACGGAAATCCTTGAATATTTAGGAAATAGCTTCCAATTAAATAGCTTGATCCACCTTCCCATAGTTATCATTTGTAGTGTATTATAAGATTTGTGGCAGTGTACCCAATTGGATCAAAATATCATAATTAGGGAGCACCCAAAATACATGTTATATTCAGTAAAATAGAAGACATGATTATTCAACAAATACTAAGCTAAAGTTATAAATCAGTCGTGCTTAAATTTAAAAAAAAAAACTTATGGAACCCACACAAACATTCAATTCAAATGCCAACATAGTTGAAAGATTTTGTTCAAAGTGATAGTTTTCATACTAGATAATATCAAATAAGACTAGATAAGAGCAAAATATTATTCTACTACATTAATCAGCAGCCATGGGTTGCAACACTACTAAATGCAAAGGAATTCCATAATAGATAAGCTGCACATACTGTGAAATTCATGAACAATTAGGAAATAGCTTCCAACCAAGCACAGAATCCATGCTAATGCTAAAATATACAATCATACAAAGAGTATATGAATCTGTATAACAGTAAAAACTTACAGTAACCTATTTTACTTCATCAACCGAAAAAATTGTTCTATAGCACAAGTTTTCTGTCATAAAAGTAGGTGGGATCTGTGAATGGGTGAGTATCTTGAATAAAATTAGTACCCACTTTTATGTACTCATTTAAGAATCCGTCTATCATCTACTCTAGAGAGGTCAATCCTTCAATTCATGAATCAATATATGATTCAGATTCACAGATTCAGTGAGTGTTATCCTGTATTCATTTTGTACCAACTATAAAGATGATATTTATTGAAGTCAAACATTTATACTAAGATGATATATATAAGTCAAACATTTATACTAAGGTTCACAACAACCCAAGATTAGATAATTGTAAGAAATATTTTAAATATAACAGTGTAGCAAATAAGTTATTTTTTAAGTGTTTTTACTCTTCCCTTATATAAATTAATTCTATCCTCCCTTAACAGAAACCCGGGAATATTTAACCGACACCTTCGAAAAAGAGAAAAAAAAATTGGCAGGACTGAAGTAATTAATCTCCAACACTTTGAAGCATCCATTGAAAGTTGAAACTTTTACTAAGTTTTTTAGATTCATAAAGTCATAGCATTAACCTGAAGGATGGTATCAGTTCCATATTCTTTTCTCCACCTTAACATGTCTTCCCACATTGAATAGTCTTCTCAATGTCAAAGTCCTTTGCTTTCAGAAACCTACCACAGCCATAGTTAGCAATTTTTACATTCAGCTTGATCCACTGTTCCATAGTTAGCAGTTGTAGTTTATTACAAGATTTGATTGAGTATACCCAATTGGATAAAAACATGATAATCAAGGAGCACCTAAATACATGTCAATATATGAATAATAACAGACAAATGATGAACTAAGTTAAAGTTATAAACCAATTAGCTTGAATTCAAGTATATATATTCTTATGGAACCCGCAGAAACAACCAATTCAAATGCCATCATGGTTGGGAGATTGTATTCGAAGTTATAGTTATCATACTAGCTAATATCAAAGAAGACTAGATAAGAAAAAAATGTAATCCTTAACACAGACATAGTTACTTTCGATGTGTCTGTATGCTTAAATGGTCTTATTCATTAATTAGGAATTATATCTAATAGCAAACTACCATGAAGTTTCCAGCTAGAAATATATGATTTAACTACTAGCAAAATTACATGTACTATATGTATCAGATGGCCGTGGTATACTTACATACATCTCGAACCAAATCTTTTTGAATCGGATTCTACCCATTTCGGCGACCTTTGCCCCAAAGAGCGGATGGAGCGAGCTTCTCTTGGAAATTAAAGTCCCTACCCATTCGGCTACCTTCCACCAACCTTCTCAAAGCCGGTCATCCCACATGGAAACGCTAACGCAGGAGATTGCAATTCTTGATGCATAAAAAAGTAACAAAGCTTCTGATTTTCTTAAACACTGTCACCCACCAAGAAATGTCAGCTATCAACGCCAAATACAATCCCATTATGTATTTCATATAAGAAATTATTTAAATGTATTCAGTTGTAGTAGATTTAAAATCAGCAGTTAAACAATCGAAAATTATATTTCTAATATTTAATATGTTTATACTTGAAGACATAGTACCTGATCCCGATCTAGACGTTTCACGAAGACTGGAGCAGTAATGGATTCGACGGAAGGATTCAATCATATTCCAACAGCCATAGAAATCGTCATCTATAGATTAACTAGATCCTAAAAAATTTGTGCCCCCAATATTAACTGTGTGAAGCAACAGTGAGTTAAGCTACAACACCAGACAAATTGAACCTGGCAGCCAGAAGCAAGTGGTGCCAGTACCCTTTTTCCCTTGCTTTTGGTTTTCTGATGCCCATGGTTTTTTTTTTTTAAGATTATTAGATTGATATGTTTTGTGAAATATTTGGAGAAGAAGACTGTTGTAGTTGGTGGGGGCGGGCGGGTTGCAATAAATTCAAATTTAATGAATAGATAAGAATTCAAATGTCTCACTCTATGTGAAGTGGGCAACTATTTAATGAGATCACATAATTATAATTATAGGATAGATAACGGGTATATTATTTTAATATAAATCATCTTTAACGCCTTTCCATTTCTTTCTAAATGGTAATGTAATATATAATACTTATATTATATAAATCCACCGAGCATAATCAAGTTTAAAAAATTTTTACATTTTAGTCATACAGATCAAAATTAATGTAGTGGAACTTTTTTATATAAATAGACACTATTGTATATATACTTTTTTATGTAGACATTTGTTTTAACAAGGTACAAATTGTAAAAGTATTTCTAATGCGCTTATTAAATAGTACAAATTTAACCTGTTTTAAAATAAAACACAATCTGTTAAAGTACATGATAGTATCAATTTTTTGAAAAATAAATATATGCTTAAAAATATTTATTTATGACTCAAAATGATAACATCTGTTATTCAAATTATACTTAAAAATTATAAAACATTATTCGTATACGCGTTTAGTTAATTATTAATTTAATTTGTTAAAGTATACTCTAAAAATTACCATTAAGAAAATTTATCATTCAAACATATAAGTTGCATTTTTTATTTTTTCTATTGTTTATTTATCCATAACTATTTGTAATTGAACCTAATATATTTTTTAAGATTAATATAACATATTCATGTTTACACAATGAAAAAACCCTATATATCTAACAATAATTTTATTTATAAAACATAAATTTATATTCTATAAATGAGATGCGACATAGAGAATTATAAATAATTATTTCACGTTATAATTACAATTTTTTAATTGAATATTGCTAAATATTTGATAAGTATTTAGATAACTACGTTTCATAAAAATCTGTCTCACAATTTAATTTAACATAAAAAATATATATAATTTTGGGAATATATTTTACTCATGTACGATTATACTTTATTTATTTTACATATTTAACTAGACATGATAACCTTTATTCTTTTATATATATCTCATTAAAATTATTATGGTGTCTAATTCTCTTCAAAAATTAAAAAAACGTTAATGAAAACATTAGACAGCAGGAACATATTATTGTGAATGGTTTTTTAATCTAAGCAATTTTTAATAAAATGCCTTTTATGTATATATTTTTTTTTAAACAAGGCACGAATCGTAAAAGTGATTCTAACGTCGTATTAAAGAATGCTAATAAAAATTGTTTTAAAGGTTACCTTTTAAATATTTTATTAACCGAATTATATATCAATATATCAAAAAAGTTTAATCACTTAATTTTTTTTTGATATTATGATCGTGCAATTTGTTTCCATTAAAATATATGAATCTCTTTTTTAGATAAACTTTAGATAAATACCATTAAAAGTATTAAACACACCAACCGCGAGTAATTTAGACTATACAATAGGATCTATTAATATAAAAAAAAGTTTCACTACATTAATTTTGTCTGTTTGACTAAAATGTAAAAAAAAAATTCAGTTTTTAATTATTTACTCTGTACAAACAAAAATAAAACAATCTTATATATTGTATAAATAATTCTGATATACTATAAATAAATACCTTTTAATTTCAGTTTTTACATAAACTTTAGATAAATACCTATAAAGCTATTTATTATAGTCTATATAAGCGATAATAAAACAGTCTTATAAATTGTACAAATAATTATTATATTAAAAACTTTAAATCTTACGAAAGTATAATTCTTAGTATCAACATATAAGTAAAACTAAATTTTTGTAATAGATTAATATTTAGTCCGGGCGTAGCCCGGGTATTCCACTAGTTCTTATTAAAAGGATGTCTAGTTTGAATTTGGTTATTGGGTGTAGGTCAATTGCAATTGCAGCCATTGTTATAAGTTGATGTAGTTCAATAGAATTTGGATTGATAGTCATTCGCTTCAGGTATTTTTGTTTATCTTGGAGATGATATTTCCTTTATGAAGGGGGTATGGTTCATGGGAACTTAAGGCCAGAGATCTTGTTTGTTGTCACTATTTGTATATGAAATTACTTTTAGATTGTATATAAATTATAAAGTAGTGTTAATAAATTCCTGTGCATACAGCTTTCTTCAGTTTTGTTTCAACCAGGAATAGATTGTAAATATTGTGAACTGTGAAGGTATATTAGTTTTGCTTTTCTTGGTTACACTGCATTTGTTCAACCAAAAGAGGAAAAAGAAACATGCAAATTGAACTTATTTGTTAACAAAGCAGAATCAGGTATCCATTAGGTCTGTTTTCTGCACAGTAGTAGTAGAAAGGTTGCATGATGATGTCACTTTGGCCGGTTAAGTTCATTTAAATACAATTCGAGAAGCCAGATATAGAAAATATAAGGCATTTTTGGATTCTCTCCTCCTCCTCCTCCCTTGTTTGGGATTTATAAAGGGGAAAAAGTATCTTTTATATTTTACTATTTTTTTCCTTCAAAATTTTATAAACAAGAAAAAACTGAAATATAAAAATGAAAACTAAACAGGTCTTAAGTTTCTCCTCAACACTAATATAGTTAGAAAATGTTGGTGTATTAATGAGCATATCGTCCTATTTCTTAGGATTTCAGAAGAGCTAATGACAGTATTATTATGCTTCTGAAAATAGATAGTTAGATAGTGTTAGAAAAATTTCTCTCTTTTTCCTTCCTTTATTCAGGCCACATATTAGTGGATCAAAAAAGATAATAGAAGGATGTCTCCATTATAGAACCGAATTTTATTTGACAAAGATTTGAAGATTTTACTTGAAAAAGTGATTGTATATCGATATAATGTTCGTCATATGACTTACTTTCTAGAATGGGATATTTATGAGAATGACTTTCTCTAAAATTTAAACTTGTCAATTTCAATTTTCCACTAACCAATCACGAGGACTTGGACCACACCAAAACAAGCAGGCAGGTAGATGAAGTAGTAGCTTCTAATCATAAATAAAAGTGTATTTAATGGCACATGTAAAACAGCTATTACTATTAT